>NW_004567107.1:60617961-60659619 GCF_000260355.1 Condylura cristata | reverse complement strand
AATAAATATATATATATACTTGAGGGCGGCACAGAAGGTATGGGGGGGTGGTCTGATGGTTTAATGTCTTAAATGCCAATGGGTTTGAGGGGAGGGACCCATCTTCATCTCTTAGGCACCAAAACTTGCTGAGCGGGAAGGGAAAGAGAGTGAGGGAAAGGATTCAGGTGAGCTGCATTCTCAACTGGGATGTTTACCCTAAGTTCCGATCAGGTTTTGTTTTGTGCATAGGAGGCAAGTTCCTGATCTCGGTCCCCAACAGGTTGGGCCCTCCCTGATGGCACATCAGGTTAAAGCATAGAATTAAGAAGCTAAAGCCACTTCAGCATGAGTTTGATCCCCACCCCAGAGGTGACCCACATGGTGTGGCAGACTTCTAACCCACCCGCTGCTATCCTCAGCAGTGTACTTCATCAGTTTGCCTGTTCTGTTCCCTACTGTGTCTCTGGTGAATCCTCTCACTGTCCCTGCACCTTTGGCTGTACCCCAGTTCTGTATGCAGAAATAAATAAATCTTTTAAAAAATATAAAAGATCAAAAAAGAGATGCTGATAACAAAGCAAGTATCATGAAACTGTTAGTGTGCAGAATGAGGAATACCCTGGATCCCCCAAACTTTCACATTCTAAATGGGTTCTGCCATCTGCCATGTCAAGACAAAGCACACTCTTAGTATGACATAACTTTAATTGGACTAGTTTACATATAAGAGAGAAAAGGATAATAGTTTCCAAAAAATTCATCCTCTCATGGGTAAATACCCAGCCAACTGGTTTTGGCCAAGAGCTGGGCCACTGAGGCTCCAACATTTGCCACAAGTGGTGAATGGTATGAAGTGAATGGCAAAAGGAACCAGGAAAGCCTGGTATGAAAGGGACAAAATTAAGGTAATTGTTGCCTTTGTCAACATCCCCCAGGACTGTCTCACTCATGTCTCTTCCAAGTGTCTCTACATCTCTACAAGGAGACTCCATGTGTCTCCTTTCATGAGCCCCAAGCTCCTGGTGCAAGTCCACAGCCAAGAAGCAAGTGTCCCTTCTTCGCATCTTTCTAATTCTCTCCAAGGGATGTACTGAAATACAGAGCTGAGGGTAGCAGCAGTCTACTTAGGAGAGGTCTGCTATGACATATGGGTCTCCACCCTGGCCGGGGATCAACCCTGTGCTGCAGTGGCTGTGGTAGCTTCATAGTACCGTGCTTTATGTAATCGGGTGTACCACCAGGGAGGGCCCTCACACCTGCTTAGAAGTTGTATTTTAAAACAATCATTGTAGAATTACCTGGTTAGCACTAAAGAGGTATCTGTCATACAAGATTCCTCTGTCTTTTTTTCTGCTAAGGGAAAAGAACATCCCCACTCTTCATGAATCAATACTTCCTCTTGCTGATAACCTCTTTTTCTCACCTGTCCCTGTATCTAAAAGTCTTCCATACTGTAGACCTCAAATGTCTTTTTCTCTTGCTAGATGGGATGCTGCCAGCTTCATGAACCTTTTAATAAAGTCAATTAGGTCTTCACATTTATTTGTATGAATTTGATTTGTAACAGCACTTATGTCATTGGATTTCTATGATTATTAAGTGACTTAATTTCTGTAACATCCTTAGCACAGTGTCTTGACAATAATAAGCCTAGTAAATGACAGCTATTTTTTTCTTATGATGGAATGGAGAATCTAGATATTTGAACTAATCTAAGATGGAAGATTGCCTCCAGTACTGAGTCATACAGATATGGAATACAAAGGGACATAATTGAGACTACAGGAAGGGTACTTAAAATGATATACATCAAAGTAAAAGGGAAAAAGACTGCTAAACTGTGGGAACAAGGAGTAAATATTCATAAATATATCTTGAATTTTATACTTTACTGTTTCCTAAAAATGAATCATATTTCCATGCCCCCCTCCTCTAAGCTTCAATTTTCTTGAGAAATTATTTGATTTATATCTGCCTGTTTTACCAGTATCACATTATCATAAAAACTCTTTGCATTTGATATCATCAGTTCATACTTTAATTGCTAATCATTTATATTAAGGTCCTAGGTTTCCATTATCTAACCTTGGAGCTGAATAATTAGAAAATAATTATTATACTGTGGCATGATTCTGATAAGAGTCTTCATTTCTCTTCACCATAGAACTATTGGGCCACTGATAAAACATGAGGTGATTACTTGCAGGCAGCTATGTAAAGTATAGCCCCAGATTTTAGTATGTGTCTTGGCGAGAAAGTCGCCAGACCAACAATCTCTTCTTACGTTGCAAATCTGTGTGATGGTGAGAGAGTAGTGGGCAAAATGGATTGTTCCTGCCAGATGGAGGCAGAAATGCTCATGGAGGTATTGTAAAACAAGCTTCTAAACAGCAAAGAGACACTGAGATGTTCTTCAGGGAAATGAAAAAGAACCGCAAATTAAGCAGGATATAGTGATTCACTTTTGTATATTAGTGTCTCTAACTCCTATAAATGCTGTTTAGGGCTTTCACTTGCTCCAAACTGTCATTTAATCTGGAATGATGTTGTTACATATTTAAAAGTCATTTTGAAAACCTACTGGAAAGGATCTGACATCCACACCATAGTGTATATGTCTGAGAACATGGTAGCAGCTTATTTACCACTGCAAGTTTCATCTAAAACAACAAATATTTAATTCATCATGAAAAATGAAATACCAGGAGTTTTTTGTTTTTGTTTTTGTTTTTGTTTTTTTTTCCTCCTCAGTGTTATAAACAATTTGAGTTCTGCCAGAGGAGGGAATGGCTCATGTGTAAACTATTTAATTGCCTGAATTCTACGACATGAATGTTCTGAATATAAAACAACATATGATGAAAAGCAATGATAATATTGCCAAGAAACCTCTATCATTGGTGATTATCTAATCCCCCAAAATTCTCTGAAAGATCCTTGGGCTAGTGTTCAGACAATACGGAGCTTGGTCCTTAATTAGCTATCAATTAGCCCTAGAACTTAAAATTCTTACTTCCATAGCAATCTTCCTTTCTCCTCCCTTTCTTCTTTCCTTCCCTCTCTATTTCTTATTAATTCTCCATCTCCCCTTCTTTCATTACTTCTTAGATCAATTCTAAAGTATTTCATAGTATCTATTATGTTCCAGCATCATGTTAGCCTCCAGATACAAAGATGAAAGGTACATTTTCTGCCTTGAAGAAGGTTGGGAAAACTGTATCAGGAACAGATAGGATGATTCACATCCCCTCCAGCCCTGGTATTCATGTTCAAAATCTTATTACACTGTCATTGTATTTTTTTCTTATCAATTTTTTATTATTTTATATATAATAGTTTATTTTTACATAATTTTGTGCATTTTTCCATCTCATTTGCAATCCCCTTGGGCTTCCCATCACCAAATCACCCATGTGCCATCACTATAATCCAGTGCATTTCCCTCCCCCAGCTGTTTTTGATCCCATTCCCCTCTCCACCCCCACAAAATGTCTCTGGTATATAGCTGTTCATCATTATCATTGTTTTCCAGCCTGTTCCATTTTTGGAACAGGCTTTGAGAGAAACCGTCCGGTATGAGAAATGGCCATCTGCATTTTGTCTTTGGAGAAGTGTCTTTTTAGCTCTTCTGCCCATTTTTGATGGGGTTGTTTATTTATTTATTTATTTATTTATTTATTTATTTATTTATTTATTTATTTATTTATTTATTTATTTATTTAGTTTTATCAGTTTTCTGTAGATTTTGTGATCAATCCTTTATCGCTAGTTTTGTGTGAAAAATTTTTTTTTTACCCAATCAGTGGGATGTCTGTTTATTTTTTGTAATGTCTCTTTTGCTGTACAGAAGCTCTTTAACTTGATGTAGTCCCATCTATTTATCCTTGCCTCCACTATCGTTGCATTGGGTGCTCTAACTTTAAAGATGTCACTGAAGTGTATGTCGTGTAGTGTTTGGCCCATCTTTGCTTCCAGGTATTTTATGGTTTCCCTGCTTATGTTTAGATCTTTAATCCACTTTGAATTGATTTTTGTGTATAGTGAGAAGTTGTGATCTAGTTTCATTTTTGCATGTAGCTCCCCAGTTTTCCCAGCACCATTTTCTGAACAAACTTTCTTTGTTCCATTGTATCTTCTTTGCTCCTGTGTCAAAGGTCAGCTGTCCATAAACCTGGGATTTCTATCCAAATTCACTGGTCTGAATGTCTGTTCTTATTCCAGTACTATGCAGCTTTCATTATTATGGCTTTGTAGTATAGGTTGAAGTTTGGGATTGCAATGCCTCCATTCTCTTTCTTCTTAGTCATAGAGTTTTGGCTAGTTGAGGTCTTTTGTTGTTCCATATGAGTCTCAGCAATATTTTTTTTTTTTTTAATTTCTTTGAAGAATGTCACTGAGACTTGTATTGGGATGGCATTAAATCTGTATATCACTTTTGGTAGGATGGCCATTTTGATGATGTTAATTCTCCTGATCCATGAGAAGGAGATGTCTTTCCATTACATGGTGTCTTCTTGGATTTTTTTTTTTTTTAGATTTATTTATTTATGCATACAGAACTGAGGGGTACAGGCCAGAGGCTCAGGGGCGGCGAGAGGCTTCACCAGAGACAGAACGGGGAGCAGAACAGGCAGATGTACGAAGTACACTGCTGGGGGAGCAGCGGGCGGGTCAGGAGAGGTCTGCCACGCCATGTGGTCTCCTCCGGGGGCAGACGGGAATCGAACTCATGCAGAAGTGGCTTTAGCTTCTCAGTGCAGTGCTTTAACCCGCTGCGCCACCAGGGAGGGCCTCTTCTTGGATTTTTAAAAAAATGTTTTGTAATTTTCTTTGTATAGGTCTTTTACCACTTTTGTTAGGTTGACTCCCAGGTATTTGATTCTTTTTGTTTTAATTGATAAGGGGATTTTTTTTTTTAATTTTTATTTCTTCTAATTGGTTATTTGTGTGTAGGAAAGCCTCTGACTTTTGTGTGTTGATTTTATATCCTGCTACTTTGCTAAATTGGTTGATAGTTTGATTAGTTTTTCTGTGGAGTTTTTAGGGTTTTCCATGTAGATTAACATATCTTCTGCAAATAAGGACAGTTTTACTTCTTCTTTCCCTGTTTGGTTCCTTGTATGTCTTTCTCCTATCTTATTGCTCTGGTTAGAACTTCCAATGTTATGTTGAAGAGCAGTGGCGATAGTGGATACCCTTGTCTTGTTTTCTTTTTTGTGTTTTCTTTGTTAGGTTTTGATATTAGTGTGATGTTGGCTTCATAGAAAATATGTGGTAGTTTTCCTTCCGTATAGAATAGGCACTAGTTTTTTTCTGAATGTTCAGTAAAATTCATTTGTAAATCCATCTGGTCCTGGGCTTTTATTTTTGGGGAGGGTTTTGATTACATCTTCGGTTGCCTTGCGTATAATTGGACCGTTTAGTTGTTCTGTTTCATCTTTACTTAACTTTGGGTGGTTGTAGAGTTGTAGGAATTTGTCCCTTTCTGCTAAATTGTCGAACTTGTTTGCATATAGTTGCTCATAGTATTTTCTGATTATTTTGATTTCTTCTGGTCTGTTGTGTTTTTTCCTCTTTCATTTTTGATTCTTTTTATTTGCCCTTTCTCTTATTTTTTTCTTTGTGAGCCTGGCTAGTGGCCTGTCTATCTTGTTTATTTATTTATTTATTTTTTTTGAAGAACCAACTTTTGGTTTCATTGATTTTTTTTTTTGACTGTTTTCCTAACTTCCACTTCATTTATTTCTGATTTGACTTTTATTATTTCCTGTCTTCTGCTGGATTCTGGGTTAGCTTGTTGTTCTTCTAGTTCTTTAATGTGGGACTATAGGTTGTTTCTTTGAGTTATTTCTTGTTTCTTTATGTGATCCTGTATTGCTATATATTTTCCTCTTGTCCCTGCTTTTAATATGTCCCATACGTTTTGGAGACTTGTGTCATTGTTGTCATTCTTCTTTGGGTATTTTTTTTTTTAATTTCTCCTTTGATCTCCTCATTGATCCAGTGGACCTCCAGTAGTGTGGATTTCAGTTTTCATGTGGTAGGTGGGTTTCCTGTCTTCCTCATATGGTTTGTTTCTAGCTTGTTTCCTTCATGGTCAGAGAAAATAGTTTGTATGATTTCAATCTTAGTGTATCTATTGATATTTCTTGTGACCCATTATGTGGTCAACCTTAGAGAATGAACCATGTGGGTTTGAAAAAATATGTACTCAAATTTTTGGGGTGCAGTATTCTATAGATGTCTGTTAGACCCATGTTATCCAGGTCCAGTTCAGAGCTTTAGTCTTTGCTTATGCTTTGTCTCATTGATCTGTACATTGTTGCGAGTGTCGTGTTGAAGTCTCCTATTATGTATGCATTTTCTCTGATACACATTTTCATAGATGATAGTAGTTTCCTAACATATTTTGGTGCTTCTTCATTTGGCGCATGTATGTTGATGATTGTTATTTCTTCTTGCTGTATTGTCCCCTTAAGCATAATGCAGTGGCCTTCTGTGTCTCTTTTAACCATTTTTAGTTTGCAGTCTGTTTGATCTGATATAATTATAGCTGTTCCTGCTTTTTTGGTTCATTTGCTTGTAGAACTGTTTTCCATCCTTTTATTTTCAGTCTGTTTTTATCTTTTGCAGTTAGATGTTTTTCCTGCAGACAGCAGAATGTTGGGTTCTGTTTTTTTTATCCATCCTGCCACTCTATGTCTTTTTTAATGATGAGTTTAAGCCATTTTCACTTAGAGATAATATTGATATACTGGCATTTTGGTCCTTTTGTATTTTTATTCCTTGTTTTGTACTGTTCTTGTTCAATTTTCTGTTGGATTTGGTTTGGGGTCTTCTTGTAGTAGTTTTTGGAATGGGGGTTTAGTTATGACAAAATTGCGGAGTTTCTGTTTGTCTGAAAATGTGCTTATTCTTTCTTCATAGAGGAAGGAGAGCTTCGCAGGATAGAGTATTCTTGGTTGGCATTTAATGCTTTGGAGTTTGTTGAGTACATCCCTCCACTGTCTTCTTGCCCATAGTGTTTCTTTGGAGAAGTCTGATGTCAGCCTGATTGGTTGCCCTTTCAGCTTATTTGTTTCTTCCCTCTTGTCAGTCTCATTATCTTTTGCTTGTCTTGTATTCTTGGCAGTTTTATTATGATGTGTGTTGTTGTATTTCTCCTGTCATCATAGTAGTTTGATGTTCTTGCTTCTTGGATATCTACTTTCATCTTCTTCTTCATATTAGTAAAGTTCTCTTTTATTATCTATGTGAATATTTTCTTGATTCTTTCGCCTTTCTCTTCACCTTCTAGGATACCTGTAACTCTGATATTTCCTTTTCTAATGGTGTCAGATAGCTCTTGAAGTTTTTCTTCATTCCTTTTGCCTTTTTTATTTCTCTTTCTTTTTCTGTTTTAATTTTCTTTATTTCTGTGTCTTCAAGGGAGCTAATTGGTTCTTCCATTTCATCTATTCTGTTTTCTTTACTTTTCCCAGCATTCTTTGCCTCCTCTACTGGCCTTTTCATCTTCTGCATTTCTTCTATTTCTTTTCTTAATGTTTCATTTGCTTTCTTCAGTTCATTGATTGCTTGTTTCAGATTTTTTTTTTCTTTTTCATTTCTTTCATTCATTTCCTTGCTTGCATTCTTCAACTCCTTGATGGCTTGCCTCATTTCATTTTTTTTCCCCTTCTCATCCTATTTTTGTGTGTTTATCATGATGATTCTGAATTCTCCATCTGGTAGGCTGAGCAGTTCTTCTATTTCTATGGTGGTTTCTTCTGATTGATCTTTTTGTGGTGAATTTTCCCCCTTTAGATTTGCTTGAATATTTGTTTGTCTTCTTTTTCTTGTCCTGTATTTTCTAATACTTTCTATTTGTTGAGACATGATGTTGCTATTATTGACCAGCATTCTTTCTGGATGTGCTTTCTGGTGTGGCAGAGGGACTTCCAGACATTTCATTTGTGGAGGGTGTTGGGAGCCTTATTTTGTTTCAATATCTCCTGTTTTTCTAGTCCCTACTGTGTGGAATTATGTCTGTCATCTCTGCCAGTGACAATCAGGGGTCTTATGTGGTGTTCAGCTTCTTCTGGTAGCTCATTGAGTCCTTGTCTCTGGAATGTGCCTATTGATCTTTGTCACTTTCATATGTTCTGGTTCCCTCTATGCTTGGATGCAGCTGTGGGGGGTGGGGTGCATTAGAAGTATTGTAGCTGGGCATTTGGTTGAGCCAGTCACTGGTTTTATTTATTTTCTGACCACTGAGTCTTGCAAGGCAGTGCCTTACTGGCTCACATGTCTTCCGGTTATTGCTGTTCAGTCATACCTTGAGTCCTAATTCTGCATGCCCCCCAGTTGTGTATGCTGTCAATCTTCCCTAGGCCTCCAGAGCTCTTTTTGCCCACTCAGTACATTCTCTTCCTGAGCAGTCTTTCCCTACCACTGGGGGAGTGTTAATGGGCCTGTTTTTGATTCAGTCTGTTATTTTTTTTTCCCCTTTTATCTCAGGGGCTTTGTGAATTTGCTGGCCCCACCTTAGTGACTAATGCTGGGAACAAGCCTCCAGGCCTATGCTGTAGGGGATGGGTGAAAGGGTTGCAAGCCTTGCAGCTGTCCCTGTCACCAGATTACAAGATTTTCTTCCCCACCTCCCTGGCTCTTTGTGCCCACTTGTGCAGTCTTTTCCTACAGCTTGGATTCCACTCACCGAACTGAGTGAGCAGGAAGCCTCCATCTTCTGCACTAGAGCCTGGGTGCTCCCCTGATTGGAGTTGCACAGTTCCACTTATCCTGTCTGTGGCACTTCCAGGTGGGAGTTCCTTTATCGAAACTCCCCAATCTCCGATTCTCCCCAGTTATCTTCCTTCTAGTGAGTGCAGGGTGTTCTCATTTGCGCTAAAACTCGTATTTTTTTTTTATTTGTTTACTTAGAGAAAATGAGCCTAGGGTGTAAAATCACATAGCTAGCTTTTGAGAGTCATTCATATAATCAGGATTTACTCAGCACTATTCTGTGCCTAGTATTGTGCCGTGAGAGTATCGTAGAAGTAAGCGCTGGGTAAAATGGAAGAATCATACTTGTCCTTATGATTGCAGTAGGGTTGTGGGATAGTTGAGGTCTAACAGTGAAGGGTGAGTAGAGGTCTGCAGACTCAAGATGGCATCAGGTAAAGAAGTAATCCTACTGCATAATAAGTAAATGGAGGACACTTAAGGCAGAGAGACTACACATTTTACTCTGGAGAAAACAAATTGTGTTTGTCAACTTGCCAATCATTTGACATTCCTGTGATACAAATAAAGATGGGGCAGAGCAGAGATAGATAACCTTGAAGTCAATGCAAAAAGTCAGAAAGAACTATTCAATGGAATTTGGGTTATACTGAGTAGAGGAAAAGGTTTTGCAGAATTTTCATGATCAGATTTCCATTTAGAATATTAATTATTTTTTAAAATACTATCTTATGGGCCCTCCATGGTGGCTCAACAGTTTAGGACATAGCACTGCAAGCGTGCTGCAGCTGCTTCAATGCAAGTTTTATCCCCAGGCCCAGGGGTGATCTACATGGTGTGGCAGACCTCTCCTGCCCACCCAGGGCTCCCCTCAGCAGTGTACTTTGTTGCTTGGGCTGTTCTGCTCCCCACTCTTTCTCTGGTGAATGCTCTCACTGCCCTTTCCCCTCTGGCTTGTACCCCTGTTCTGTATGAATAAATAAATAAATATAAAAAAATAAGACTATCTCATGATAAGGTATTAAGGGAGTCGGCTAAAGTTCAGACTGTTAAAAGTAGTTCTTTCACAGTAACCTAGTGTTATGTTTTTGGTGTGACTCTTAGCCTCAATCTCAGCGATGCCAATATTTATTTTTGTTAGCTCATGCAATGTGCATTCTGAATCTGTTTCTCCACAGGCTGGAAACATATTAATTAAAAGTCACCAGTGATTTTGAACCTTCCCACATCTTTACAGGTTTGTGGCATCAGCCATAGATTTACGTAGTGTCTGGAGGAAAGGAAATGTTCACAGTTAGTTATCTCTCTATACATATTATTGAAATATTCATGGATTCCTCCATAAACACAGATTTGGAGACTACACTATACCCTGAGGCATTGTGTCCATTGCCTGCTGGTCCCTTGTCTGTTCTGGTAAGCTTCCTGCCCACAGGGTGGCAGGTGTCGGGATGTCGAGTCCTCTGATGGCTCCTCTCTGTAGCCAGCCTAGTGAAAACACTATCTTCTGACTAACTTTTTTTTCCTTTACATTTCTTTTGTCCTATTTTTTTCTGATACTCTTTTATCCCTCCTATCATCAGTGAATGCTTTCAATTTTCCTAATCATTCAGGCGCTTGAGAAACAAAAGCCAGAAGGAGCAGTATTCTACTTGGGTTTTCCAATGTGATGTGTACCTTCCTGGAGACAATAAAGTGTACAGTAGAACGAACAACCCAGTAGGACTAAAGTAAAGTAAGCAAAACCCAGGAAGGAAAACAGAAACAGAACAAAGTATGTAATTTTGAAACATCATCTAGCTTTACCTTCTTTGCATACTCTTTCATTGTTTTTAAAGTACTTTATTCCACTGACTTTTTCAGTTTATAAATAGTCTGCTTTCCATTATTTGGTTGAACTCCTTTGTATAGACTTCGGTGCTGCTTATTCATATTATGTTTCAATTTTCTGATACTCTTTTCCTACCACATGTTTTCCTACCACCTAGAACTCCTCCCACTACTACAGAAGCTCACCGAGGTGAGGTACAGGACTGGTGGCCCTGCATAGAACTCACCATCTACCAAGCTATTCTCATTTCCTTTTATTTAATTGAACATATCAAATGTTCTCTAGTATAATAAAATACTAAGATTCCTAGTCTTTTTAGTTATTTCTTCACTGCCACTGGTAAGAAACCCCATTTCCCTACCCACTCTATTTTTCATATCTTGGCCAGTGAAAAAACTCTAGATTCTCAAGTCTCTACTTTCACACATCATTTGTCAGAAAGATCTCAATGGGGGTGCAAAGGGAGCACCAGATACTATGTGGTAGGAAGTTCTGTGGAATTACTGCTGCTTTATGCCCCCAAAATAGGCCTTTGCTACTAACCTGCAACTAAGCTCTGACATGGTTTTCTAAGGGGAAATGAATCTATGTTCTGAATTCCTTACATCAGTTCTAAACTGCTTATATTAAGATTCCCTGAACAGTGCTGTAGGTTTAATAATGATCCTACCTGTGTTCCTTTCCAGGAATGAGAAATAGATGATTTTTACAGTCACTGAATATGTTTTCTTCCTTTTCCTTTCTCAATCTGCTTTGCCAGTTTAAATTGAGCACTACTTTATTGAGAGCAAGATACTAAAATTCACAAAAAAAGTTTTTACCACCTTTGATTTATGTATCATCTTTATAAAAATTTGGCCTAAGAAAATAATCCCACTTTAGAACAAGCTATATTTACCAGATGTTTATTAAAGCATATTTGTCAAAGCAGCAAACAAAAGGTAATCACTTTCATAACCTCTTTCCAAAAATAGGACAACTGGTACTTCTCATGACCCCTTACTTAGTGAAATATATAGGATCATGCCAATGATACTATAGAATACAATGGTACAATGGATGGTCTCAATTCTGAATTTGTATTTATGATATGATAGTTAAATTTTAATTTAAAAAGGATAGGTTTAAGAAAAATGATGAGTAAATCAGGATAATGAGACTGTTTCCCCTGTAGTGTTGTCTAAATATCTCAGTATTGTTATTAAATGAAAATAAATAAATTTAAAAATTATGATAAACAAATATTCAAAAAATATGAAATAATTGAATTGGATTATCTGGCTAGTTAACACTGGAAGCATTTTGGGGACAAACAGGTTTTATTTAGATACACTTACCACATGTAGAGAATTATCACAAAAATACTATATACTTTTGCAATATGTAATTTCACATTGATAAAGTAGTGATTTCATAAACAAACATAACAATGAATCTTTAAGACTTATTTTGTTTTTTTTATCACTGGTTAACATCTAGGTAATTGTAACAGATACATTAGGAGTAAATATTAGTGTAATGATTGTGCTATTTGTTAGTATGCTGTTATTATTTTGAAATACAAGTAACAACTGAATATATGTTTGAGAGGGTTTATAATACTTTAAGACAAGTAAAAGCAATTGAAATTAACAGAAACAATTAATCTGTAAAATTGTTACCTAGTATCTACAAAAGGGCTTGTGGTATGCATTCATAACTTGGAGAGATGGATTAGTGACAGTAAGACTTTAGTAAAATTCAGTAAGACAGCAAATACTTTTTAAATGTTTTTTTGTAATGCTAAGTAAAATAAGTATGAAGGAAAAAGACAAGCATCTAAAAACTTCGAGTGAAGTCCTTATGTGGAATATAGAGAAACAAACCAAAGGAACTGATGAAATTAAATTAAAATAAAATAACCCCTCTAAATATGATAGCAGAGAGAAAGAGATGTTATGAAAAAAGGGGGCTGGGGAATGGGACCAGGTATCTATAATGAAGGAATGTGGGCGCTTTGGTATTGGGGGTGGTATGATGACATGCATCTGAAGAAATGTGAACCTGTGAACCTATTTTCCTAAATAATATATAGTTTTGTAAATCCATGCCATCTTGATAAAACAAACAACAAAAAAAGATTATCAGGTGCACACATACACACACACATACAATACATATACACACACACTATTATGTGTGTGTATGTGTGGATTAACTTATGTCTTGTATGCTGAGAAATTAGATAAGTCACTTTACAAATTCCTACAAAATTGTATTAAGGATCCCTTACTGTATATTGCAAGAACTAGATAATTAATATTAAGCATAAATTAGGTATTTAGTCAATAGTTTGTTGTTGTTGTTAAAAAGACAACAAAAATCTTTAGTGTCTTGTGATGCTGGAGCAAGGCTGCTAGATTCTGAACGCAACTATCACATATTAGTTATGTGACATTAGGCAAGTGATGTCATTGTGTTTCTTCATCTGTAACCACAGATGAAATTAACATCCCTGCCCTACTTAATAGAACTGTTAAAATGCCATGCAAAGTACCTATGACAGTTTTTACTACTAAGTGAACACTGAGCAAATATCAGTTCTTGTTATTACTATTTAATAGATGAAATGAGCAAACATGATATTTATTAAATATATTACACATAGACAATTTATTTAAATGTGCCATTTATATTATCTCATATGATCCTTACAGCAATCTTAAAGGGTCAGGATTTTTTTTTTAAGATTTATTTATTTATGAATATAAGAACTGGGGTACAGGCCAGAGGTGCAGGGCCAGTGAGAGAACTCACCAGAGACAGAGTGGGGAGCAAAACAGGCATATCCATGGAAGCACACTGCTGAGAGGAGAAGAGGGGAGACAGGAGAGGTCTGATGGGCCATGTGGGTTACCTCCCTGCCAGGGATTGAACTTGTGCTGCAGTGGCTACAGATAACTTCGTAGTGCTATGCTTTAACTCATTGCGCCACCAGGCAGTGCCAGGAATATTTTTCTTTTTAAGTTTATTTATTTTAAGTTTATTTATTTATTTATAAATATATGTATTTATTTATGTATTTATTTATGTATATTTATTTATGAACTGGGGTGCAGGTCAGAAGTGCAGGAGTGGTGAGAGGATTATCAGAGACAGAGTGGGGATCAGAACAGGCAGATGGACAAAGTACAATGCTGAGGGGAGCAGTGGGTGACACAGGAGAGGTTTGATATACTGTGTGTGTCACTTCTGGGGCTGTGAACCCTCATGGAAGCAGCAGCAGCCAGTTTGCTGTGCTGCGCTTTACCTACTTGCACCACCAGGAAGGGCCTGTTTAAATCCTCTCTCCCTTTTCCTTCTTGTTATATTGGTTCTTCTAGAAAGTAGACCCTATAGGGGTAATTTGATTGACTACGTTTTTTCAGTCTGTTTCACAAGAAGTACTAGAGAGTTAATTAGGGGAGTCTTTAGTATTATGACCTTCTCTGATCACTATTTACAATGTCCAAACATCTTGAAAATCCACAGAGAAAGCACAGAATCCTTTATTAATGATGAGATCTTTCCAGAATACCTCGCTGTTCAAAATGCTAAATTAATTCATTGAAAAGCGATATTACTTTATTTTGGGGCACCTTATGCTAGAAACAGTATTTGTGCTACATATGTAAAAGTGAGCCAGAAAGACAATATCTCTCCTTCAAGAATTTTACCGTGTAGTTTGAGTTAGAGTATAAAACACTACACAGAAAGTAAGTATACATGCATATGTTTTATGTTTTAAGGTGAAAAATAATTATGATAGAAAAATAAACTATTTTCAAAGCAACAGTAAATGAAGAAAGTTCTTGCAATTGAGAACTTATTTTTTAATTTTTTAAAAAAATATATTCATTCCATCATCCTACATTTTTGTGCAATGTATGGTTTTCCTGTGAAATCCCCACAACCATTTCACCTGTGCACCATCACCATAGTCCTTTCTGCTCTTCCCACCTGTCCTGTTCCTATTCCATACTCTCCCCTATATAATGTCTCTGATCTGTAGCTGCCTGATGATTTTGATTTTTACTTTATTAGTTACTTTTTTCCCCCTGATCCCTTATTTGTTTTCTCTACATTCCTCCTGTGAGACCATCCAATACATTTCTTTTTTTTTTTTTTCACTAAGCATACTCCCTTCCAGCTCCATCCATGTTGTTGTTCATTACATGACATATATATAGGTAAGTAACATATCTAAAGAGATATCACCTAAAGCAAACAAAATTAAAGAGACGATTAACAGCTGGATTGCATCCAATCGAAAAGCTTTTGTATAGCAAAAGAGACATGATCCAAAACAATGGAGGTGATACTTAAATTTAAACTTCAGAATGAGGAGAGGGCAGCTGTGAAGTGGTGGGGTGTTTTTTGTTTTCTGAACAATTAAAATAATATATTGTATTTTGGTTTAAGATTAGAGCATATAGATAACAAATGTAATCTAGATCTATTAGAAATGTGCCAAAAAAAAAAAATCCATGGAATTAAATGTCATACATAGTTATATATGCATATTAAAAACATATACAAATTCAATCTAATGTTCAAAACAATCTGCCTTTTAAACAGATTATAAATTCCTATATCCCTATGGTAAGTGTGAAAGATTCTAAGTTTAGCTATTTTGCTTACAAGACTTACTCTACTCTAAGATTGTCTTAGAACAATGGCTGTTAACTACTATTTTGGTAAAACTGCACTATGGCTATTGTGACCCATGAATTGATATTATTATTGTTTTTTAATGGTACCCAGGTAAGGGGCTGGACCCTACAAAATTTTCCATAATTCACTGCCAGGTAAGGTTCCACATTTCTGGTCAGGGGTACGACTGTCTTGCTCAGGTCCTTTCTGGAATAAAATTCTCTATCAGTATAAATGCACTGCTTAGATTTGAAGGACTTTTGTGTTCTCTAGCTGTATTTGCAAAGACCAGGTGCCAAAGCATCTGTGCTTGACTCTTATTTTTTTGTTTTCTAGAGCTGGCTTTAGGAAATATACCTTTATAGAGATTCTAAAATCATACTTATTTTTGATGATTTGCTAGAAGTACTTATAGGAAACAGTATATAATACTTATAGTTGTGGTGGTGTATTACAGCAGAAGAATACAGATTTGGAAAAATCAAGGGAGAAACTCAGGGTACTGAGACCAGGAGGTCCCAATGTGAAGCTTCTACTTGTCTTGTCCCTGTGGAGTCATGGTCTGCACTAGTGTTTTCAGCAATGATGTGTGAGAATATATAGGGAACATTGGCAACAAGAAAAGCTCACTTGTGGCTTGAGTTTCTAGAGTTTGATTAGAAATTGATTACAAAGAGATGAGTGGTTATGTTCATAACTGATTCTTAGTATTTTTTGCCTCTCTAAGATGTCAACTGATTTTACATGTCCCAGAATTACTACTGTAATGTTAATACCATTAAACTCTCTATCTGGTACAATGGTCTGGCAAACAAAGACTGTTTACAATAAGGATGTTCCAAGGATTCCACAAAACACCATCCAGTAGACAATGGCAAAAGCAAGCTTTATCTCTTTGGCTAAGGTCTTTATTGTATACTCCTGCTCCATTATCACACATTTAAATGCATCTGCATGCTTCAAAGTTATAACAACATTTATAAATATAATCTTGGTGAAAGAGATGGAAGTATAGCATGTTGACAGCCATTTCCCTTCCAAGCACCTATAGTTAAGACATTCTTAACTGATGGAATGACCTGTCATACCACTATAAACCAGGTGTCTTTTTCTCTGATAAGACGACTCATCTTTAGGGAGAACAATTAGCTAGCACAAAAGGAAGAGGTGAGATAAAAACATTTTTGTGGAACCGAAAGATATCAGGACGATGAGAGCAAGCCAACAGAGTGAGTGGCCTTGAGGTTGGCAGGGGTCAGATTGTCAGCATGTGACAGAGGACAGTCAGGGAATTCAAATGTTAAAGACTGCATGCTAGAAATGGATTCCTCCATCACACACAGAAAAGAAAAGGGAGTTCAGGGATCCTCAAAGCATTTTTTTTTTGAGTAGAATTAGTGTGCATAGAGAAGAAAGGATATTCTTAATAAACCTATGAAAAGTATATATCCACTCATGGACAAATGCCCAGACTTGTTCTGAAGTGGACTGTCTGAGGTTCAAAAGTTTTCCAAAAGCTACTTTCTTCTGGTGACCACAAGAAAGGAGTCCGGGTGGCCCCAGAGAGTTGGGACAGAAGGAGAGAAAGAAAGTCAAAAAATATAACAAGTAACCCAATATGAAATTAGGAGAATAGCTGCCATTGTCTCTGCCAAGGACAAGAACAACCTCCCATCTAACTCTTACCCACTTGTCTTTTCCAAGTGTTTCTACATGTCTTGCCTCCAGGTACCTGAGTACAAGTCAAAACCAGAGCAGCAAGAGAGATTGCTTGACAGCATGCCTGCTTGTTACATTGACTGCTCAGCTACACCCTATGGTACCAATAGCTCCCTGCCGCTTTATGGCATAGGGGACTTGTAATTCAAGGTGGCTGCTTGTACCTGGAGGTGGTCATATTGGCACCTCCCTTTATGGAGGTGCTTAGGCTATTTCATTCATCATTTGCAAAGAACAATGTGACTTCTTTGGAGGATTTGAGAGATGATGTGATCTGATTCACATCGCATTTGAAAATAATATTCTGTTATATGCATCTTTACAAACAAACTTTTCAACCTTAAGTATGATCATTTGACTCTGTCCACTTTCCCCCCCAATCTTACTCTTATTTCCTACACAAAACTGGCTTCTCTGTGCTTGCTAAGTTTAATGGTTACTCCTCTAGTTTAAAATATTATTTAGTCACTCACTAGTTAATACTTGACCTATTTTTTAGAATAGCTTTGAGGTCTTCTTTAGTTCTGTCCAGAATTTCTCTGGTTGCTTTTAGAATTGGACAAGGTTTTCCCCTCTGGTATTTTCTTCATTAGTAATTGTTTGTTGATAGCTCCTGAGTGGGAAGCTTCTTTCTTAAGCTGTATCTATTCAGTTGTCCCCTGAGTGGTCTATTCCTGTCCTGTTGTATGCCAAGCAATTCACTTCTTTTTCCCTTCCAGGATTCACTCTTATAATATGCCAAACCAAGTCCCAAACAGATGTCTCTCTTTTTCAGATGCTAGGCAAAGTATTTTTTGCCTGATCGATTTCTAGTGGCCCACTGGGGCAAACAAAATTTTTTTTCCTCTTATTTATTTTTAAAGCTTCTAAACATAAAAATTTTCTGTGAGGGAATACAGATCATTAATCATATAGCCAATGGTAATCCATGAACAAACCAGCCATGAAAAACTGGTTTTAACAGGTACTAGTGGAGAGTTAATATTTTCCATGAATGAACTAACTTGAATATTCATTAAGATCCAGTGACTCCAGGGACCTCTGCTGGTAACCTTATAAAAACAGTTAGGAAATTGCCTCTATCAAACAGTATAAGACAAAGAATTCAGTGGTAAACACCTGTAAAACACCCAGTCACTAAAGGGACATAGAAAAGTTCTGAAATGATTATATATTGCTATTGCCCATATGAGAGCCAAGTAATCTAATTGAAAAAGAGAAGACGTAAATCATTTGACTCATTAGTGATTATTTTCTTAGAGGTCATGATTGTACATAGAAATTTTTGATTCCTTGGACTTTCAACAAACCACTAGGTATTTACCTGTCTATTAGTTTATTAATGAACTCAATATTTTCATTCTTGGGTGTGTGTAAATAGACAAAACCCAAGCTTTTCTCAGAAGAAGGTAAATTTGTATTTTGCAAACAATGGAGACTAAGGCTGAAGGCAAGTGAAAGTGTCATTAAAAGAAGTAGGGTAGGACACTCCCTGATGGAGCCAGGGGTTAAAGCACAGCACTATCAAGCTAGTGGTAGCTGCTTTAGCACGAGAGCAATACCCTGTCAAGAAGGTGCCCCACAGGTGCGGCAGACCTCCTCTGTCTCTCACACTGCTCCCATCAGCAGTGTACTTTGTGATTCTGCCTGTTCTGTTTCCACCCTATTTCTGGTGAATTCTCTTACCCCCCCCCAGCACCTCTGGCCTGTACCTTAGATCTGTATTAATCTATATTAATAAATAAATGAATCTTTTAAAAAAAGGAGAACAAAAATGAGACAAAGACTTCTTGTAATTGGATCTGATGTGTGAGATATCAGATATTGCTATTTGCTGACTAGCTGCTGGCCATCTGAGCATGCTCACGATGGGATTTTGCCCATTTATATAAATGGCATATTCAACTCCACCCCTATGTGGAAATTTTAGTACACTAATGAATTTTAGGTCATTTTAGGAAGAATGGCCAACTCTAATTGACACATTGGTAAATTGTGTCAGTCCATTTAGGGGGTGACTGGAATCTAGTTTTTAGAGAGATGAAATGAAACTTTTAATTAAACATTTTTGCCTTTGAGTAACTCAGTTGTTTACTTAGTGCCACTATCTTTCTTGACTAAGTCAGATAGAGTCTTGAATTTAACATGAATTAGTCAAATCTCTAAATGGTAAATGGACAGCTTTCCAACTGCTCTGCTTTGAAATAACAACCATGGGTATTAACACTTTGTTTCCCAGGATTCTGAAGCCATAGAATTATATTTTAGGCAATTGTTCCCTGGTCATCTAGGTCCTGGCTTGACAGAAGCTTTCAATAATTGTTTGGCAAATCACTACAAACTTTCTATCTTAAAACAGCAACATACTCTCTTAAAATTCTGGAAATAAGAAGTACAAAATCAATTATTTTAGTGCTTAAATTAGTACTCCACCAGGGCCTAATTTCTTCCTGAAGCATCGAGAGAATCCAATTCCTTCCCTTTTTCCATTTCTAGGGCTTAATCCTTGCATTACTTAGATCCTGGCTCCTTCTTTCCTTTGCAAAGCCAGGTCAGCAGCTTGGGTTAATTCATCCTTGCATTCCCTTCTTTTAGTTAGCAAATCTCCTTCTGCCTTCCTCTTATGAAGACATTTGTAATTACACTTATGGTCCACTTGGATAGTCTAAAAGTATCTTCCTATTTCAAGATCCTTAACAAAATCACATTCTCAAAGTCCCTTTGCCATGTCAAGTAATGTAGTCACAGGTCTTGATAATTGAGTTCTAGGTAGCTCTGAGAGTCATTTTTGAGCCTGTCATGATCTGAAACCAATCCAGAGTCCTTGTCTTGCCATGTGGCAGGAGAATAATAATTAAAGAAAAGTTGCCAAGGATTTTATAGACTTTAAATACATGTATTAATAAGTACACATTTGTTTATTCTTTCATTTATTTATTCATTTAGATTTAACTTAGTGTTTTAACTCCTGGAGTTATCTTGGAAATGAATATCAGAGATCATTTTAATTTACATAAGATTATTGAACAGCTTAATTCTTTCCTGTGGTTCACCCTTATTATTTTTTTAAGGAGTTATTCATTTATTCCTATAGAAGGAGGATACAAGCCAGAGGTGAAGGGCTAATGAGAGCATTCACCAGAGACAGAGTAGGGAGAACAACAGGCAGATTGATGAAGTACACTGCTGAGGGGAGCAACAGGCAGGTCAGGAGAGATCTGCCACACCATGTGGGTCACTTCTGGGTCTGGCTATTGAACTCGCACTGAAGCAGCTGCGGTTCGCTTGCAGTGCTAGGTCCTAACTTGTTGCACCACCAGGGAGGCCCCTATTTTTTTTTTTTTAACATACAATAGGCACCAACTGACCTTGAAAATATTTTCATTTTTTTAAAGAAACTTATTAAATCTTGCCATATAAATGGCTGGATATCTTTTTTCCTCATTTGTAAATTCTAACTCTTTGCAGAGAAGTCAGATTTCTCAGCTTATCAATGAGTGCAGGGACAGTGGTGCTTTCATCAATTAGGATTATTTCTGTTACAAGTGACAGAATACAGTTTGCATCAGTTTTAACAAAGCAATGTAGGGATGTACTGCTTAGGTAATTGGTACAGCCGCTGTAAGATTGGTTTAGCAGTGTCATAATGAAAGACAAATGAAACACTCAAATTGGGTAATCTGAGAAATAGTGTTAAAGGGAATATGAAGAAAGATGTGGGCAAGCTAGAAGAAAAGAAGAGTTAAGACAGTGACCTGGGGAATGTAAACAGAGAGCTATTACTAAGCCTGAGGCCTGAGAGATTAAAGTTAGACAGCAGTTATAGGGACCTTTCATCCACATGGAGAGGATTACCTGACAATAGCTTTGGTTATTTTAGTCAAGGGACAGAGAAAACCTGCTTCCAAACCACAGGATAATTAAATTAAATAGATCTACTTTATTTTTCTCTTTCTGTCTCATCCTCTACTCTTGTTTTCAATTAGTTGAAACTGATCTGAATCTAGAGACAAGGGAGCTCACTGATACAGTGCTTATAAGTGACAACCCCTCACCCCATGCACTGAACACGAAGGAAAAGACTGGTGAATGGCTGTCGAGTGTCGAGTGGAAGGTTTGGCACAGCCTTGTAAAGCATCTGATTTTAGGATTTCAGGGTTAACTTCTCCCTCCCCCTCTGCTCTTGGCTGTGCTTCCTTCTTCTTTTCTCTACCCAGTCTCAGGTAGACTCCACCCATCATGCTATCAAGAGAGTTGCAACAGGTGCTACTGACAACTCCAAATCCCTGTTCCTCTCTTATCAAGTTGTTTTGGCAAAATTACAGTTATCTTACTGGTGGGATAGGATGACCTGCTTGTCTTTCAACAGTCATTGTGGCTAAGGGTCAACTAGGCTTTCACTGGTCCTGCCAGCCTCTTCACAGCCTCTGACCAGGGGTAGGATTCACCTAATGGGCCTATGTGATATGAGAGAAAGGGGTGGAAGATTAACAAATGAGTATCCCACATTTATAGGTGAAATATTGAAATATACTAGATGGTCATACTAGATGGTCAGTGTTGCTATTTTTTCCACTGGTGATTAGAATTTTTTTTCTGAAATTTATTAAAGGATTAGTGTTTTAATCTCAATATGACCAAGATACCATTTTTACATACACACTAGTTGTCTTTATTTTTTCTTTTCCCATAAAATTGTTTTTACCATCATCTTTGTTATAATTCCATGTTCTACTACATCATGAATATTTTGAATAACTTTTTTTTTTTAAGGTTTATTTGTGCATACAGAGCTGGGGTACAGGCCAGAGGCTCAGGGGTGGTAAGAGACTTCACCAGAGACAGAGTGGGGAGCAGAACAGGCAGATCAACGAAGTACACTGCTGAGGGGAGCAGCGGGTGGGTCAGGAGAGGTCTGCCACGCCATGTGGTCACCTCCCGGGCAGGCGGGAATCCAACTCATGAGGAAGTGGCTTTAGCTTCTTAGTGGTGTGCTTTAACCCGCAGCGCCACCAGGGAGGGCCTTTGAATAACTTTTAAGAAACTGATTCTGGGTTTAAACTAAAGCTTTCTAGCCAAATATGTATGTGGAAAGAAACAAGATTTGGGTATGTAGATTCTAGTGTGGGTGTGGTTGTGTGTGTGTAGATAATATAACAAGATGAGGACTAACATTCTTGATTGTAATGTACCTACCATCTGACCTATTACAGCCTGTGAAATTTCCTAAGAATTCTTAGGAATGCCATAGGAATTGGAATGGTTTGAGTTATGTCCATTTTAGTGAAACACACTAAGTAGGGAAGGGTAATGATATATCTTCCTTCTACATTTTATCGATCAGTTGTTGCACCAATTATTTCATAATGAAAGAAATGCTAAAGGAAATAGATATAATAAAAAGTGAGGACAAAGATTTTTCATAGTTTAAATGAGCAAATTCATTAACATTAAATGTGAATTTGCTAAATCACAAATCTTAACTTCTGAACTCTCTTTAAGCATAAAAATGTATTATAAATGGAATTATTTTTTTTTTGATGCCAGGTTTTTCCATGTGCTTTAATCAAGATAATTTCTTGCATCTCAGCCTATATAGGTCGTTAAAAGACCCATGATTTTGAGTAATCCCACTTGACTACTGAGAACTTACTTAAAAGAATCTTCTTAAATGGAGAAATGTACACAATGTGATTGTTACTCATATTTTTATAGAAATAAAAATGGAAATAATTGTTCAAAATGAGGACTGTGCAATATATTAATAAGATTGAAATTAACCAGATTGCAACAATATGATGTCATCATATTTTACTCATTTCATGTAAAGTGTGAAATATGCATCAATTCAAATTAATTGAGGAAAACATAATGAAGTCACAATACAGCCCTGTTTTAACTATATAAACTAAATGTTTAGCAAAGGAAGCCAAAGAATTCATAAAAGATGTATTTAGCAATGATTGCTTTGAGATGCTGCAACTAGAGATTCCTTTCTCTTCTTTTATTCATTTTAGAATTGTCATTAATGTGCTCATACCAATTTTATAAAGAAAATCAATAATTGTAATACACTGGAAAAACCTTCTTTATCTTTATATATTCATGTCATTTTTCTCAGTGAGTACTAGGAATAAAAGATTTTCCACGTCTCCCCCAGCTTTGTGTCCATTATGTAGCTATGATTTCTGATTGCAGTTGGTATCTATAAATGATGCATAGGTCTGGCTATTTTAAAATTAAATATACAATATTGCATGTTCCTATCAAAGGACTTCGTCATGAACAGTTATTATTCAATCAAAATAATTCACAGCTTATTATATGTCCCATTATATAGTACACTTTTTGGAGAAAAAGTGATGGTGGAAAGGGAATCTATAATGATGGTGCCTGGAATTGGCACATAGGGTTACTGATTACTGAGGCAGGAAATATAGTAAATGATAAGAAATGGGTCCTGAGATTGCTTTTATCACCATCATGTACCTTCATGGCTGAACCCTCAAGCATGACTGTAGGATGGGTTAAAAGGAAGTAAACTCATTAGGCACATCAGCTTCACTTCATTAGTAATGGGAAGTAGTTCAGCCAGTGCATACGCACGTCTGGCTATTTTTTGTGGCTCATATATTTTGAGCTGTAGGAAGATAAATATACTCTAGCTGCCTTAGGGAAACATAAGCTAAGCAATGTAAGAATGTCTGCCCTGAAGTATTTGTTAAGTTATACTTACCTATTTTTCAGAAATTGAGACTGGAGTCTTTATCTCTGAGCGTATTAGACTGTAGTTCATCTGTGGGACTACTTCATATAGATTTTGGGCCTATTTCTTTCCTTGGTTTAGTCTCTTCATGGATT
The DNA here is from genome assembly GCF_000260355.1 of Condylura cristata. Lineage (NCBI taxonomy): Eukaryota > Metazoa > Chordata > Mammalia > Eulipotyphla > Talpidae > Condylura > Condylura cristata. The sequence goes on along the minus strand of NW_004567107.1, from coordinate 60,635,834 downwards.
CCTTTGAATTGCTATAGCTTGTTCACATGATTTTGCTTTGTGATTTCTTTTAAATGTGATTTTGTTATAACTTTGTTATTATGTTTTTATGCACTAGATTGGGGATTTTTGCTTTTCCCTGACTGATATAAAACTACATATGGAAGTGAGGGAATAGAAAAACTATGAAAGAACAAAAGTAAATAAATCGTTTGAATTTCACTCTAGGCAAATTGAAATGTGAATTATCTCTGATGATTCCATTCTAGATACATTTTAGTCTGATTTTCAATGTCTTAAAGACAAATGTACTTTTTAATTTGAAATCCACATATTTATAAATACATATACACCCTCCTTACTTTTAACTTTATTATATGTATATAATACATAGTTCTTTATTTTGCACATTTTTCCTCTCTTTGTAATCTCCGTGGACTCCCCACCACTACTTCACCTGTATACCATCACCATAGTCCCTTGTGCTCTCCCTACCCCATGTTCTGATCCTGTTCCCCTTTCCAACCTGAATGCTCAAAAATAGATGACTGGATCAAGAAGATGTGGTACATATGCACAATGGAATATTATTAAGCAATCAAACAAAGATAAACTCATGTCATTTGTGGCAACATGGATGGAGCTGAGAAAGGATCACACTTAGTGAAACAAGCCAGAAATTAAAACAAAAATACCAGATAGTTTCACTCATAACAGGACTATAAGGAATCAGAAAAAAAATGTACAGTAACATAATAAAGTAAAAATGAACATCAACTAACAACTCCCCATATTTTTATTTTTAATAAAGTGTTCACAAAGACTTGCCATTTTTATTTGCTGTACATACATATTCTTTTAGCAATCAGAGATTTTTAAAAGATGCTGACTATTAGGGTGACTCTTGGAGATCGTAAGGATTTATATGAATTGTAGGACTATCTCTTGTGATATTTTTTGGAGGTGCTAATTTAAGCACCTGCATCCAGATTCTAACTTATGAGAAACTCACTCCACTAATCCATTGAGGAATACTATAATGAAGGAATAACATAATCTCTTACATACTTCTTTAGTTCTTTTATTTTTCATGACACCCATTCAAATATCATGACTGGTTTTGTGCCTGTCCAAATACAATTTCTCAAGTTATAAATGTGTTACCTCAGCCCTCCGTGGTGGCGCAGCGGGTTAAAGCACTGCACTGAGAAGCTAAAGCCACTTCACATGAGTTCGATTCCCGCCTGCCCCGGAGGTGACCACATGGCGAGGCAGACCTCTCCTGACCCGCCTGCTGCTCTCCTTAGCAGTGTACTTTGTAGATCTGCCTGTTCTGCTCCCCACTCTGTCTCTGGTGAAGCCTCTCACCACCCCTGAGCCTCTGACCTGTACCCCAGTTCTGTATGTACAAATAAAATAAATCCTTAAAAAAAAAAAAAGTGTTACCTCTCCCCCGCCCCCAACACACGCATGCACAGAGCCCTCAACACTGTGACATGTTCTTTGGATTTTTTTTTTAATTAATGGATTCATTGTGACTGGTCAGTGGATTCTTAAATGTAGAATGTAAACATGAGCACAGTTTCTTGGAAGTAGTCTCTCAGGCATATGGTATAAGTAATTGAAATTTAATTATTTTTGTGAGTATAATACCTTTTTACTAAACCCAGTTTTATAGTTACTGGATACTGCCATTAGAAAGGTTATTATCATTTAAAAAATATTTATTTATTTATGTATACTAGAGCTAGGGTACAGGCTAAGTGAGGGTGTGGGTGTGTGTATGAGAGAGGATTCACCAGCGACAAAGTGTCCAACAGAAGCCGTCTGACTGAAATACGTTGCTGAGGGGAGCATTGGGCAGGACAGTGAGGTCCGCTATGCCATGTGGGTCACCTCCCCGGTCAGGGATAAAACTCATTCTATAGTGGCCGCTGATAGCTTCATGGCACTGTGCTTTAACCCACTGTACCACCAGGAAGGACCCCATATATATATTTTTAAACAGAACTTGCTGCTATGATAAGAGTATAAATCTGGTTTTGCATTCAGCCTCCATGCATGCTGTCTTAAAATAACAGTAACTAACACAATAGAAATTTATTTTTATCGCAAAAATAGGCATCTCTGGATCATATCATAGAGACTCACGATGGCCTCAGGTGTATTGACTCCTTCTAGATTTGTGTTTTATAATCTCTTGTGCATGTCTTCTATTCTGTTGTCACATATAGTTTCTTGAGTTCAGATTATAATAATTATTTGGTATATGCTGATGTAAGCTATTCATTCTACATCCCTATGAATGAATAATTTTACTTTATCCTGTACATTTTTGCTATTGTCTGTACACATAAAACATTTCTAATGTAAAAACTGGTTTTCAAGGATTAAGACTATTGGGTTATGTGAATGATTTTCTGCTTGATATCCATTATCTTTCTGGAGTTATATCACAGAAAATTCAGCTTTCTCTTAAGAAATTAGAGTAGCATAAATTATGACCTCTCATTTTTTTCAATCAGAACATATTAAAACAATGAAGCCCATGTAAAAATACTCAAAAGTATAATTTAGAGATGCTTACTATCTTATGTAATTTAAACATTGTGTTTTTTCCCCAGTGCATTTATTTATTATTTTGGTGGAATCTTCTTTATAAAGAAAATGTACTCATTAACTATTTGATTAGGAAGACTACAGTGTTCTTGTGATCTTACTGTTTTTGTGAAAATTCTAATTATGTTCTCTTTGCTGCCTATCAAAACTAATTATAACTTTGTTCTCTGCTTTTCTTCATTCTTGTAAATCTCGTTTCTGACCTTGCCTGTTCTCTCTAAATTGAAAATATTTGAGAGTGGGTATATATTTTAGAACTTTAATATGAGTAGTTTTTTCTGGCTTCTGCTAATATTGTATTTACTGGTTGACTAACTATCAGTTTCAGTAGTTAACTGGAATCAGTTACTATTCTTATCTAGCTGAATTGTTCACCCATGTGCATTTCCAAAGATTCGGCCTTACTAAAGCCAACAGTATGATGATCATTTCTGAAATCTCAGAGGAAAAAAACAATTTACAATGTTATGAAAGGAAGTACAAGTGATGAAGTTAGTATTATAGACATGTCCTTTGCCCTACTGAATATGCCTTATATTCCAGAGAAAATACAACTAAAAGAAAAATAAAAAGTAAACAGCAGAGTTTGTGTAAGGCATATGAACTCCATGACAACCCTATGAGGGAGGCTTTTTAAACTCAAATTCATCTAAAAGAGTTTAAGTAATTTAACTGCATTTACATATATATGAGGAAATAAGTACAATAAAATCTGCATCTATGTGGAGCATATGGGAGTAAAGATGAAATGACTGTATATGTATAGAACATCAGTGTTAGTGCATTTTGGAGCCTTTGAAGTTTTGTTGCTAAAGGCATGAAACTATGCCTTCCATTATAATCGCTTAGTTACAGGGTGACTCAGAGTAAGGTCTCCCAATGTTCATGAGACATCTGTAACAATAGGTACTTAATGCAATCGATTACAAAAATACACAGTAAAATTCAAGGAAACACTATATATCTGTTCTTAATGTCAGTACTTATGTGTAGTAGTAGGACAATTTGAGTAGCAAACACAGACCTCATGTGGCCACACTGGAAAAGATACCTTTATAATGTTGTATACCATAGCCTATGATAAACTTATTTTTGCTGAACCACTTATATTATTTGCATCTGGTAAGACAGTACTGATTGCATTGAATATGATTTCATGTACACGGGCATGCATGAAACATATGAATTAAAATACTATGTTGCTTCCTTAGTATGCTTGAACATGTAAAGGTATTCTGTTGGATTCAAATTCGGCTATATGAAAGACAATACATTGCTTTATGCTGTCATAATGTAGCTCATCATTTGGCAGTGGGATTTTCAGTTTGTGAGGAAATTAACTCCCACAGAAACTGAAGATATTTGTTCAGTCAAGAGGAGAGAGGGAAAGATTTTGATAAAGGAAAACCACTCAAGCTTTGTTATATCAATACCTTAGCTGTCACTCAGAGCTTTGTTTGGTTTTGTCATCAGGGTCTTTAAGTGCAAACTGTATGTGAGAAATCTTTCTCAGGGGAGAAGAAAAAGAGGTCATTATGCTTTGGAAAACACGGAAATAAAGCATTTAGTGATTGAACTCTGCAACTCTGTTGCTTTCAAAATACTGAAATATAACTATTTCTTAGGTTCATGATTCAAGGTCCCTACTGTAAACTGACCACACATACACATAAAACACACACACTTTTTTACTTTAACAAATTTTAATTACTCACCTTAAGATGAATTCCCTGCTTCTCTGCTGCCTAGAACCATGATCTCCTATAAATGGGATAATTGTGACTTACTTTGTTTCTTTGTTTTTTCCCCAAGGTTGTATCTCAATGATTTTAGTATGAAATGAATAAGTGAATTTTTCTTTGCATAGTTTATAGTTTATTAAAACATTTTTGCTTCTTTTTCTCTGAAGTATTATTTAATAAACTACCACAAACAGCCCTATTTCTGGAGCTCCCTGTTATTTCTTTAATTTGAATAGAAATAACAAATTCATGTACTTTGTAGTGTGTGCATATTTGTGTGTATATGTCTGTACTGTCTGTCTGTCCATGAGAGAATAAGAATCAAACAGAATTGCTATATAAAGTGTAATTGGTTTGTCTTGATATGAATTAAAAATGAAGCTCTGGTGTTCTGAGATGTTTTATAAGGAAGTTTGCTTGGTATATATTGATAACAACTTTGAGTTTTAAAGTTTTGGATTTTTTTTCTATCTTTTTTTTACAGAAAAAAAAAAAGTGGTGGCATGGGTATGCACCTGGCAGGTGTCATAAACTTACACCTAATTGTAATCATCAAGCTTTTTAAAATTAAAGTTTTAAAAATGAAAATGGAAATACACTCTCAACTTTTCAAGCAGGTGACACTCAGGTTCACAGTATGCTATTCAAATTAAGCAGAAATGTTCTGTAAGACCTATTTCAGTTTGAATAGTGACCTATTTTCTATGTGGACAAAACTTTCCTGTGAAGGTGAATCCTATGCCAGGATATCTCAATCACTTTAAGCTTAACAGAGATAGCAAAATCAAAGATTTATGATGATTATTTGCTCAGCTAGTTGACTAAATAATCATTCAATTCAGTTTTAATTAAGTTCTTTTGGTTTAGGATATTTTCATCAATGTTTCTATCTACCAGATTTAATATTACATATTTTATTCTCATGATCTTATATTTTATTCTCAATATGTTCTCATATTGCACATAATTCATGTAATATATTAGTGTTTAATACATTTATGTACATATCTATGTATATATCATTTATCTATTTGTCATATGTGTATTTCTTAGTGTAAAACCACAGTTATGGTTGTTAGAATGCCTATGGAATATTTTGTTTTGTTTTGAAGAACTGCAGTGTCAGCTAGAGTTGTTGAGTGGTGAAAGGACTCACTAGAGAAAGAGTGGGGTGAAGAACAGGTGGATTTCCTGAAATAAACTGCTGAGGGAAACATTGGGCGAGACAAGAGAGGACTGCTGCCCCACATTTGGGTTAGGTTCTGAACCAGGAATCGTACTTTGACCACAAAAATGATTGTGCTGAGTCATAATGCCTGTGCCACCAGGGAGGACCTTATATGTAGAATATTTTAAACTATGCTACTAACCTACTCTCTACTAAAATGGAAGGTGCCTAATTTGGATAATTAAATCAAAATGGGAGTAGCAATAAAGGTTAATACTTTTATAAACCGATTGAAATTAACCTTACTTTTGCCTTTGTTTCCCTTTACAACCAGGATAATGCATGAGTTGATTAGAATAAGGTGCTTCCCTGTGTATGCTGTTATATAAACAGACAGAAAAAGTAATTTTGGATAGTATATTATATATGCTATTGATATTATCATTCTATTATGATAATGGGGATCTCTCCACCAAATTAGGAAAATATGTTTGAAGTTGTGTGTCTTAAGGTATGTGTTATATTATTATGAATGTGTAATTCTCTTAGGCAGTCCATGGAAATACCTCAGAAAGGTACTTACTGTCCAGACCAGCGAAAACAAGATATGAATTTTTACAAAACATAGCTGATAAATGACAAATATCATTCACAGAATTTTCTAGATATTCTTCAATATCAAGAAAGCAAAGAGGTGAAACCTTATCATGAACCTAGAATTCAGGAAGTGGGAAATATTCTTTATAATTACCACAGCATATTTTGGATCATCTGACATAAAACATGCAGTACATAGGCTACACGTGTATATACTTAAGCAATATCTTAAATAAGCTTTTAGTCTAGGTAAACTATGAACTAGGCAAACTGAGCTATTAGAAAGTCTTAATGATTATTAACAGGACAAATGACATGTGAATTACTATGCCATCAAGGAGAAAATAATGATTAGAGTATGAGATTTGAATGCTATCCATAAAAGATAATATTTCTGTGCATAGGTTGTTTCCACTTCAGCCATTTCTCACATAGGCAACTTTAATGATCTTGAGAGTAGTAATTAATGGGAATTAACTACTCTGTAATGAGTAACAATTCTCCACAATAATATAGAGACATTGCTAACCAGATAAGTAAAAGAATACAGAACTATTTTACAAAATAGAAAATATAATATCTAGAGGTATTTAGAGTAGTTATTTAGCGTAAAATAATGGAATCTTTATTAGGAACAATGCCACTGAAGGCAAGAAAACAAACAAACAAAAAACAAAGGAGATATATTTGGAAATATACAGGTTTTTCATAGGATGGAGCAGTACTTCATCCCAGTCACTTTACTAGGTGTTTTTTTTTTTTTTTCTGTCACTTCCAGAGTTTTTTTTTTTTTTATGTTCTGATTTGGAGACTTGTAACTATATTGAGAAATTATTGCACCTATGTCTTACACTGGTTTAGGTTTAGGTTGAGGAGAGTATAAGTAAAATCATCTAATCATATTTGTTGCTTTGGTTAGACCAAGCCATGTTGTCAGGCTTATTATATATTGCCTTATATATGGAAAGTCCTAGAAAAGGAATTTCAATTACTTTTCTTCACAACACATTTAATTAGTACATTTCAATACATTTAGTTAGCATATCCTTAAATATAGAAAAATATTCATAACAGAATGTTTTACTGATGACTCTGAAAGATGTAGTAGAATAGGATGAAACCATAAAATCTGATGCATTTACTATAACTTTCAAAGCCAATGTCATGAAGGATCCACTTTGCTATTGTCACGGAAAGACTGTAGGATCAGATGGCTAGACCATACATCTTTCTGTCTGTGGTATTTATTATGTTTGTTTAGAGAGTCTGTGTTTTCATATCATAGAAAAGTGTATCACCTTTCCATGTTATAAATGGCTCTCATATTTTAATATATATTTTTTTAAGTTTATCCCAGGAAGTTGATTTTTTTGGAGTTTATAACAACATCTGAAATTATTTTTTATTATTTTTAATATTTATGTATACAAGAACTGGGGTGTAGGCCAGAGATGTGGGGGAGAGGGTGTAGGAGGATTTACCAGAAACAGACTGGGAAGCAGAACAGGCAAGATCTACTGAAATACACTGCTGAGAGGAACAGTGGGCGAGACAGGAGAGGTTTGCTGTGCCCTGTGGGATGGAACCTGTGCTGTAGTGGCCGCTCATAGTGCCAATGTGCTGAGACTTAACCCTTTGCATCACCAGGGTTCCCTGTTTTTATACCTGCATCAGACATTATTCCACCACCATAGTCTATAGTGCTTCTTTCCCTCTTTGTTATTACTCCTCCCCCATCTCCTTAACCCTTTGAGTGCTTCAGTTCTCGAGACAACATGCAAGGGTTAGGTTTAAAGCTCTTATTATATGGGCACTTAGTTTGTTTTCTCTGTATTTCACATGTTAGTGACTCCATCCAGTATTTCTTTCTTCTCTGACTTATTCAGTTAGCACTGTCCCTTCCAGATTCATTCATGTGGCCACAAATGGATGAAATCAATTGTTATATATTTACTCCATATTAAATTAGTTAAGGTCGAGGCACTTTTACATTATTGCTGTTTGATGTAAGAAATGCTAAATAATGGATCAAGGAGACTTTCATAGTTATATTTTCAAACTAGGGAAAACTTGTACTGTGTTCATAATTCCTTTCATTCTACATGTTCCTATGAAAATGAATATGAGTCAAATGTATAAATATGATCTGGATTATAAAAAATGTTCATAGTGTAGTGAGTATGTCGCTACACTGTATCAAGACATATATAAACTAGGATCAAATGTGTATATTTTTAAAGATGATATGTTCACCATACTGAATTAGATAAGGTTGAGGTACTTTGGCTTCATATATGGTGTCCAAATATGAAAAAAAATCTCTAAATTATAGTAAAACAATATTTGAAAATTATAACATTTTAAAATTAGTAGTATAATATGAAATGTGTAATAATTTAAATTATTAATTCATGTTTTTACCTGTAAAGTATAAGTAACTATTTTACATCTTTAAATTATATTCTATACAGACTATATTTTTCTCTTCTTGATCCATCAACTCTCTTCTACTACTATGTTTAATTCCCATAGTTAAGTGAATGGGAACATGAAAAATGAAATCTGAATTAATTTCTTCCATATGACAGAAAAATAGATATTATCTCTCTTTGATATGTATTTTATTCTTGTTCTTGGTCTCCATTTATATAATTTCCCCCTACATTTACTTTCCTTTTTACATGGCTGGTATATTGAAATATAAGTGTGTAAGCAGCACCCATTTTTTAGTTTCTTACTACTGATTTCCTTTCACTTAGCTAAAGGAGTATATCAACATGTGATATAATCTAATTGCATTTATTCTTTAACATGCTTGTTTGTCACAATATAGTCATGTTTATTGTTAAACTTAAAAAAATACTGAGCATTTCTATGTGAGAAATATTGGTACTATCTAATTATGATGGATAATAAAGATAATCAAAATTATTTTATGCTTGAGGAGATCACCAGGTAAAGATATAAGTATACACATTATTAATTATAATACTAGCATTAAAAATAAAGCTATACATGTAGTGAATTTTTCCTTTTACTTAACTTAGAATTTTAAAGGGCGTATTTCAATTGATGGCAGGACTTTGTTAAAGTTAATACTTAACTTTACTTAAATATGTTTGTGCTATATAGAACTGAGTTGCTTCTTCCAGTATCATGGTATTTTTTTTCTTTTTCTTTTAATTGGTTCCTTATTATCACATCACATGTCTGTTGATTATTGGTTTATTCTGTAATTTGGCACACAACATTATCTTTGAGTTTTAAAACAGTATAAAGAACTATATAAATTCTACTCTTAAACAATATTTGTTTTATCTTTTATACGCAGTTTCAAATTCATTTCAAGATGTAACTCTCTTCAGCACCTTCCAATTCCTTGTCATTAATTTTGCTGTCTTAAGATGATGCAGTTTCTCATAATAGGAAAAATGACAGGAAAAAAATGAGAAGAAATTAACTTTATGAGACCAAACTCAGCAGATCCCCAGTACATTCATGAACTTTGGTATTGAAGGCCAATATATTGACATAGATTTATAGCTACCCTTAATTTTGTTCTGAAATCAAGAGTTAGCAGAGCATGATAGTTTAAATACTCCATTTGTTCTTTGCAAATGTAGGCAATGGGCAATCACTCAACACTCAGTAATCATGCTATCCTATATTTAAAAAAAAAGCATTACCATTATAAGTAGAAATCAGAGAAAATTGATTATCTGCTTTATAGAATGACTTTACATTGTTTCACCATTTAATGATATAATAGTGAATTTAGAGACTATTCTGTTCATTTGTTTAAGTCCAAATAAGCATTACTACACAAAATTCTCAATAAATTTTGGGTATGCTATGATATAAATGATATGTGCAAATACACTTGTCTTTATTAAATTGAGTGACATATTTGCATGGCTTTCTGTGAAAGATTACTACATGTAACTTATCTATAAGACAAAATAGAATAGTGTAATCAGGTATATTGTTTTTGCAAAGACAAAGTGAAATTATACATAGATTTTTGTTTTAAAAAGCAGTTATGTTGGGAAATGGAAATAATCTAAACAGATCCACGTACAAGTTATTTGCTTATTATTCCTGCCTCAATTGCTTTTTAAAAGACTTCTCAGAATGCAAATTAGAACATTTATACCTATAGATAGCTAAAGGAGTAATCATATACGTTGACAAGAGAGGGAGAAATACTAAAAAACATATGCATATAATTCATATGATTTAACAAGTTTAGTTTTTAATTTATTTATAACCAAGACTAGAAGGAACCTTAGCAAACAAAATTATATTTTTATGATAAATATAATTAACATAACAATTTTTACAGAACAAAGATCTATGAAAAGAAAGTTTCTGTGGACCCTGATACCACATGTTCTGAATATTAACTGACAATTTCAATCATTCTTTTCTTTTTTTTTTCTCATGTTTCATATATATATATATATATAGCATCCTCTGAATTTGAATTCATATGTATGCTTCCTTTCTATTATTAGCTTTCCTAAATAGTTTTCTTTAGATGAATGCTTAAATTTTGACTTGACAGGTGACTCTTTAAATTTTTATTATAAGAAAGGGAAGAGGATAGAAATTCAACCAAAATGGAATTCTCCTCTATGTCACTTTTTACTTGAGCAAGAGAATTATCAAGGAAATAATCAGTCATATAAAATTTGATGTTCTTTTCAAGACAGTTCATTTCCACTATAATAAAATGAAATTAACTTTCACGAGAATGTGAAGTCTCCAGATATCTGCTCCATATTACCTACAGACGTTCCTTAGCACACTTTCTCAAGGTCATTTTGCATATAACAAGGAGTATCTTTGTTATACTCTCAAAGAAGTCCTAACCACCCTCTTCAGAAAATGTCTATATGTATGTATGTGTCTGTGCACATGTGTGTGTAGTTTGTCATAATTGGACATTAGTGGTTTCTGGCTAATATAAAATAGATTAATAGCTAAGTTATGCTAAGGGAATCTATTTCCTTCAGTCTTATAGCTTTTGCTCTTCTCCCTTGGGTAAGACCATCCTGTTTTAGGTATTCATTATCTACTACATGTAGGTGCTTCCCAAATTTCTTGGCTTCATTCCAAGATATCCAATACCACTTTAGTTTAGAAGTTCTATGGTCAACTTAGAAGAGATTTCTTCTGGAAGTATTTCCCTTTCCATTAATCCCTATCAGCCATATCCTCATTTTCCTGAAGGAAACCCTAGTGGGAAAATTTTCCCACATCATTGCTTTTTCATTTATTCTGCATTATATGCAATCTGTTTTTAAGTCTGTCCACTTCTAATTTTAGAATGGTTTTCATATTATTGCCACCATACTAAGATGGGCCAATACTATCTTATGCTTGGATAATGTCCACAGCTTCCCAGTTGACCCCCTTCCTCCTGTGCCTCTGCTGATATATGCTCTGTACTTCTTCAAGAATTACCTGGTTATATAATATTTTTATGTTCTCACCAGTATTCATGAAGTTTCCATGTTCTGTTGTCTATAAGGCTTTTTATTTTTTTTTAATTTTTATGTATGTTTATTTATGCATACAAGATCTGGGGTACAGGCCAGGGGTGTGGTAAGTGGGGTGAGAGGATTCATCAGAGACAGAGCAGGAGCAGAAGAGGCAGGTTGATTGAAATACACTGCTGAGGGCAGCAGTGGATGATATCATGCTTTTTGTTTTAAATAATAGCAAAAACTTATCTAGACTTGTCTTCCTCTGTTGCCCAATAGCAACCTGCAGCTGCTGTTGAAAAATGTCCTTTACCACTTGCAAAAATAAGGACTATTTTTCTATTCTACTCAATTTTGTATGATTTTCTAATATCTGAATTTCTTTTTTTACTCTTACTATGCTCAACCACACCCATTCTTAAGGCACAAATCAGATTCCATATTTTCCTTCAATTTTTCCTGGATCATGTCAGTTAATGTTGATATTTCATTTTCTTCAATTTATTTGGTTTTATTTTCAACACACATGGATATTTAATCATGTCTGGCTACCCTGATACCACAAATCAAGACCATCATAGTGTAGGTAGATACTACAATGATACCTTACAGTGTTTCTTTCATCCTTTAACGTTTTCAGGAACTGTCAGATTGAAATAGTCTCAGTGCTTTTGTCAGTAAAAGACCTTCTGCTATCCATTTCTGTGTGTGTGTGTGTGTGTGTGTGTTTTCATGCTATTCAGTATCTTATGTATTATGTTCACAATTATTTTAGATGATTAGTGCAAGAAGTTTTATAAACTGTCTTTTTCATACATAGTGATTTTATCTATTGTCTCATCAGTCAATTTTGATGAATTATTTAAGAATCATTCAAAGTTGTTTCCTAATCATTAAAAGATAACTCTTTCCTGTGAAAGGTAAAGTCATACAGACACCTTTAGGGAAGTTTACAGAGACATAAATTCACAGAAATGTAGATTTAAAAGGATTATTAGAGGTCATTTGTTTTGCCCTCCTATCTATGAAAGCACTTTCGTTTTACTGTAATGGACACTCATGTTTTCCACTTCTGAATTGTTTTAAAGATGAACAGCTAGTTCTTAGAAAGACAAATGATTTCTAACATTTAACCTAAGTACTAGAAAAGTTTGGTTTTTGGTAGAACAAGATATAGCTCGAGTTCTAAAAATGTCTGCCCATTATGAGGAAAATTAAAACAATATATATATATGAGAAACTATAGGAAAATCATAGGAGAACATGTAGAAAAATGCTATGAGTGGGAATTATTAATGAAAATAGTATGTTAAATGTTTATTATTGGCTGACATTATTCTAAAATCAGTATATGTGTTTTTTAAATCATATCCTAACAACTATGTTATAGAGATGATTATTAATTCTGTTTTACAGAAAAGGAAATTAGATATAAAGGTTTCTTCTTCTTCTTCTTCTTCTTTTTTTTTTAAGTAGCCAATAGAAAGCACTAGAGCCAGAATTCAAAGCCAAATGATTTGACAGAAATCTCACTCTTAACCAGAGATTAAATGTGTAAAACCTTGGAGCTTCACAGGGAAAAAGCTTTTTCTTACCTCAATCTGGAAATTGGATACATTATTTCCTTCTAACTTTCATTGGTTTGAAAATATCATATGGTCCTATTGAGAGATTAGAAAGAATAGATTTCTGTGTGAATGGGAAGGGAAAAAAAAATCATATACTAGGTTTAGTCAAGCATTGTCTCTGTCACATCTCTTGGAACATTCCTTAAATATCCAAACCCCTTTATATCTGTTCTCGCCAATCTCCTTTAACTTCTGCATTCCAATCTAGACTACATACAGTTATTAATGGAGGTGAGTTTAATTGTATGCTGTTAGCTCAGAGTACACTGTAGTGTGAGGATTTAGTACTAGTTATGCACCAAACTATTAATAACACATTAATCATTGAGATAGAAAGATTGAACCACCCAATGGCCCTCACTTTTCCATGGAAACATTTTATTTGAGGACCTTCTCACTAGCCACAGATATTGTTGTTTAAGATTAAATGGGTTGTAAACTGCTAATAAATTTTAAAGAAACATGCCAGGATCATTTACATTAATTATTTGAAGGTTCAATCACTCATCATTTATAAAGTATTTTTGCTCTCTAAAATTCTTTTCATATGCTACATTATGTATGTCACAATAAAATAAAAAAGGCATTGTTTTAGCAGATTATTTGTATCTGTATATGCAATGAGTAAGAGCTAGAACAAAGTAATGGTATTATTTAAGTAATTAAATTATTTTGTATAATTATATTAATAAGGTTTAGTTAATTTTACATACCAGTAAACTCTGGCTCAGGAAATATCAGTTGGGATTTAGACCTATTGATAAATCTTTCTGACTACAAAAACAGCATGGTTTTGCTTAACCATATGACTTCTTGGTTCTATGGTTCACTTTTAAATCTCTTATTTTTTATAGTGCTTGAAAACAAGGAGCTAAATTTTCACTCTTACACAGATATAACAATGCAATTTTATAAATGACTTGTTACATACTTATATGCCAGCATTCTCGTTATGATATTTCTTGCTCATATTCTGGCTGACATCTTGAGCATAAATAGTCACATCTGTTTTGGCTCTGAAAAAGTGATACATATGATAAAATTCATAACAAATCTTGGAAAATATTCTCATCTAATACAGTGATAACAAAACATGAATTAAAATAAAGCCACACATAGCATATGTGTACAAATTACCAAGTAACTAAAATTTAATGTAATCTTTGGCACTGAATGTAAGAAAAAATATTCTAAATTGTACTGATTATGAGTGGTTAGTATGAGTATTAACAAAGTTCCCTGAAATATTCACTTCCTTTGGCTTTGAGCTTATTCTCTGTGTTCCCTTTAATTCCCTGCTAAGTGTTTTACATTGAAAGCTCCTTTCCTCTTATTCCTTAAGTGTTAGTAACCCTAACATCCATCATTGGCTATCTTCTTTTTTGCCAACTTTGGCCCTTAATATCATTGTATATTATGAGTTTCATTAGATTTTTATACTGATAATTTCTAAATCTTTATTCCTAGCATAGAACTTCACTTAGATAGGGAAAAGTATGCTTAGGCACCTGTAGAATATTTCTGAGAAAACTTAAAATCTTAATGCTCTACCACTGAAGTCAATATTTTTATTCTCAAATCTGTTCAACATTATTATTATTTTTTCTATATTTAAGTGTCTAGCACCAAAATTTATCCCATTTTTAAAGTAAGGGATCTGGTTGTTATCTTTGATTCTTTCTTCTTCCTTTAGGTGATTCTTTCTCCCCCACAACTCATAAAAATAGTTTCAATGTTCTGTAAGTTATGACTAGCTTGTTTGCCAAATCTGCACTTTTTTTTATCAAATTCCATTGCTGTTTTGGAACATAAGAATTTATCTTCAGTTATTGCCATCATATCTGACTGGAAGATGTTTCCCTACCAAACTGGAAATAATTGTAGAAATCTTTTGGAATGAGAGGAGAAGATGACATTAGCAGAAGTTCCTTACTTCACTCCTTGGTGAAGAATCTAAGTTAGTTCAGACAGCCACTGGAACCAGAGGATCCTGTGACTTGGCGTGAGGCTGGACAACACTCCAGACATGGACATCAGTGCTTATCATGCACCACTAAAGTTACAATGAGCAAGTTCAACTTGAAACTTCAAAAGTGGGTGGGGAGAGTAAACCATAGTTTATAACCTCAGTCCCAAGATGGGAAGAGTTGCTTCATATGGAAGCACACACCTAATTCTGTGGGAAGTCACATTGAAGTGTTGAGCCAGACAGACATAGGCCCCAGTGAAGAAGACAAAGCGCAGAAAAGCATAACATCTCTCTTTCTCCCTTGGGAATGGAATTAATGTGGAAATTGGGTAGGTAATAAGAAGCTCTGCTGGGAAGTCCACGGAAACTATACTACAACCTAGCCTGAAGACTGCAGAGATTCAGGTCTGAAATCCAAAGAGGAAAGCTGTCTATACTACCACAGGCATGCTTGAGTGGTTCTCAATTACCCCACATCTGTCAACACTAGACTCCTTCAGCTGCCTTCCCACCATGGAAACAGTGTCTGTAGATTGGTTCCCCCTGCTTTACAGTGACATCTATTGGGAAATCGGAAGGTCTGCATCCATAAGATGCTCAGAAACATACAAAATTCAATACAACAGAGAATGAATAATGCAACAAATGAGAGAATAACTATTCAGAAACTCAAAGTACATGGAAGATCTTTTCTTCCTATTGTATGCAGAGTTAAAAAAAATACTATCATCAAGTGATTAAAATATATGAAAGAAAGCACAGAGAAGTCTTTAATATAGGGAAAAATTAATACTTTTGGAAATAAAATTAATGAAGAACAAATCAAAAGTGAAGCATCAAGAATGGAGCAACAGAATATAAAAAAGATTAATTGAGGACACAAAAATTCCTGGAGAAAACTGTATTTGTAGAACAGGCCAAATGGAAAATTAAAACAATGATTCAATGATAATAATGAACAAAGAATCCATGTGGAAGGAAAGAATAGGAATAAATTGGAAAAAATATGAAGGAACACTTTAAGAATTATCCATTGCTTAAGGAATGGAAGTATAGTAGGTGACCTGGAAGAAGGAGAGAGAGAGAAGGGAATAGCTAAATAAAATTAAATAGATTATTTATTTAATGAAACAATAGAGGGAAACTTTCCAAACCTGGATAAGAAACTAAAAAGTCCATGAAGCTAAAAGATAATCTGGTTAGCTAAAACTAAAAAGACCCATCTACACCTTGAAACATAGCAGTAAATTTCCTAAGAATTGAAGATGAAGAAGAATGTTGAATTGCTAGGGGGGAGGAACAGAAGCCCATAAAAGAACCCATCAGATTTACATCTGGCTTCTTTGAGAAAACATTATTGGCAAGGAGAAATTTGAATGATGCATTCAAAATACACAGAAAAAAAAAAAATCAGCCAAGAGTATCTACTCTGCAAGGCTCTCTTTCAGATGTGAAGTAGAAATAAAGGCTTTCTTCAGACTCAAAAGCTGAAGGAGTTTGCAACCAAAATCCCTTCCAAAAAAAGTTGTCGCTAAGTCAAGAGAAGAACCTCTACAAAGACTTGATTGTCTGATTATAAGCCTAAATATAAATGGACTGAACTCACTAATCAAAAGCTAAAGAGTGGCTAGTCATGTTAGAAAACAGAATCAAAAGTTTTGCTGTCTCCAGAAAATGCACGTAACTTCCAATGATAAACTTATGCTCAGAGTAAAGGGATGTAAAACTATCCTACAAGCTATCAGGATGCAAAGAATAGCAAGGAAAAGTCAATGATATTAGATAAAAGAGATTTCCAGCTGAAAAGAATGCTAACAAGAGCCAGGGGTGAACATGGATGAACACTATATAATGACCTCTGGGACAATACTACAGGGGTATTAACATTTATTAATATGTGTTCAACAACAAAGGAATGCCAACATTTATCAAGCAATACAATTAGATTTGAAAACAGATGTTTGAAATATATGTTCATGACTGGGAGTTTCAGTTAATTGTGACTATTTCACTGATGTACAAAACAATGGAACAGAATATGAATAAGAATATATTATCTTTAAACAAAGAGTTAGGTCACATAGATTTAACAAACATTTCCAGGACACTGCACCCCCCGGAAGTTGAATACATATTCTCAAATGCAGGTGGAGCATGCTTCTGGACTGCCTATCTTTTGGGTCATCAAACAATATCAATACATTCTTAAAAATTGAAGTTGTATCAAACATTTCTGACCACAATGTATCAATCTAGAAATAAACGGCAAAAATACAGCAGGAAAAATTAGTAAGTGGACACTGAACAGCACACTATTGAATCACCAGTGGGCTGATAGGGTAATCAAATAATAACAAGGATGCAATTTTTCAGAACTATGGGACATAACACAAGGTTACTAAAAAGAAAATATATAGTGATACAGGACCACATCAAGAAACAAAAAGGAGCTCAAATATATCACTTTATCTCTCACTTTATGGAACTAGAGAAGGAAGACCAAACAAAATTGAAATCTAGGATTGAAGGAGGAAATGATAAAAAATAGAGTAGAAATAAATTAAATTGAAATAAAAAAAGATAGTCCAAAGAGTGATAAAACTAAAAATCGGTCAAATCGGTCTTTTGAAGAAATAAAACTATATATATATATATATATATATATATATATATATATATATATAT
>NW_004567107.1:60585516-60617861 GCF_000260355.1 Condylura cristata | reverse complement strand
GAGACAGGAGAAGAGAGACAGGAGAGAAGAGAGGAGAGAGACAGACGAGAGACGGAGAGAGACAGGAGAGAAGAAGAGACGGAGAGACAGGAGAGGAGAGAGACAGATGAGAGAAGGAGAGAAAGGAGTGAAGAGAGGAGAGAGACAGAGACAGGAGAGAAGAGAGAGACAGGAGAGAGTTGAGATTCAGGAGAGAGAGAGAGACAGAGACAGGAGAGAAGAGAGACAGACGAGAGAGGGGAGCGAGACAGGAGAGGAGAGAGACGGAGACACGAGAGAAGAGAGAGACGGAGAGAGGAGAGAGGAGAGAGGAGAGAGGAGAGAGGAGAGAGGAGAGGAGAACTAGGATCCCCTGCCAAAAAAGAAAAAAAAAAAAAAGAAAAGAAAGAAAAGAAAAAAAGGGAGAACTGCAAATAAATAAAATCTGAAATGATAGAAGAGAAGTTAAAACAGACATTTTAGAAGTTCAGAAAATCCCTCAAAAAGGTGGGAAGGTGAGAATGGCTCATAGTAATTAGACAAACAAATAAATAAATGAACAGACAGAAACAAAACAGGTAACAACAAATGCTGGTGGGGTTGCAAACATGTCCAGCCACTATGGAAACTGTGAAGAGGATCCTTTAAACACTAAAATTGGACCTATCATATGATTGAATGAGCCCACATCCTGGGAATCTACCCAAATGACACAAAACAATAATTTAAAGAACAAACCACACTATTATGTTTATTGCAGCACTATTTACAATATCAGGGATATGGAAACAGCCTAAATGCCCCCAAACAGATGAATGGATCAAGAAAATGTGGTATATTTGCACACAAACTGCTCAAAGATCAAAAATAAAAAAGGATCTCGATTATTTCTGATTTTAATTGGGCTTTCCCCCCTTTTCTTGTGAGCCTAGTTATGTATCTGTTTTGTTTGTTTATTTTTTTCAAACTCATGCGATTTGTAACAACATGTCTGGAACTGTAAGGGATTTTGCTAAGCAAAATAAGTCAGAAGGAAAAAAGAAAATATCAGATGATCTCACAGGGAGAATATAGAGAAACTCAACGAAAGATCTTGAAAAAGACAAAAATTGCAGGCAAAACATAGATGTGAAGCATACAGAAAACAAGGGGTGGGGCTGACACAGAGGAGGGGAATAACTCAAGGGACGATGGTGATGGTCATGTGTGCTGTGGTAGTGGGAAGTTTATGGGACTTCACACAGGAGAGAAATCAAACACTACAAAAGTGAACAATGATGTAAGAAAATAGAAAAGAAAGAAAAAAGAAAGAAAGGGAGAAAAAGAAGGAAGGACTGGAGAGAGGGTGGAAGGATGAAGGACATTTTATAATGTCCTACCAATAACTGAAAAATCCAGTATAAAGAACTTAGCCTTTCAGACTTAATTATTTTCACATTTCTTACAGTTCCTCCTTGGTAGGTTTAGTTTAAGATTCTAGCATGGAAGGTTCATTTTGAATTTCAATTTACCTCAACCTGTCTCAATCACTTATAATCCTTATATTTTTTTGAACATGGTAATTTGATGAGGTAAAACATTCTATAAAAAAATTATTATTTCTGGTTCCTTATTTTGTTTTGTTCAGAGATTTGAGATAGAAAATGTTTATCAACAAAGGGGTGGTAATATAAATGTAGTAGTTAAGATAAAAGAGCAAAATTCATTTATTTATGTATACAAAACTGGGGTACAGGCTAAAGTGCCACGATAGTGAGAAGATTCACAAGAGACAGTGTGGGGAGTAGAAAAGGCAGACAGACAAAGTAAACTGCTGAGGAAAGCAGTGGGCAACACAGGAGAGGTCTACTGTGCCATGTAGGTCACCTCTCTAGGGATCAAACTGGTGCTAATGTGACTGGGGCTAGTAACTTCGTAGTGCTGTGTGTTGCCTGCCGTGCTACCAGGGAGGGCCCTCATGTAGCTTATAAATCTAATTTCCCAGCTCAAAAGATGTTGCTGTGTGATTAACAAATATTTGTATTTTTACTCTCTTTCTTTTTGATCATATTCCTTACTGTAACTTTATAAATTCCATGACTATTCTCTAAATAATTCATTTCAGTATTCCTGATTAGTAGCAGAAAGGTTAAATGTCACAGAGATGTAATCATGTCTTCAAATAAGACATATATAAAATGTGTATAATTTTCATCAACTTAAATAACAGTTCAAGTAATTTGGATGAAATTCTCTAGAAATGAGATCATATTCTACCCAAACTATAAGAGTTCATTGTAGTGATAATGCTATTTGTAGATTTCCATGACTTTAGTAAGTCAGGTGTTAATTGGATTGATACCCTTGAGGTCTTTCTCCTCCCTATCAGTTCTCTATCAGTTCATGAGTTTAACATTGATGTTTAAATTCAATAGAAGAAATGTAGAATCGAGTTTATTCTCTCATGCCCATTTCTACCCTCAGTAGAGATACTGATGAAAAATAGCAAAAGCATCTACATTTTGAGGTAAACAAACATTTCAAAGAGATGAAATGTTATGTCTTCACAAAATTGGAAGAATGCTAAAACATGGAGAATGCTAAAACTTTTTGAGTATGGTATGCAACTGCGATATTATTTCAAATTTGTCTTATATTCCTTGGCTTATTCCATTACTTTATTTAATATTTTTCTTGTTCATTTTTGAATATATGTTTCTGTGATGTGCATTTAATGTAAGGAATATTTTGTTATTAGTGAAGCCTCTATGCAACCAATGTAAGGAAAGGAATTATACCATATTTATTTGGCCATCTAGTAAAAAACTTTAGTCAAAAACTTTAAAAGTTCGATAAGTATTTTCTCACTCAGTGATGTATTATTTATTTAAAACATATTTTTTTATATTCAACATGTCAATTGATTTTGTTAGCTGCTGAAGTGTTTGCAGGTGTGGAAACCAAGGGAAAACAGAGGATGGTGCCTCTGCCTAGTAGATACTTATCTTTTGGATAAAAAATGTGATCTACTCGTATTTGCATAAGCTATCTCAAGTATTCTTGAATTATAATTTGTAATTTTAACTGGAGACTTTAATTAAACCTTCCCATAAGCATTTAACAGCCTAGCTTTTACAATGGTCTGAAGGTATCAAAGTAAACGGAATCTGCTTACTGCTTATACTCCATCATCATTGCCTAGACTATTATCATCTGTGAACTTTTTTTAGTTTTGAAGGTAACTAGACAGTGTGTGTGTGTGTGTTTGTGTGTGTGTGTGTTTGTAAGCACGATTGCTTAAATACATGTTTTTTTTTATGGGTAGAGAGGTTTACTGGGTTATTTATTTCTCCATTTGAAATAAATCAACAGATGCCAACTTTTTCTTTACCCTGAAGTTACAGAAAAATGACAAATACTGAAATCTAATTTTGAAAAAATATTCATCTTCATGAATATTAGATTTAGTCTAAGAATTATCTGATGGGAAAATTAAAGCCCAGGAAAAACATTCAATGTTATAAGTGAGAAAAAACAAACTTCTTATGTATTCTCATTTTATAAAAAATAATTGGTTAGATTATTAGAAAAAATGCCATTAATTGATTATATTTTTAAACTTTATAGTGACTATTGAACCCAAAGTGTTTTTTTTTAATTACTCTGTAAAAAACTCTAAATGTCATTGTGTTTTGTTTATCAATGCTTTCATTTTTTCAGTTCTTATAATGAGACATTTACATCCACATTGGAACTAAAAGTCAAATAGTCCATATAATCATTTTACAAATAAGAAAACTAAAACAAAAACTATGTTAAATGGTTTGTCTATGGTGACACTCTTAGTTTTTAGCTTCATTATTACTAGAGTTCAGATTTCTTAGTTTGCAGATTTTCTTCGCATCACAGAGTACAAATGTTTAAGGGAAATTTTAAACGTGTGTGCCTCCCCTTTGGTAACAGGGATTGAAGCTTTCACTCACTGGAAAAAAAAAAAAAAAAAACAACAAAAAAAAAACTGGACTCTTGTTCTATAAAACTATCATAATATCAAAAAATTATTCACAAAGTAATTAATCCTACACTCAGAATCAAGAATACTCCTAGCGTAGGAGATCCTCAGGTAATAATTTTTGAATAGATGAATATAAGTGACCGGTATCATCATATCTATTCTCTTTGGAAAGAATCACAAGTACCAACCAAGCTGCTGAGAACCCTGCAGGGGGCACAGATTACAGTATTCACTTGAAGTGGAGGAAATATCAACATCTGCTTTTCTACCAATGGTGCAAAATAAGTTTGTGTGCATTTGCAGGAACTTGTGAGTCTCCTATTAAAAATGAACAGGAGACTGATGAGTTCCCGGGAACACCCACAAATCTTCCTGCTCATTTCTACTGTTTTGCAATGGAGAACATACTATCACTGGTTCTTACCAATGTCCTTAATGCCTGCCTGCTAACTTTAAGCAAGAGTTTGAATTCTAAGCAAAAAAAGTCAATATTGGAAATGAAAAGTAGTTCACAGCATAGACTATGGTAGGTTGCTTAATCAGCTACTTGTCTTGAATATAGCCTAGGGAATGCATCTCTTCTGGACTAAATATTGATACTGTATGTTTGTAAACTGAGCAGTTAGTTTACAAAATACTTGTTATATGATGATACCCTACTTATTTTATAAAACAGAAAATATTTGATGTAATAAATGGCAGCATTTTGGGAAAGCCAAAACATAGATCCCATAGAAAAAGAAAACAATGAAAAGAAAGACAAACATGCATACACATTTTATTAGTAGTAACCTAAACATATTTCTTGGTTCCATTTGATGAGGATTTGTTACTGCTATAAATGTTGAAATTCTTTTCTTTTCTTTTTTTTTTTTCTGAGTATTTACTCTGCTCATGTGTAACATAAAATAATGTATTTTTTTTTTTATATTTCAATGTTGTTCAATGGACTGTATTTAACAGCAACATTTATAGCATGGACCTGTTCAACTTCTTGAAGGAACCTTTCATCAAACCACAACAGTTGATTTTTTATAGTCTGTTAATTGTGTTTTTTTTTTTATAACAAGGATGGTAGATCAAATGTTTATAAGGAAAATGGAAAGAAAATGTGCAGCATGGATAATGTAATTGCTACATTAAGGAGTGGTAACTGACATATGAATCTAAATACATAAATTAATTTTCAAATAAGTAATATATAAGGGCTAGATTTTAATCTAATATTTTGTAAAAAATGAATGGTAAAATTCCTCTCAGTGTCTTTCTCTATACCCCTCAACATTGTGTCTTCAGAGGTTCAATACAATTCTTATATTTCTCATAATACAAACTCTTTATTTTCACTTATATTCTTTCTAAGACAGAATATTTCTTCTATATTTTTGCCAGTTAAAAACTGGGAGCCTATTTCTGTAGAATTTCTTCAATTTCAATTGCCTTGACATTTGAACAAATGTTATGAGTATAGTCACACATTATTTTATTGAACACACAGCAATGTTACCTCACATATAGAATCATGTTATGGCTATAGATGTGTATGTATGTAAAGGGAAATGCTAAAATGTTAATACCTGATTGTGAAAGTGGAAAAAAAGTTGTCTACCGATCAGTGATGGTAATACTTCTGTCTAAAAATATTTTCTCAATTGATTATTCTGACTGGTTTGGATGTGTTATACACCTGGAAACATATCAGAATGTAGCAAGGGTGACATAAGTTTCATCTTGAATGCACACTTTTTTTTTTTTAAAGTAGATCATCCACTAATGTTCTTCTTTAATGTTAATAATAAATTACTGGATTTTCCAGAATAATGTCAGGAACAGCTCAGATATAGTGATTGAAAACTACGTTTCTAGGACAGCTAGTTTATCCTAATGCTAACAATTTTCTTAGACCAGTGACAAGTTACAGCAGCCTATTGCCTTAATCCAAAGAATTTGTCTGACACTTAGCTTTAATATCCAGGGGGAAAAAAATGTACCTTCTTTTCTCAGACACAGATCAATAACATGAAATGTATGTGTCAGATGACTTGAACTCAAGAGACATTTATTTGAGCATTTATTTTTAGCTGTTTTGCTAGAGGGTAGAAATTGACAAGGAGAGTGTCTGTTAAACTTTGTGTACATTATTATAATATTATATATCTGTGGTTCTGTTTCATTTGTGGGAGCTTATACATTCGACTTTTTTCTTGCCCTCTTCAGTTTAAAATTCTTCATGAATCTCACAACTCCAATTTGAAGAGGTTCTAACTTCTATTTCCTTATTATTTCTCCTCTTTCTTACTTTTAACATTTTATTTAAAAATAATTATATTGCATTTATTTCAAATTACCTAAGTGGTAACTGCTGACTGTATCTTACAATAACATATTATCTCATGAAAGTAAAATGTGGTTTCTTTTTCTTTTTGTTTTTCTTAATATGATTTAAATGTGTGTTCACTGCTTTCTCCCCCACAGATCCCCAACCTATGTGTCATCTTCAGGAAAGCTCTTCATTTCCTTGTATTATTTTTAATGTTACCACTTCTTAAGAATTACTTTTATAACTATCTAAAGGTTCCAAAATTATAGGGTACTATAGCACCCAAACATGTCACGATTTACCAATGCTATCCTGTTACTCTTTACTTGCCCTTTAAAGCAAACTTTACTTGAGAAAGTTATCCTTAACCAATATTGTCATTTCAAATGACACTAGAATCATCACTAATTCTAGTGATATATAAATTTAAAAGAGTAATATGTATGTAATATGTGTGTATGTATATATATATATATTTTTTTTTCACTTAGGCAGAACATTTTCTGATGTGAGGATATCATC
This sequence comes from Condylura cristata, assembly GCF_000260355.1. Classification (NCBI taxonomy): domain Eukaryota; kingdom Metazoa; phylum Chordata; class Mammalia; order Eulipotyphla; family Talpidae; genus Condylura; species Condylura cristata. Next base: position 60,611,046 of record NW_004567107.1, on the reverse strand, counting down.
AAGTATCACTAGTCTGGGACTATGGTCCTATAATACTTCAGCTGCTGAAGTAGATATTAGGGTTCAGAGAAGAAACGTGCCTTTGAGAATCTAAACTACTTGTGTAAATTTAGTTTGAATAATAGTATATGAACAAACCAAGGCCTTTTAAGGAAAGTGTCAACACAGGAGGACACCAGAATCCTAAATTTTCTAGCATGAACTGCTTGGTAGCTTTGAAGATGATTTTAGCTTTATTAAGTATAATCTTGAAACATCATGTAAAGAGAAAAAGACCTCCTATAAAAGCAGAATATCAAAGCCACAATCAAGCAGTGTATAACTTCCTTAAAATAGAGAAAAGAAAGTAGCAATAGAAAGACTTATGTGAGTAAATATGGTGTGTCCTGTGCAAAAACCCAGTGATATATACTTTAGCTTGAAAGCTAAAAAAATTATTGAAACGTTCATATGACAGTGTCCTGAAATCTGTAGAATTTTTTTTTTAATTAAACTCCATTAACTCAAGCACTCCTGCCTACTATAAATTAATTGGTCCTTTCAAGTTCTCTTTCTACCATTTTAGATCTCCCACAAAACATATAATTTATATTTTTCATATACAGTTTTATCTATGGTTTAATTATTTCATTATCTAATTTTCTTAGGATCATAAATAGAAAACAATAAAATAGAAAATAGGGTTTGTGTGAGTGCCTGATACTCTCTGTAATGATTTTTCTTTCTTCTTACTCTAAATTTTATCTCTGAGTTTGGCTGAAGGTTATATAATTTAAAGCATGTGAATATAACAGATTAATGCCCTTTTTGGTGACCAAGTAATTGATAGTTTTATGAAGAAATTAGTAACTTTAAAGGAACTCCAGACTATTCTTTTGAGTTGTATAAACAAATAAAACAAACATTTCATCTTTCCTCATAGATAAAAAATAATTATGGCTAAGTATAATCAATAATGTAACTCTTACCTTTTTCTGCAAGATGAATCACCAAGATAAAAGAGTTTGCTATACAGGTTGACTTGTGCTTCTAGGAAAAACCTTAGCGGAATAGTTCTGTTTTATACAGAACTGGGGATACTTTAGAGTGTTAGATTGTTTGTCCAAACAAAAAATAAGTGATTTTGATGCCTGTATGTGTTGCAGATAGCTAACTTACACTCATCCTATTCAGGATGGTCATAGATTGTTCAAGGTATTCTTTCACTCTTCAGAAGCAGCATAACTCTTCCAAAAACATGTTTGTTGTGATTATTTCAGTAACATCATGATCCTTATAAACAGTTTCACCTAATTCAACTCTCTCTTCAAATGCATTCCTTTCATAGGTGGAATTTAATATTAGATTCCAGCAACTGAGTTTAACTATACAGTTAAACAGTGTTGTGTGGGCCTATATGGTAATATGTGTCTTATTTGTACAAATAAATATGTATATTACTTCTTTGAAAACATACTCTCAATTATTAGCTATTGACTTAAGACTGAATTTTAAAATATAATAAATTTACAATGTGGATAGACAAATACAGATAATTGAGCACTGTATGTCTTGGTTCTTCAAGGTAAAAAAAAATGCTTATTTTTCATTCACTATTCTTTTACCTTTCAAAAAATTCTAACAAGAATTAAATACATTTCTATTATAAAACTCCATATACTAACAAAATCCAGAAACAAACAAACAAACACACAAAAAACACTTAGTGATTATTTTATACTGATCAGAAGGACTGACTTCAGGGCAAATTGTTGAAACAGCTATGATATGATTGGTTAATTAAACAAAATTATTAAGGGTACAATAGATAGACACTGACTTGTCATTCCTTAAGAATATAACACAGGAAAATGACATGATGTTTATTATTGTGGAATTTATATTTTATTTAATAAAATCCATTAATTTAATAAAAAGAGTAAAATATATATGAATTCCCAGATAAGTTATTAACATTCATGCTGAAGGAAAAAAATTCAGGCATTTTGAGACCACATAAATGTAAAGTTTAACTTATTCTGGCATTTGTTTGGAACTCTGAGAGCTTCCCTTAGGAAGGTATGTTTTATCTAAGAACTCATAGATTAACAGAGTGAGTAAAGTAGACGAATGAAAATAATATTTTAGGCAGAAGTAAGAGCTTATGCAAATGGCCGGAGGTTAGATACAATATACACACTTATGGCAATTAAAAATATTACAGAGAACACAGAAGAAAATCACTTGGGTTGATTTTTAACAGGTGCATAAAGATTCCAGGTTACTTAGATTCTAATGAGTTGTCTTTAGGGCTTTATTCTAAAAGTTTGGCATGCTGTTCATGTACTTGAAGTAGGGGAAGATCATAAAGACATTTTTACTTTAAGAAACAATCACTATTGTATATAAAACAGATCAGAGGATTCTATATAGATACATGGACCAAGTATAAGACCATTTACAGTTGTTTGGGAGAAATGTGAAAGGGGAGATGCAAACAAAAAATGATTCCTTTGGAGAGATAGTTTGCAAATAAAGCTTGTCTTGTTGATAATGAGTAGCTTTGGTAAAGGAAAGAGTGAGATGACACTGAAACCACAGGATTTGTGTCTTAAGTAACAGGTTGGTGTTTTGAGATGAGATGAAGGACAATCAAAGAAGACCAGGACTGGAAAGTTAGTCGTGTGATAGGTGGTTATGATGAAAAGGTTGAGATGTCTTGTTTTAGAAGAGCAGAATTAATCTGTTTTTTAAAAGCTCTCCAGTGTGCTGATATTTAATGTCAGCTAACCTGGTTCTACACTAGGTTTAATATTTAAGCTGAGCGTATTTCAGTGCTCAGTATTCTCAGTATTACGTTTTTTTTTTTTAATCATTTGTTGAATGGGTACAACAATTCAAACACTTGCACATCGTTATCTCCAAAATTTTTAACAATCCTAATACAAGCATTATCGGTGCTTACCAGGTGAGTGGCAGATAAGTCCTACAGAAGTAGGACTGTGTGACCCCAGTTGTATACTTTGGGCAGGTTATCTCCTTTCTCTTTATCTAGTGTGAATATGCTGTTATAAATATGCCTTTTAGCAGCTAAGTGAATTTACATTTGGAAGCTTTTTTCCCAAAATAAAATTTTGTCTGTGATTAAAGAAAATTAGAAGCAACAGGCAGTTTTAGGAATTGATTGTGCTGTGCATAAAGGAAATTGTAGTTTTTTTTTTTAAGATTTATTTATTAATACAGAACTGGGGTACAGGCCAGAGGTGCAAGGGGGTGAGAGGATTCACCAGAGACAGAGTGAGAAGCAGAACAGGCAGGTCGGTGAAGTACTCAACAAAGTACGCTGCTGAGGGGAGCAGTGCACAGGTCAGGAGCGGTCTGCCATGCTATGTGGATCACCTCCGGGGCAGGGATCCAACTGGCATTGAAGCACAGTTAACATGGAAAATACTTTTTCAGTAATGTTAACATTTTACACTTAAAATACTATCAAATTAATATCAAAATATCATTAAAATGGCTGTCACATAAGTACTGTTTGTATTTTGAAAATTATATTTTTTAGAGAAAGTATTGGTGATTTTTCTGTTATACACACACACTCACATATATATATATATATATATGTAGCTATATATATATATATACACACACACACACATATACATATATATGTATACACACACACGTATATGTTTAATACAGCATATACATCCGAGAGCAGAATCTAATTTTATTTTCAGTTTTTATATCATCCCTAGTGTTTTACCATTAAAATCTTTGAATTATGTAGCTAATAGGAATCTTAGAGATAATTCAATTCAATGATATAATTTATTTAGATAATATATGTTAAAAACATGAGAAAACTAACTCAAAAAAGGTTGGTGACTTTGAATTATACAGTTAGATTTTCTTATTCTCAGGTCAGCTCTTTCTTCTACTTTAATTCCTTCATCAATTACCATATCAACCATCAACAGTTCCAGGATTGATTTTTTGTTGTCGTTCAGAAATTTTCAAATATAACAACATTATACTTTTTACTCAGATCTCCCCACAATGGCAATTTTAAAGTCAATGATCCCCCACATACTTACTGTGTTAATATCGGGATGTGGAACTCCACAGAGATGGCTGTAGGTCAGGGTGGTCATTTACAAAAGTGCCAATGTGAACCAATTAAAAGCTAATGAGGCAAAAATGCCCTCAATCAATTGGAACAAACAGATGAGATGAAAATGATTGGGCAATAGGCATAAATTGCTGTGCTAATTGAAAGAAACATTGTGTGGTAGCGAGTTTTATTTGAAATTCCTTGGAAAATATTTTTTATACACCTGACTTTATAATGAGATGTTTTATCAGTTGTAATACTCTTAGTTAAGTTTCTTGCCATTAATGATATACTGTGTGTCTATCGACAAGCTTTTTATGTTTTACATGCTAATGCTTCATTTATAATAGAACTCAGGGTAGAAGAAGAAAAGTATAGAAGACAAAGAGTGTAAGCACATACAAGATGGTATATTATTAAACTGACCACTGTTTCACAAAAGAGACAGCTGCTTGCTCATCTTATGCGACAAATCCTGACAGGCAGTATAGTGTTGGATTTGGGAAAGAGGAGGGTATGGATACATTTGCTAGCAATATTTCATTTTTTGTCTGTTTTATTGACCAGAATTCACCTACTTTTGTTATTTTTCCTTACTTTCCAGTTGGGATAGCTGATCCTTTTAGGAAGTTGTTGAAGAAGTCAGAATCAAAATGAATCTGGCCAGATAGAATTTGGGTGCTAGAGTTACTGTGGGACCTGCTGCTGCCACCATAAGGGAGAAATCCAATCCTTGCCCCTCAGTGCATCTCAGATAGCTGGCTGTGTAGGTAGAGGAAGCAGCACCAATGATTGGCTAATTCTAACAAGAGTAATCAGCCAATGGCTGGGACCAGATTGAGTCAAATGAATTTGACACGGCACAGCATTTGGGTCAAGTTCATTTGTGATATTAAGAAAAACCCATGTTATTCATTCTGTTGATATAACTGATACAACTGAAATTAGAGAAACAAAGTACATTGTGAGTGTGATTTTATAACAGACTTGTTTCAATCTCCAATAAAAGGCTAATACTATATCTTACACCTTACAAAAAAATAATTTAATTTATGTTAAGGCATCTTGAAAACTACATGTTACTATGCAGATACTATTTTTTAATTTTATTTAATGAAGTAACATTGATTTGCAACATTGTACATGCAAATACACTTAAAAAAGTGGCAATGCTACTGACCACTGATATTAGTCCACAGACCCCTCACAGTTATGTCATTATGACACATGATGTAGTAAGGGTGAGTGGATTGGATGTATTGTGAGGCTTTCTTATTTTAGTCTTATTTTTCATATAAAACAAAGTTCAGGAGTTAGGGATTTATAGTAGTTAACATTTTTTTTTTATTTGACTAATAAATCTGCTGTTCACTAGACTATGGTGATGGCACATGTGTGATTTGGTGATGGGATGCCCAAGGGGATTGCAACTGAGATGGAAAAATGCACAAAAAAGATGTAAAAATAAACTATTATGTACAAATTAAAAAAAATGTGCTGTTCAATAAAAGTGTTAAATTTTCTATTGAATTCACAAATGAACTTAAAAAAAATCCTAATTATATAAAGCATCAAGGCCAGTAAACATGATATAAAAGCAAAGGCAAAGAAAATAGTTTAATTCCAAACAAAAGGAGTTTGTTTTTCTTTTTCATGCCTATTTTTAAAAGATATTACTTAAAGAAAATACTTATTAAGCAGTTGATGGACTAGTCATTGAAACGAATGCTAGAATTTCTTTTTTGGGGAAATGATTAAAACACAATAGATATTTTATAATGTCCATCATGTTGCCTGCAGGTGTGAAACTTGAGTTAAATTACTTTGGAAGATTTTTTTTCTAGTCTATGGTTCTGTGATTTTTATGAGTAAAAGCATAAAATTATGATGATTTTGAAGTTAGAGGTTAAAGGCAATATTGCATTATAAATTGAGACAAAATCACCACATCATTGGCTAGTATAAGATATCTTGGTGCAAACCTAATCGTTCTTCTCCAGATATGACAAGGGTCTTTCTAGTAGGTGAAGATACGAGAAAGTTGAAATTATTAAGTTCCTACTATGAACTAAGCATTTTCAGAATCTTAGGAGGTTTTACTATATTTTGTACACAAAAATTAGCATTCATCAAAATAACTTTCAGTTAATATGTATCAGAAATGGAACTTGAACTTACATCACCCTAGCTGTTGTGCTCTTTTCACTTCTTATGTAATATTTTCAGGAATTTAACATCTTACATGCTACAAATTTAAAATCTTCAGGAATTTGAAGAAATAAATTATTTGGTTATAAGCTAATGTAGGTGATAACATTCCCAAGCTTGATATTTTGATATTACATGGAATACTTACTTTGTTTTCTTTTTTGGTATTCTTAATGCTAAATTTGACTGTATACATAATATGATAACACAAAAGTATGTGAAACGAAATGTTAAAAATCCCCTTTCTACTCCCAATTCTTTTTTCTCTCTTCCCATTTTATTTCTCAGATATAACCTTTTTAAATAAGTTAGTTGGTACATGTCTTCTAGAGTGTTTCCTATGCATATTTATATTTTCAGTGGGCTTGTTCTTCTGTAGCTTAATGTTGCTTTAAGTCTGCATGACATTGTGGGTATATATTAGTATACACTTCCTACGTTTTCATATTTAAACATATTTACATTATCTTACTGAAGTATCCACCTCATATTAAAATAATGATTTATTTAATAATTTCTTTACTAAGGAATTTGAGGTTGCTTGCACATTTTAATTCCTGAATATATTTTCAATCAAGTTCTTTTTTAAAATAAGCATTTTAGTAGATATGTACAAGTAACATTTTTAGATTAAAATTGTATGTCCATTTAATGTTTTTGAAATTTCCAACTTTGTAATGCAAATAGCATGACCACTTACAATGCTAGCAATAAAAAATAAATTCAATTTACTGACAACCTTTTCCGATAAATCACTAATTATTGGTAATCTGGTAGATGAAGTATCTTGAATTTATCTTGTTTTGCTCATTTTTTTTAAATATAAATGAGGTGATTTTCACTTAATCTTGGGTCATAATAATCTGTTCCTTTTTAACATTTGCTTAGCTCTTTTGTATGTTCTTACATATTATGACGATAAACGATGGCTTTAGTTGATTTTGTAAGCAACCAATATTTTCTTTATCGGTTGTTTATCTTGTCCATGACCAAGGAACCATCTGTGACCTCTCAGATGTCATATAATTTAGAGAGTGGTAAGCAACTGGGGCATTGCACATAAATAGAAGGTACCAGTGGTAGGAACATTAAGTTTGGGGAGTGTTGAGGAAGAGACTACAACTTCTGGGCAATCAGAGAATGTTTCACTGCAAACATGTCATTATAGCTGTCTTTTTTTTTTTTTTTTTGAGAATTAACAAGTATTTACAAGATGAAGTGGGATTAAAGCATTTCAAGTTGGGGCATTTTATTAAAAAACATGAAGACATGTTTGGATAAGAGTGAAAATAAAATGGGAAACATGGCATACATCGAGTGTAGTAGAAAGAAATGTTATTGGATAGTTTGTCTATATCGCAGTATGCTTTGTATGCTGGGACTTTATGTTAAAGCAATGCCTAGAAAAATGAAGTATTTAAGCTAAGGATTAAAAGATCAGATATGGTTTAGAGAACATTGGTATAAGTTTTGTACTATCACATTGCTTTAATCTACAATTGGGAAAATAAAACCACATTTCAATTGAAAAATAGAGGCAAAATCCTATTATATGTAAGTGGTCTGAATATTTTTCTCATTCTGAAGAGATTTTAACTTTATTGTAAAGACTTATTTATCTGTTAGAGATTTGTTTTGAACATGGCTCATCTGACCTTTTCTTTGAAGATAATTTCATGTCGGGTAATGAGGAATGGAGAATAGAGAGGATAGAATGAGAAACAAATTCTTTCTACCTGGAACTGGCCAGTGGGTATTGTGGTTAGTGGTGGTGGTGTTTACAATGGTGGAATCTACAGTGTTGATGAAGTCTTCATCCAAAATCACCATCACCAATCAGTGGACTTCTGAGGACATGGTCTGACCTGAATCACCTTTATCAAATTCTACATAGCATACAATTCAAACCATGGTCTTTTATTGTTTTATCTAGTTTTCCTTGCTGCTTGCTGTTTCTCTCTCATACAAAAATGAGGTGTACTTTCCTAAATGTACCACAGACACTTTAATTCCTAAATTTTGCAAAAATGAATTTCAGTGGTGGGAATATTCTTACTACAACTGTTACTCTTCACTCAGTAATCTAATTAACTATTTTTTTAATCCATTATAATGAAACTTGGATATATCTTCTGAAAAGCCTTCCCAGACTGTCCAGTTCTGGTTAGGTGAGGATTCTGGTAGAATTGTATGCTTACCCATTTTTATAGTTGTTGCTGTTGTAAAAATGTTTGCAGATGTGTAAGTCTACCCAGTAATTCTGAGCTCTTTTAATGATGAGACATTAAGATTTCCTGTTTGATTCTTCAGTATCTAGCATACTCTTTTCATATAGTTTAGGCTCATAATATCTTTGCTGAAAGGATAATTAGATGTTTATAAAATCTAAACTAATTTTAAATTCTCTGATCTAACTATGCCTAATCCTTGGTAATTGTAAACTTTTATTTAAAAAATGTACCATTTATATTTATCTCATAAATAACACTGAGTTTAAAATAGACAAAATCTGTTTTACTATAAATGTAGCAAGAACAGAAATCTCTTAAAAATAATTTTAAAGTATCGTTCACTTAGACATCAAAAAAAAAAAAGTGTGAGTCAGGGGCTTAAGTAATATATTCTGCTTCTTTTTATCTTTATCTTCAAAATTAGAGTGCCAAGATTTGTCTTCAATTGTAAAATATAATCCTTCAGTTTGGAACAGAATCAACCCACAGGAACCAAATTATGTTTGCAGTTACTCTGCTGAACTGCTCTTCCAAATACGAGATTTTCATTAATGGGTGAATAATAAACACTAAAAATTGACATGTGTTTTTAAATGCTTATTTGTTTTCTATCCTCTCATATCCTTTCCAAGAGACACGTATCTTTTCTCTGCAAAGGAATGAACAATTAAATTGACCTTTAACAATGTAGGCAGTTCAGTAGAAAGTAGATTTGAAATATCTTAAATCATTCCCAAGATGACAGAAAATTACTCACAATACTTCTTTTCTAAGTTACATGATTAGACCCATTTTAAGAAGTATTTATTTACTATGATTATTCTTAAGCTAATGAATTTTACCAGTGATATAAACCCATCATATACTGAAAAAAATTAACATGTAATTTGAAATATAAGTGATATGAGCTTATTTATAAAACTTGTATACATATGACACATAAGTAATATTATACTTTTACAAATAAGAGACTACTAAGTCTTTCATAATTATAAAATACATGCTTGATTATTGGGATACTATCATTTCTATGTAAATAGAAATTTTATATACATTCTTGAGATACTTGCTTTAAATAAGCTAGATGTTCTTCTCATAAAAATTGTCATTTAGATATTGTAAATTAACCTTTAAAATTATTTTTATCAAAGGAATTATTTCCTTATAGGTCTTCTGCTTATTGTTCTTTTTTTGATTCTATAGAGTATTTGTATAACACAACAAATTATTCATTTCCACTTAACTTTCTTTTCTAAATAGATTTCCCATATGCTACAAGTAGCATTACATGCTTCAGAATAAGGAGCGAAAGATAGGATAAATCATAAGCGTTAGAGAGGTTTGACTCTGTCTTTCTAATATTTTTTTTGAACATAAAATAAATTGTCTTTCTGTGCCTTGGCTTTCACATCCTTAAGGTGGGGATTCTGGCTTTTTGTGCTGTGTCAGAAACAAATCACTATAAATGTGTTGCAATAATGTATTAAATTGAAGCTCTTTTTTTCAAATGCATGAAAAGTCCAATTATTTTATGTCTGCAATTTACTTAAAAAGCCTTCATTGATATGATAGGGACAAATTATATTTTTAAAAATTAAATACACCAATTGTGTTAAATAGTCAATTTGGCTATTTTAACAATTATAATAATTATATAAATTAATAGCATAATTTTAATGTCTTGAGATGTTGCTGAAATATGTGTTCTTTCACTGTTATTACCTGTGTGCAATACTACCTCTTAACAACATTCATGTGATTACTTTATTATCCTTTAGTCAAAAGTCACTTTTTAAATTTTTTTAAAGATTTATTTATTTATGCATACAGAACTGGGGTACAGGCCAGAGGTGCAAGGGCAGTGAGAGGATTCACCAGAGACAGAGCGGGGAGCAGAACAGGCAGATCAACTAAGTACACTGCTGAGGGGAGCAGCAGGCAGGTCAGGAGAGTTCTGCCACGCCATGGGGTCACTTCTGGGGTGGGGATCGAACTCCTGCTGAAGTGGCTTTAGCTTCTTATTGCTGCACTTTAATCCGCTGTGCCACCAGGGAGGGCTCCTAAAAGTCACCTGCTTTTATTCTCTGATTTTCACTGCTATTTTCAATAGTTAGCGGTTAAAAATAGATTTCTTTTTCTTAGATAAGAGGGAAATCCCCATCCAATAGAAAAATACTACTTGCAAGTAAAGAGGAAAACTTACCAGTATTTACTGTACATGCGTTTTTTTCATTACCTGTTCTATTTTTGTTTTGTATTATTTTACTTGCTATATTATTTTCTTTCATTTTTATTTTCATCACCAGGAAAAGATTCAGGCATCCTTCAGAGCTATGCTTCTCACTCGGTTAACCAGCAGGAGTTGTCGTATTAGTGGAGTGAGATAGTCTTTAACTGCTGATGACTGTGCCAGTTCTGAAACTGTTTTACTTCCTATCAGAAGCAGTAGTTATTTTAAATGGAGTTGACATTATGGTCAATATTGTGACATTAGTCCTATCTTCCCTAATGTGTTTTTTTTTTCTTTTCTTTTCCAGTTTTATTGTTTGTGTGGGTTGAAAATGTGAGATGTGAAAGAATAAAAAATAAGGATGATTCCAACCAATAAATTGTAGTGTAGTCTAACTTTATATTTAGACTTTTGATTTGGAACTGAGGCACTAAATTTGAAGGTGTCGAGATGTTATGTGTGCTCTGATCAACTTGTTGAGTAAATGGAACCCAATTATAAAGAAACCTCAGTTAGCTACAATTTCCGCAATATGGTAGAATGGTAAGAGAATGAAATTAATCATAATTAAATTATAAATTCTGATATATTAGTGACATGCCCTACAAACCACAGTTAGGAATTGTTGCAGTACCAGAATGCAGACATATCAGTCTATTTATTTATTTTATAATTGCTTAAAATGTGCCATATTTTGTAATCTGTAAGCCAGATTACCTCTCTTTTCCCTTAAGACTTGGATGTTTGATTTACTGTTTTCTGCAATCTGACAACCATAGACATATTTCTTTGGTAACATTTTTCAAATGGTTTATGTTATAGTTCTTACCTACAGAATCAGAGTAACTTTGTTTATGGCGTGGTATTCTGAATATCTTGTGTTAGGGACCTTATCATTTCCTCAAGTCTTAAACACTGGGAGAATAAATGAAGTGTTGTGGTTACCAAAGAAAATGTTCACAACAAACAGGTTGTCACAAATGTTATGAATCACTGCAGTACGGTCATTCACTAGGAAACAATGAACTTCACTTATTTTTGAAGTCAACCAGTGTAAGAGTTGGAAACATGATTTTTTTTTCTTAATTAGCTAGTTCTCCAGAAAATGAATTCAAACTGAACATTTCATTCTCTGAGTATATCTTTATCCTTATTGAAAATTGGGAGCATATTTGACAGAAAGTGTGGGAGTTTTTTTCTTAAATAGCTGTTTGCAGTTTAAAGAATGCCCTGTTTGAAGTTTTCATGTTTTCAAATTCAGAAGAAAAGCAAAGCAAAGTGCCCAGCAAGTATATACTACCAGATATGGAGAGTATACTTCTCTTATTTAGAGAAAAGACAATAAGAAAGTTGATAGATTGCAAAATCCACCATGAATTCTTTCTCTAACATTATTTGATTTGATTAACTTAATATTACACTTGGACTGGGATGGTTAGTCAGAGTTACGTAGCTATCTTCTTAAGGTTAGGTGATCTGTTTTCAAAATTGTGTCAAATCTCTGTATTTTCTTGAGCCAATTGTTAAGCTTAAACTTCCACAGGGAAACTGGAATAATTGATTCAAGAGTCTTTGTCTAGGCCAGTTTGGGACAGAGTTTGATGCTCATCATTGAAGTATGTAGGACTCTTACAATTGTCCCTGATTCTACTCATGTTTCATTTCATTTAGATTGTAGCATTATGCTACAATTTGTGTGCTTAAAAATTGACTCTCTTTTGATCCAGATATGGTGATGCCCCCCTTGTTTTCACTTCACCTCTACATTCAGTGTAGAGTTTCTTAAACAGCTCTCTCTCTCTCTCTCTCTCTCTCTCTCTCTCTCACACACACACACACACACACACATTCTTTCTTTCCATGGGTCATGGTATTTTGTTCTTTTTGTCCCAGGATTTTCATCACTAATTCCTGTTGCTCTTCCAGTTTTCCTGACTCTTGCCCTGATAAGACATTATAACATTCCTACCAGTGAACTAAATGAGCATACTTAGTCAAGTAATATACAGTGTGTGCACACACACACACATGCATGCACATCATATATATATATATATATATATATATATATATATATATATATATATGATATATACATGAAATCTGGTTATTTGAACAAGTGGTAATGGAAAAACAAGTTCACCTATATATGTATATATACATATGTGTGTGTGCATGTATGTATCACCTTTTTTTTTTTTACCATTAGCTTCTGTTCTTTGTGTTCCTTGAATGCTGGGATTATACTGATTTTAATTTATACCCCTACCCTAAATAGAACTATATCTGGCACACATAAAAGGCATATCGAAAATATCTTTGAATATAGAATTATTTTTTCACTTTTTTTTTTTAATTTAATTTTTTTTCACTGTTCAATTGCTCAGCAAGTTTGGCTTAGTTCTTGTGTATATGATTGGGGTTGGATGAGTAAGAAGATGTTAAATAATAAACTTTGTGACAGTGTGAACTGTTACAGACTTTATGTTCATCACTTTACGTATAACACAAACATTTTAACTAATCAACATTTGATGGTATATTTCAAAAAGTGTTCAAGTTTCATATCCATGGATTGACTGATACAACGCTTATTATGCTAGTAAAATTTATAGATTCTTTTCATTAACTATAAATTAAATATTTAGTGTTCTTCCTGCTCTTTAGGTAAATGGTATCATTGGAACAACAGTAGATAATGTGTGGTCAATTTTAATGATTTTACTAAACATAGTAACCAAATATTTTTTTCCATTTTTTTATTGGTGTGACTATAGTTTTGTTTTCAATCTAATATGTGTAACATAATATTTGGTTTTATATAATTTTTTGGATTTTAACAAGTCACATGAAAATCTGCTTATTTAAACAAGTGTAATGGAAAAACAATTTCACTTAAGAACTTTTTATAAAGTTTTGGATTATACAATTATAAATGTGGAGCTACATAATTAATAATCTTTTCAGATTAAATTATTTTCAAGCAACAACACTTACACACTTGATGTGTGACAATCACATATACCTTTGTTATTTAATATACTAACCACTTCTGACAAGTGTCTTAATAACCATGCCTTTTATGAGTAGGACGCTGTTATATTACCCTACATAATATCATATTAATTGTTGCTTTAAAAATAATTTACTGATAGTTAGCATATAATACAGTGGACATACATTTTCTTTATATATTTTTAAAAAAATAAATGTTCAGTATTTCTTGTATTTATTTTCCAATTAAAAGAAGGTGGCACAAAATTGGACTTAATTTTCAATGATTGTAAATATGCTTTATGTAGTTCATCTGCTATAATTTCAATTTAATGTCATATTAAAGGGTGTAAACACAGCTCAAAATGCTCATTTTTTGTTGGTATAAGAATACTTTTTTTATTGGTTCTTAGGTACCAAGCTTTACCCAAACTGTGAAGTGCTGTGGATTTCTTTGTGAATCACCATATCTAAATTAATGTGGTGGTGGTTTACAAAGTAATTCATAGTGCTTCACAGGTGCTTCTGCAGTTGATCTACACCTCGAAACCGAGGATCCCTTTACTGAGTCATTGAAACAAGCCAGTTTGTATTACAAGACATACAAGGTCAAGAGGTCCCTGGTAAATATAATCTAGAATCCTTACACTTGGTTCTTAGAGTTAATTATTATGAAAGCTGTATAAAAATTTCCAATTATGCTTTCTTTATCTAAATATACCTGGTTTACATAGCTGCATTTCTGTCTCTTGTTCTTTTTTCAAACGTAATTTGTTATACTTTCTGGTTAAGGAACATGACAGATTAGAAACACATTAATCTGAATGAAAATTTCCACTCCAAGTCAGAAACTTAACAATTTAAAATTTAAATTGAATTATTATACCTATATTTATCTTGAATTATGTATATATATGCACACACATATATATATATACATGTATATATGTGTATACACATACAAACATGTATGCACATGTATTTATATGTAGTTTATGACCAGTGAATGTATTAAATAATATAATTGCTAACTTATCAGGGACTTGTAAGCATCATTGCTATGCAGTACTTCTGTAAGTAACCAAGATTTAGATTTAATTTTATTCAAATAAGAAAAATATTGATGATATGAGCAAAGGAATGGCCTTAATGTGCAAAATTGTACATGATGGAAGTATGTGTTAAAATTTGTTGTATTTTTACACTTGTTTCTGCTTACTCCTTTATGGGGCCAGTTTTCCATGGTGTAATTTTTTGATAGAAAAGACTAAGTAAACTTGCCAAGGTCATAAAGGCCTAATTATTTGGTGATATTTTGATTAGTTGTTGTTTATTAAAATAACTAATTTTGTGTCATTTTAATTATAAAGATGGTTTACTCTGATGGGTTCATAAACCATAAATCAAACATTTAATAGTGAATTATTTTAATATTTTTAAGCCTGATATTTAAGATTCAGGCTTTAAAAAGGCATGTTGGTTTTACCACATCTTTTTTCTTTACAAAACTAGAACTCATGTCCTGTCTGAGTTCACAGGTGTGGCCATAACACTTTCATAACTATGAATACCTTACATCTTTTATTTCTTAAGTTATTCATCTGCACATCAAAATAACAACGAAATAGGCTTCTAAAGTACTCTGAATCATCATTGAATACATATATTGATTTTGACTATGTTCTTTTTTGACTTTTTATAAATGAGTGATGCATAGGTTCTATAAGGCTGGATGATTTGAAATAAATTATCATATTAAATTGTTATGCTCTATTTCTGTTATATGACAGAAAATTAATGTATTATTAAGCATATACATATGACTAAAACAATGAGTGCATTTTTTTACTATTAAAATAAACTTTAGAAAAATATGATTGCAGATGCTTTAGACAAGAAACACCTTGTTACTCTGATTTAATATAACAAGTATATTATTCGATTGCCTAGCTTTTCAATTATTCATATTCATAATTATTTGTGAAAATAGGTATCTATCCCGTGTTCCTGTTACACCTCTACATTTATAAACAAACTCCTTAGTGCTCTAGGATTCTTTTTGCTTTCATTAGGAACCCCACTGCTGGTAAGTGGGGATATGTTTGGAATGAAACTGAGATTGTATGTTTCTGAGATTTTATTGTCTTATGGCACTTCAATTTCTGTTTCAATAAGGGGATGGTTTGTAAAAATTTCACTGATACAAATTCACTTTTTTGAGTAAGAATCTTTATAAGTGCTGATCAATAAATTAAGAAGGCACTGTATTTTTCCTTTGAGAAAACTCTCATTTGCCAGAGGTTAATTGGTGTTCATGAACACATCTCATAATCATACATCTAACCCTTTGATATCAATTATAACAACAAATCATTTATATTTATTTAAGCCTTGCAGTGATTACTTTTCTTCATTTTTAAGAAAAATACACAAGAACTTACAAATAATAAACAAATTTTGAGTGAGATTTAGGTGAGACTCATGTTCAAATGGAATTCACGTTCTTACTAGAAACAAAGACAGCATTAAGTTGTATCAAATCAGTAAGAAGTGAGAATTCACCTTCTTACTAGAAACAAAGACAACATTAAGTTGTATTAAATCAGTGAGACCTATGTAAAATATTAAAATTGAACATATTAATTAAAGTTCTTAAGAGAAATAGAGCCAATGAGATCTATACATACACAAAAAAAGGAGATCTTAAGCAGTTCATTTAAGAAATGATCTGATATGACTGTGGAGACATTACCCATCCAAAATCTGTTGGGATCAGGCATAGGCTTAAGGCTCAAAAAGGACTTGTAGTTACAGTTCAAGACAGCCTACTATTGGAATTGCATCTTGTTCTGGGGAGGTCAGTTTTTTTTTTTTTTTTTTTAAAGATTTATTTATTTGTACATACAGAACTGGGGTACAGGCCAGAGGCTCAGGGGCGGTGAGAGACTTCACCAGAGACAGAGTGGGGAACAGAACAGGCAGATCGACGAAGTACACTGCTGAGGGGAGCAGCGGGCGGGTCAGGAGAGGTCTGCCACGCCATGTGGTCTCCTCCGGGGCAGGCGGGAATTGAACTCTTGGGGAAGTGGCTTTAGCTTCATAGTGCAGTGCTTTAACCCGCTGCGCCACCACGGAGGGCCCGGGAGGTCAGTTTTTGATCTACTAAGATTGTGAGCTGATTAAATGAAACCCACCTGTATATGATGGAGGATTCTTTTCTTTAAAGTCCAGTAATATAAATGTTACTCTCTTACAAAAGCACATTCACAGAACCCATTCAGATCAACATTTGGTCAAATATCTTGACATTACATTGCAGCCAAGTTGACTTAGTAAAGGGATCATTTAGTGTGTTTTTTCTTTCAATTTAAAGTAACATGTTGATATTCTTTTTTAAGGTTTTTCTGAACATATAACTTGGGGTGTGTGAACTTTTGAATTTTTTTTTATTTTGAATTTTATTTTTATTTCTTAATTTTATTTTTTAATCGGATGTTGAGTGAGTTTGTGGACATTCCTTTGTTCGCATTTCCAGTTAAAAAAAACATCCTTAACCTGAAGAAAAACAGAAATTCTTGGCCCTTTGTATGTTTTATAAAATTCTTGATTTTTAAATAGGAGTTATTTTTTTAATAAATGCATTTTAAGTGAATTTAATGATTATGTATTCCTCTTTCGTTTTTCTACAGTTATCACTTTATATATTACTTTGTGAGCACCTGATAAATATACAAGTGCCAGACAAACATTTGTTGAATGAATGAAATTTGAACATGAAAGCTTTAGTAACAGATTTGGGCAATGATGAAATAACATATGTGATTGCTAAGTTAGTCTCTGATCTTTGATCTAAATGGTCAGTCTCAAACTCACTGCAAAAGTCCAACAGAAGTAAGCAAAATTTTTTGGGGGGCCCTCTCTAGGCACAGCAATATGAATCTATCATAGCCACTGCAGTGTGAGTTCCATTCTCTGCAAGGGAGGTGAACCACATGGTATGGTAGACCTCTCCTGACCCACCCGCTGCTTCTCTCAGCAGTGTGTTTCAGTACATCAGCCTGTTCTGCTCTCGACTGTGTCTCTGGTGACTCCTCTCACCGCCCCTCCCCCTGCACCTCTAGCCTGTATCCTACTTCGATATGCATAAATAAGTAAACCTTAAAAAAAAAAAGTATGTTTTGATCCCCACTCTGTCTCTGGTGAATCCTCTCAGCACACCTGCACCTCTGGCCTGTACCCCAGCTCTGTATGTATAAATACATAAATCCTAAGAAAAAAAGTAAGCAATTTTATCTAAAAATTAATGAAGTGGATAAGAATTATGGACTCACAGTACCACAAATGGGTAAGTGTATCAAAAGTGATTGAAATTTTTAGGAGTTAAAAAAAAAAAGACACCTATTAAGAATCTATGAGTTTTTGAAAGTTCCAGTTCATTTGAATGCTTACTTTGGAAAGTACTTCAGCTGAATTACTCAGATTCCAAAGATATTAGCTGTGTACTAATTAGCAGTTAGTAGAATATCAACCTTTTATTTTCATGTGGGTATACTTAAGTGATGTAACTGAGCACCACTGTAATCAGTGTCCTAATTTTGTCTCCTTGAGCGACTGTACTTTTACAGCCTCATCCCCAAATAATAATTAGAGGAGTAAATTAAATTTTGCAATTCTACTTTAGAAAATAATATGGTGAACTATAAGCAGAAATGAGAATGAAAAAAAAAAAAAAAACAACTTAAAACTCTTAAAAATAGCCCAGCTTGAGAAAAGCAACTGAAATTTATAGATATGTTAATTTATTTTCCAAGTGCTTTGCTTTTATCTTCTATTTTAATCTCTAAATTGAGTATTATTGCCCCATTTTACAGATTAAGAAATAAAAGTGGCTTAACTTTTAAATCTCTGCAGTGCCTCTATTATGACATACCCACTGTTCATACTTACGTCACTTTACAAAGTTGGAAGGGGGTTTCAGAATAAAAAAAAAAAAAATCATTGAAAAATATTTTTATTCTCCCCAGTGCCTAAGTTAGAACCATTCCATCAGATTCCTTTTTATAATACATTATTGACTATTAAGAAATATAAGTATTGGGTTTAGATGGAATGGTGCGCTATAAAATATTTATGTGCTGATCTTGCAAAGTATTCTCTAGGCACATACATAATCTAACAGAGGTCTTTTAGGTAAGCAGATGGATTTTTATTCATATTTTCATGTGAACTGGGTATATGAATCTGTGATGCAATTTCTTATTTTTAAAAAACAAATTATTTAACCATATAAGACCTGGGGTACAGGCCAGGGGTGTAGGGGTCAGAGGATTCACTAGAGACAGAAAGGGGGGATAGAACAGGCAGATTGTCTGAAATACACTGTTGAGGGAGTAGATATTGAGATAGGAGAGGTCTGCTGTGCCATGTGGGTTTGAACTCCCTGGCCGGGGATTGAACTCATGCTGCAGTGGCTGCAGATAGCTTCATAGTTCTGAACTTTAACCTGTTGCATTATCAGGGAGTGTCCCTGTGTTATAATTTCAATTAGTTATTAATGTAAAAATACTAATAGAACAGTTTGTACTTTTTGACATTAAGTCTTCATTACATATATTTTTTACACTGACAGCACATTTCAGTTAGAACTGGCCATATTTCAAATGCATGTTATATATAGATACGACATTGAAGCTTGGAAATCTGGAGGATAGATATAAATGTGAATTTGAATTCTTACATGTGGATGCTCAAGTCAGATAGCACAGATTTAAAGCCTGTTTCTGCCACTTAGGAGCTCTGTATGGCTTTTGGCTGGTCATATATCCTCTCTGGACCCCAGTTTCTTCATCTTTAAAATAGAAAAAATATTTTTTCTCACAGTATTATTAAGAACATTAAACAGGGTAATATTCAGCAAATGTCTAATTATAAGTAGTACATAATAAGAGCTCAAAAAGTACAGGTCATAACGTTTTGGTTGTAGTGATCAAGCTTACAAAGGTTGGAATTTCTTAAGACTTAGTTATAGCTCCTTTGTTTTTTCTATGGGTAGTCTGGAAATTCTATCCATGCCAAAGGCTTTAATTCCCACCTCAATGATAACAATTCATAAATTATAATCATAAGCCAGGTTTCTCTTTTCGAATTGAAATGGCAAATGAATTACAAACTAGTAACTCAAGAATATCAAAAAATCAACATCTTGAAACTAGAACTAAGGATCACCCCTCTAAATTTTGCCCCTATCCAAATAAACAAGCCAAATGATAAATTATTTTGTCTCTGGCAGGAGCTAGCAACTTTAAAGAGGTACAATTCTGAAATTTAGAATTTATTTTTGATCCATTTTTCCTTCCCTTCCATCACCAAACCCATTATCAAATAATCACCTTTTAATTTCTTAAAATTATTTTCATTGTTTTTTGCATTTCTGTCGTCAGCTTATCCATAATCCTACAAGATTACTGCAATAGCTTCCCAAATGGTCTGTCTTCATCTATTTGATATAAGGTGTCAATCTGATTATTTTATTCCTCTCCTTAGAAAGCTTCAGTAATTCCCCATATGTTCCAAAGTTAATGACCAAAATCCATAACGTGACCTAAAATTTAACACTGCCTGCTGCCAGCCTTTCCATGGTCTCTAGTCACAGTGATTTACTTTCAGTTCTTTATGCTTTCTTTGTCTTGGGATATTTGCAGAAGTTTCTCCTCTTACTTGTTTCCTTGGTTAATTCTTACTTATCCTTTCATCATCAGTTCAAATATCATTTCTGTGGAGGCGGTGTAATTAAGTGCTCCCTGATATCTCAACTTACAGTACACATAACTCCATTGTGGTTTGTAACATTTATGTAGTTATTCTATTAATATTTATTTTTATTCATTTATACATACAAGAACTTTAGTGTAGTCCAGAGATGTAGGTCAGAGGTAGGGGAGGGGAGATGTGAGAGAATCACCAACACAGTGGGGAGCAGAACAGGCAGATGTACTGTACTGAAATACATTGCTGCTTGGTAGCAGCATATGAGATAGGTGAGGTGCTGTGCCATGTGTGTCACCTCCCTGGCCTGGGATCAAACTGCTGCCACAGTGGCTGGTGACAGCCTGATGGAATTGAGACTTTAACTCCTGTGCCACCAGGAAGGCCCCCATTTCTGCAGTTATTAACATCAGTTTTCTTTACTATGGTTAGTCCTGTGATTATTATTTAATTATATCACTACTTTATTTTCACCTAGAAATATAGCCCTTGTCACATATAGAGTGTGCTATATATTATGGCACAAAATCAGAAACAAATATCATGTATAAACAAAACATAACATCTCCATGTAATTGAAACCACTTTACTGATGATAAAAGTTTCTGTACCCCACACAGAAGAACACAGGAATATTATTAATATATTTATTTTCTTTAAAATTGTTAATTTTACTTACTCCCATTTCCAAAAGGTTTCCAAAAGGCAAGAATATTTGTCAGACTTTAACAACTCTTGGTCTGTTTATTAATAACTATTCTAATGAATTATTATTTCCCACTTATCCTGTTTCATCCTGATCAAAGCTCAAAAGGAATGTTTTTTTTTTTTTTGTTTTGTTTTTTAAGATTTATTTATTTGTGCGTACAGAACTTGGGTACAGGCCAGAGGCTCAGGGGCGGCGAGAGGCTTCACCAGAGACAGAGTGGGGAGCAGAACAGGCAGATTGATGAAGTACACTGCTGAGGGGAGCAGCGGGCAGGTCAGGAGAGGTCTGACACGCCATGTGGTCACCTCCGGGGTAGGCGAGAATCGAACTCATGCGGAAGTGGCTTTAAGATTCTCAGTGCTGTGCTTTAACCCGCTGCGCCACCAGGGAGGGCCTCAAAAGGAATGTTTTAATTATGCTTCTGCAGGAAGAAAACTGACTGAAACATCATTGTTTATCATTTAAGAAAATCAACATTATACATTTAGTCCTCAGTCCTTGTCAGGAGTGTGGGTAGTTTTATCTTTTATTTTTTTTAAGATTGATTTATTTATGCATATAAAACTGGGGTACAGGACAGAGATGTAGGGGCAGTGAGAGGATTCACTAGAGACAGAGTGGGGAGCAGAACAGGCAGATCGAGAAGTACACAGCTGAAGGGAGGGTCAGGAGAGGTCTGCCATGCCTTGTGTATCACCTCCAGGGTAGGGATCAAACTCCTGCTGAAGTGGCTCAGTTTCTTAGTGCTGTACTTTTACCCACTGCGCCACCAGGGAGGGCCAGATTTATCTTTTAATGTCATTCACAATTCCATTGGTAGTTGTACTTTGAAATAAGGCCCTCTTTTACAGTCCAGCTGGAAAGCTGGAATATTACCCTAGGTAAGAATAGTCCAGAAATTCTAGAAAGGAAGCAGAGGGGCTGATCCCTAAAGTCTAAGAGCAAACGAGTGTTGTTTTAACCAGTCTCTGACCTGGAAATTCAATAAACTGCATCTGGGACAAATAGTCCCTGGCACAATTGCAGGCATCTAGAGTAAAAGAAACCTTTAAATGCTTTCCTCTCTTGAAAGAATGAAAAGTTAAAGCAAGCTTGTGTATGTCTGTGTGTCTGGGGCACCTATCTTATTATATTTTCTTCAATAAATGTATAAATTACCAACTTTTCAGTATTAAACAACACACAGTTAACCTATGTATTTCACATACTACTGATCATTAAACATCCATGAAATTTAAGGGTAAGTGTAGCCTATCTGCACTTTGTAAAGACTAAGATCTAGATATATTCATGATAAAATGTACATAAATAGGTGGCATAGGTTAAGGATGCATTACTCTGTCCTACTTCTTTTCATTACAGCAGGTTCCAACACTGGACTAAGGAGAGATTTAAAAAAAAAAAATAGTTTTGCCTGTATCCTAAAGCCTACACTGAGGAATACTTTCTACTTTCCCTGTGCATTGCTGTGGTTAGCAATTTTCTGTTTCCTATTCACTTCCTTGGAGAATTTGAAATAGGTTGCATCAGGGCAATCAGGCAATTTCTAAACCACCTTTTGCAGTGATAAAAAAGAACACTGTCTGAGATGTCACTATCTTTGAAGGAAATTCAAATTCAATATGT
Organism: Condylura cristata; assembly: GCF_000260355.1. NCBI lineage: Eukaryota > Metazoa > Chordata > Mammalia > Eulipotyphla > Talpidae > Condylura > Condylura cristata. Next base: position 60,588,187 of record NW_004567107.1, on the reverse strand, counting down.
TTAGTTCTCTTTCCAGGTCAGAAGTATGTGTAGATTTACCTTTTAATATCATTCACAATCCCATTGGTAGCTATATTATGAAACAAGAAATATCTTACACACAATTTGACTCTGTATTCATTTGAATGTATTTTTGAAAAAAAATGCAAACTTATAATCATTTTTTTTAAGTTTAGGAAACAATTTCTTATTGCTGGTACAAGTATGTGGATGTTAATTATTTGTTTCAGTAAAGATAAGGTTGAATTTGCAAGTGTTGGCAACTAAACAGTTCATTTTGGAACTCAACGTTATTGCAGTTCTAGTATTAATTATATTGATATTTATTTTTGCTTTACTTAGAAAAAATGCTATTATAAATGCCAACAATCTGAAGCAGTCTGATACAAAAGATAATCCCCCTGAATTCTGAGTGAAGGATTTGATAGTAAAGAGCTTTATTATTATTTAAATGTTGATTAGTGAACACTGTCAATTACCATCACATTTTCAGCTTAGGATCTCATCTACATATAACTTTAGAGCAAAGATAGTAACACACACATATTCCCTCTCAAAATACCAGGTTGCTGCTTTGCAATCTTTCATAATAATGGGCATTTGTCTAATGCTTCAGTTGGCTCTGAAGAACAGGGATACTATATACCAGTACTTAATGAACCAGATCATTCTTAATATTCACATGGTGACCAGGTTCTTATGATTCTACCCCAGAACTTTCTCTTAATTCTCCAGTCCTTTATTTCGTGTTCCTTCCCCAAAATCCCTACATTGGTTTAGACTTATATCTGGATATTCGATTTATTTTCTCGATCATTCACTGTTTCTTATTCATAATCTGTTCTAGCCCCAGAATCTGAGACATGTTATCATGTTCCTTACATTCCAATATACTTATCATATCCTTATTATGACACATTGTGAAGTCTATTTCCTAGTTTTTGGAAGTGGCTTGTGTAATTTCTAGAGTATTTTTTAATTCTCCAACATCTTTCACTACACTAACATATGGCCTTTATACCAACAACTCTTCCATCCATTTTCCAACTCTCAAATATCTGTATTTTAGTTCCAAGGGAGAAACCATAATCTCCATGGAACCTTTTGCAATTCCCACAAACAGAACTATCCTACTGGGAACTTTTATCTGCATATTGCTTTACATATGATTTCACTGTGCATGAGTGAGAGCGCAACACTGTACTGATAGTTATCTTTACTTAAAAGTGAGAGCTAATGCACTCTTCAAGGACAGAAGCATACTTTAGCCAGTTTTGGGTTTCTGATTTGCAGTGTGGCATCTGGTATGAAGTTATTGAATAACCTTTTAATAATAGGTTAACCAATTTTAGCCCTTTCAGAAGAAAAAACTTAAGTTATTCTATCTCAGTTTGTCATTGATGATACCTCTTTGTGATATGCCATACTCTTGAACATTCTAAGATGTTTAGCAGCTTTCTTGGTTTCTGTGCATTGGATACTAGAGGCACTTCCATGTTTTAATTTCCTGAAACATCTGCCATCCTTGTGATATATTCCTTGAACAGCAATGTTTTACCTGTTTATGTACATTATCTAACTTAATCCTCATAATTACCTGATGAAGCAGCCATCATTTTTATTTCATTCAGATAGAAGGTGGTGAGATATTAATATAAATCTCAGAAATCTCTGTAGTCTTTGTTCCTGATCACTAAACTGCATTGCATGCTATTATATAGATGCTGAGTACTTTATTTTTAATATTTGACAAGTAGTTTCATTCTTGATAAAATACCCTTAAAACACTTTACTTAACATTTGATAAATAATGAGTCTGTTAAATGCATTCAAATTTGTATGTGTGAAGATAGACACAATTGTGCATATGTGCATGAATAACTAATAGACACCTGGCTTTCAAAGCATCTCTATAAGCCTCCAGCGTAATTCCTCAGTCCCCAAAGGAATCTCTTCTGTATCTCTAGTCACAAAGATGTTAAAGTCACAATAATGCAAATTTAACTTGAATATCATTTGTAAATAAATTGTTTTCTTGGAGACAGGATAGTTTTCCGAAATGAGCCCATGACTAAAAGATAAAAGCCAGATGATTCCATGTCTGCCACTCACCTGCTTAACAGCCCTTAGCCTTTGTGAGACCAGCCTCCTCTTCTGAGAAATGGAGACAAATAATTACAACTCTGCTCACCAAATAATTACTCACAAACTTACTCCAGAAGACAATGCTAGATATTGAGGAGTATCACTGTTTCTTTGTAGGCTTCTGGAAATTTTATTTATTAGATTGAGATGACCTACATACCCTAAAGATTATTTTTACAAGTTAGGTTTGTCAATGCTGGTAGAAGAGCAATATGTAGAAATTATATTTCTACTACATCTGGGGGCAGGAGAAATCATCTTATTCTACAAAGGCTACCACCCATCAACACCATCAGTACTTTTCCATTCAATCTTAATATTTAATTTTGTCAATTTGACTTTTTTTTTCCCAACTAGATAATATGATGATGCAAAATGATTAAATTATTAGCATAGTGCCTTTCTCAGGACAAAAGCTGAATAGCTTTGGGACAGTAATTGTGTGTGTGTGTGTGTGTGTATACATATATATAATTAAATATATAATTAATATCTCCTAACCTTAATTAAGCTATGATATTTCCTG
>NW_004567107.1:60582528-60585384 GCF_000260355.1 Condylura cristata | reverse complement strand
GGATCGAACTCACACTGAAGCAGCTGCCACCAGCAGATCGATGAAGTACACTACTGAGGGGAGCAGCGGGCGGGTCAGGAGAGGTCTGCCACGCCATGTGGTCACCTCCGGGGCAGGTCGGGAATTGAACTCGTGGGGAAGAGGCTTTAGATTCTCAGTGCTGTGCTTTAACCCGTTGCGCCACCAGGGAGGGTCTTAAATATATATTTTGAGGGAAATGCACATTGAAATCTTCCTCTCCTGAACAATTAAGGATTAACAAATGTTGACAGGTATGAAGATTCACCACCCTTATATAGTACACACATGTATCCTTGATCCTCTAGCTTGTGGTCTATAATGATCAAATAATCTTAGCATTTAGACATGTTCATGAAAAATAATATTCTCTTTAACCCTCTATGTTCTTAGGGCATATTGATTATAGGTAATTTTATAAATCTTTTATCAGTTTCACTTTCAGTTCACAGCAACTGAAAGTGAACTTTGGAGGAAAGAACCTTTATAAAACATGTTCATTAGACTTTCTGCTGTACTTAGGATAAGCAGGCCATTGTGTCTCTTCTCGAGTTCATATATACATACATATATATATATTTAACCTCAAATATCAGATGAGCATTCACACATTTTTGTTGAGTGGAAGAATAAAGTAATTCAATGTAAATAATTAACGGGGCATTTTATCTTTTATTCTAGAAACCTCAAAAAATAGTAATGGTTTTAGCTTCTTTCAATGTATTTCTCATGTTGTAAATGAGGATTAGAATAAGTTTATTTTATATAGGGTGTTTGTACACTACATCAAATAGGATCATTGGCAATTATATTTGCTGGGCTGCATTAAATTGGAAATGGAGAAGTTTTAAATAGACTCCATTGAGCTTGCAGTTCAAATTCAGGATGGTAGGCAGAAAAATGAAAGATACCCATATCCTAATGACTGGAATCTGTGCATATGTTAGGTTAAATGGCAAAAAGGAATTAATGTTGCAGATGACTTTTAGGTTCTTAATCAGTTGACTTTAGTTTCCCGTATGATCTCAGTTACCTTAATGTAATCACAAGGGCCCTTAAAAGTAGAAGAGGGGAGAAGGGATAGAACCCAAGAGATGGTGTAAGAAGGACTTTGTCCAATATTGCTAGCTTTGAAGACAGAGGAATCATGTGCCATGATTCAGAATGTGGAATGCTCTTCAAAATCTGAAATGGATAAAAAAAAAAAAAAAAAGCACTCTCTTCTAAAGCTTCCTGAAAGAAATGCAGCCCTGTAAACAACTTGAGACCAATAAGATTCATTTCTGTTTGCTAGATGGTACATTGTAGAAAAATTGAACAGAACCTTACTCTTAAAAACTAGTGGAAGATCTAGAAAAGTAGACCAATAAATTTTATAAACACTAAAACAAGGAACACAGGGTGCTCTGAGCACATATAAAGGAAGATGTCAAAAGAGGTGTGATAAAAAGTCAGGGAGATTTTCAGGAAAAAAAAAAATATGGTGTAAGGTAAGAGCTGAGAGATAGGAAGAAGTTAGTTAAATAAAGTGGAGGGATAGTTTTGGAAACAAGGTGAGGAAGGGAAGAGTACTACAAAATTAGAGACCTAGTGTTAAGTATAACAAACTAGAAGATACAGAAATTAGAACTGGGCAATTGTATGTTATATACAATCACAGAGAAATAATGAACCATAATTTTGTATTGTAAAGGTCTCAGTTTCCTCTGTGAATTCTGCATTGTGCCATATGTGGCTGTAGATGTAAGTTAAAGTGATGCTCTGAGATCAAATTTTCATGTCTATTCTTATATTTATGGATTAGAATTGCTTTACATTTCCTTTCGATTCACTTTTATTTCAAAGATTTACCAAGGATTTTCTCTCTCTTTGTCCACCTATCTGCTTACGTATCTGGTCCAAAAGTCTGTTTTATTTTTCTTTGTATTGAAGTAACATTACTGAACAACACTATATAATTCAGAGGTAAAGAATCACATATCTTCAATGTATGTCACCACAGACACCCATCACCATGACACCCATAATCTTCCACCATAGTCCATTAGACTCCCTTCCACAACCTGTTTTCCACCTTCTTCATTCACTTCCCCCGCTGGGAACCTCCATTCTTACATTTCCAGAGTTTGTTTTTGGTTTGTTTCTGTCTAACCCATTATAACACCAGGCAACTCTGGTGTCTATGTGGAATATTCTCTCCCAGTCTCCCTAATCATATTTTGAGTCTTATGGTCAAAAGAGGGTGTGAAAAAGAATCAAGCAAAACTATTTTATTTAAAAATTACATGACTTATCCTCTGCATGTGTCTAGATTTCATCATTTTAGGGGATATCTATAGAAACTGATAAATCATGCTTCTCTTATTGCCTCAGCAACCTCATCTTTCCCAATAACCTAAAAAAAAAAAATTCAGTGGGGACAAGACAAGTATAGCCAATTTGTAAATATGTAAGATCAACAATGTAGGCTGTATACATTTAGAGTGGTATATTTATATTATGTAAAATATGGAGAGGTCTATGTCTAAAATATGTGAATGAGGCACCAATAGAATAAATGATTGATAGGAAAATCATAACAGAATTTCCTGGTAAAAGTATCAAGTGAGGGGTTAAAGAACACATAGAATGGGAGCAGGATTTTGAACCAGAAATATGGTAGTTGGGAGTTTGCTAACCAATTTTATATATGTACATTTTATAAGTCAAGTACTATCTAGGCACAGAGGAAATACATCTCTTCTTATTTTATTTTCCATGAAGGACACCATTGGAAGAGAATAATAACAATGTGTGGTGATCATAGAGAAAGGGAGGCTTTAAAAATGTATATATATA
>NW_004567107.1:60581425-60582428 GCF_000260355.1 Condylura cristata | reverse complement strand
TTGTAATCCCCATGGGCTTCACATCACCAAATCACCCCTGTGCCATCCAGTGCAAATCCCCCACACCCCTGTTTTTGACCCCATTCCCCACTCCCCATAAAATGTCTTTGGTATATAGCTGTTCAATATTTATTTTTCCCTCTGGCCCTTTATACTCTTTGCTGTGAGTGAAACCAACCGGCATTTTTCTTTTTTTTATTTTTTCTGGCTTATTTCACCAAGCATGATCCCTTCCATCTCCATCCATGTTGCTGCAAAAGGCATTTTTATTTTGGTTGCTGAGTAATATTCCATCATGCATATCTTTTTAATCCAGCCATCCACTTTTGGGCATTTAGACTGTTTCCATGTATTTCCAATTGTAAATAAAGCAGCAATAAACATGGGGGTGCAGGTATCTTTCTGAATCAGTGTTTTTGTGTATTTTGGATAGATACCTAGAAGTGGGATTGCTATGTCGTAGGAAAGTTCCATGTTTAACAGTTTGAGGAACCTCCAGTTTTCCATAGTGGTTGTACTAGTTTGCATTCCCACCAACAGTGAAGGAGAGTTCCTTTTTTTCCACATCCTCACCAACATTTGTTGTTGCTAGTTGTTTGAAGATGTGCCATTCTCACTGGTGTGAGATGGTATCTCATTGTGATTTTAATATGCATCTCAGAAATGGAGGCTTCTAATCTATTCTCCAAGCCCAGGAAATTGAGAAGCCCTATGGAAAAAATCAGCCAACAGATGGGTACTGGAAATAGCCCTGGAAGCCTGATTTCATTTTCAAGGAATTGAATGCTAAGTAGAGCTACCTCACTGTTTAGTAGTCCGAACAATCATGGTTGTTGAAGATGAGCTAAAAATTAGGAATTCCCAGTGAAAGTGAGAAATGACTGTCCTATGAAAAGGGAGATTTTAGAAAATGAAGAGAGGGCAGAGACAATGGATGAGGGATTTCCATGCGACCATTTTCCTTTTTTTAATGTGTGTGTGTGTAAATATATATATATATATA
>NW_004567107.1:60518750-60581268 GCF_000260355.1 Condylura cristata | reverse complement strand
AAATATATATATATATATATGTATGTATATATATGTATATATATATATATATGTGTGTATGCATACATACATACACACATATATGTACACATACACATACAGATAGATGGATTAGATGGATGGATAAATAGATAGATATGGTTAACGTTCATTTTAAAACAATGTTTACCCCCTAGGAGTAGACCCCATAGATTTCCTCCTCCAATTCACCTGTACACCTTTTCTCACATTTGCCTGTGTTCCTCTCTCCCTCCTTCTGATTCCTCTCCCCCCTTCCATGCAATATGTCTCAGGTTTATAATTATGTGTTTATTTTTGTTCTGCTTTGTTGTGTTTTGTCCTATTACTTCCCCCCCCCCATGTCTTATTTGGTTCCTCTAAATTCCTCCAAAAAGTGAAACCAGTAGTTTTAATTTTTTTTTTCCTTCTGACTTATCCTTCTGACTTATTTTGCTGAACATGATCTTTTCTAGCTCCATCCATGTTACTGCAAATGACATGAGTTTATCTTTCTTGATTGTTGTGTAGTATTCCACTGTGTATATATACCACAGTTTCCAGGTTCTACCTATTGTAAATAGTGCTGTGATAAATATAGGAATGCAGGTATAATTTTGAATTAATATTTTTGTATCCTTTGAGTAGATCCCTAGATGTAGAATTGCTAGGTCATATGGTAGCTTCATTTTTAGTAGTCTGAGGAACTACCATAAGTTTTCTATAGTGGTTGCACTAGTTTGCATTCCCACCAACAATGTAGGAGAGTTGTTTTTTACCACATCCTCACCAAAATTTGTTGTTGCTCTTCTTTTTATATGCAGCATTTTACTTTTTGCTTTTTAAACTTTTGCTAGTATATAGAACCTCACAGAACTTGGTGTTTTCTTAAGAAAAAAGTGGAGATACTGGCTTTGGAGTTAAGGGATTGTATCCATTAGAATTACCCAGGAAAATAACAATTGTATGACTATATAATGAAATGTGTGTGTGTGTGGGGGGGGGAGAGAGAGAGAGAGAGATAAACTTTTTTATAGGAGTTGATTCACACAATTGGAGATGCTGAGAAGTTACATCATTTACTGTTTGGAGAACCAGGAAACTAATGTTTTAGTTAATTCATTCCAAGTCCAAAGAGCCTCTGATAAGGAATATGATATCTGAGGACAGGAGGAGGTAGATTTTATAGATCATTCAAAGAGAAAATTTGCCTTTCTCTGCAATTTTGCTCTATTCTTGACTTCAGTGGTTGGGATGGTGCCAGCTCATTTGGTGTGGTTTCTTTACTCAGTCTACTGATTCAGATCCCAATCTCTTCCAAAATTACTCATAGATGCAGTCAAATATAATGTTTTGCCAGCTATCTGGACATTTCATAGCATAGTCAAGTTAAAAGAGAATAAGCCCTCACAGATGCAGGTACTCTATCTGAATTGAAGGATGAGTGATCACAAGATTAAAGGCAGAGGTAAGAACTTGCTTTTATGCCCTCAGTTTTCTCATCACTCTCACATGAAGATTATCAATACCAATTTGGCAGGATCGGGGCAAGTCCAGGCCATGATGAGGAGCAGCTGAAATAGGCAGAATGATAGTTCTTCAGTCAAGAAAGAAGTGAATTGGATCTGCAATGATTAGGAATGTCTGGAGGAGCAGGGGAGCTCTGTGGACAGTAAAGGAGAAAACAAAGGCAAGGAAAATGGAGGAAATGAGTTGTTCAGCAGTTGTCTTTAAAATAAAATTGGGGAGGGCCCTCCCTTGTGGTTCAACCAATTAAAGAGCCTATGCAAAGCTGGCTGAAGTCACTTCAGTCTAAGTTCTATTGAAGGCCAGGGTGGTGACCGCATGGCACAGCAGACTTCACTGGTCTCACCCACTACTCACCTCAGCAGTGTATTTCTCAGTGTGCATGTTCTGCTCCTGGCTCTGACTCTGGTGACCAAATTCTCTCCCACTCTTGTACCTTTGGCCTGTACCCCAGATCTGTATGTATAAACAAATCTGAATAAAAATATGATTGGGGAAAATGGGGTACAGAGAAGCTTATAATATGATAATCTGTTGTAACTGTGTGAATACAAATAAGGTTTTTTGAGGCAACAATATTGAGTGTAAACACATATTTATGACAACTTTAAGACCAAATATATATTCTATATAACTCATTTATTTAAAGTGTATAATGCTATATTATTCAAATTTTTGTTACCAACCATGTATTTATAATTTTAGATATTAACAGATATTTTCTCATATATCCTTTCTTCTCACTCTGTATAAGCAATCTGTCTTCCTAAGCCTTTCATTCTCATGGTGTCATTTTGACATAAAAGGATTGAAGAAAAGCTTTGTAATCCTTTGCTACATATACAATAGGATTTAAAAAAGAAATCAGAAATCAAATGGCCTTGTTGAGGTGGACTATGGTGTTTAGAAATAGAATCAGCAGAAAACTCGAGATGTTTTATAAGAAGTTTAATATTGTCCATTTAAGGTGAAGTGTGCACATTTCACAATTAACACTAGAGAATTTGAGAACTGTCCTTAAAATCTATATGGAATAAAATATGTAAATGTAAGCAGATAACTACATATGGGCATGGACGTGTTGAGCTACTAGATTTTGAAGTCAAAAATGATGAGCAATAATGAACAATGAACCCATTTTAATTTTATTTTTTGCTTTTACTTATGATGCTTGGGAGTTTCTTTCAGAACAAAAAATCACTCAAATGGAGCTGTGGCCTTGATCATAGCAGGCAGATAAGAACTGGCATGATTGCCTGTGAGTCTCACATGCAGATGAAATGATGTGCCATAAATTAATACCTGTGGTTCCAGTAAAAAGTCTGACATACAAGTTTGACCGACTTGAAAAAAATAATTGGGCCAAGTAAAAACATACTTCTGTGGAAATCAAGGCTGAGACTTCAGCTTCACAGCTTCCTTCTCAAACTGTGCTGGATTCATACTGAAAACAATAGGATCATTTCCTTACCACCTTAAGGCGTGTCTGTCTTACATTTGATTTCTGGGAGCTAGGTCAGTGTAGTAGAGCCCAAATCTGTGACCAGATTTATAGTGTTCATTACCCCTCCATGAGAGAATTATCTTTTCAACCCATTAACTTCAGCTTACTATTTAACTATATAACTTGTACCACATATATGTGGTGTCATGTTGACAACTCCAGGAATTGAGCATGATATTTTATTTTTTCTTACTTTTATCAGTAAACAGCAGTGTGTAAGATAGAGCTTTTGTTTCTTCTTTAGACCTCAGCCTTCCAGAATTTATGCACAGAACATTGCTAACCAATATTAACCTGTAATATGAGTGAGAAATACCCAACCATGTATTTATAAGCCAGATAAACCCATTTTCTTTGTTACCCATGTATTTATAAGCCAAAGAAACCCATTTTCATTGTTACAAAAACTGACTAGTACATCTTATAATCCTAGTATAGAAAGAGGAAGTTTTGTTTGGCTTAGATATGGTAAGTAAATCTATTTGATCAGGAGCTGGGTAAACATTATAAAAGAATAGGAATAAGAGCAAGGTAGGAAGCAAAGTAATGGATCCATTGATAATTATTGTGATCATGGATGAAGTTATAAGACACACTTATTTGTTTGCTTACTGGGCATTAGTTGCAGTGTTATTTGGTAGGCAAACTAGTTATGTTCAAATTAACTTCCCAGTTCTATTTCGCTTTTTCAGAAAAGGGAAGTTTCGAGAAACTGCAATATTTGATACTTTCAAGGGTGTTTGCTTGAGAGCAGATATATGTTTATAGAAATATAATTCTTTTTTTTTAATTTTGTTTTATTCAGATGGCATTGATTTACAATACTGTATATGTTCTTTAGAGATGTAAGTATATAACAACAACCCATCTACAATCTTGGCACTGCTCTAAATAATTTAGTCCCTAGTTGGTCTCCAGTAAGTCTGTCCATTTTGTTGGTGACTGGCTGAAACAAGGCATACATCCATCACTTCAGCTTATGGAAGGAGCAGACAAGGATCAGACTTACTGAACATAGTAGAAAGATAAGTGAGATCATTACGATAGCCTTTAATTCACTTACATCACTGTGGAAACTGTTACTCTTCACCTGGATACTTTCATGTACTTGGGACCTTTTTTTTTTTTTTTTCCTGTGTGAGAAAATTAAATGCACAGTGAGCGTTTTGTCTATATTTTGTGATGGATAGTATTAGACTACTCTTCTGTCACTATTTTTCATAGATTTGTGTGTGTTTATATGTGTATGTGATATACAGCACTCCTTTTTAGAATCTAATCATAACCGTAATTGTTATTAGAAGAATGCTCTACTTTTAGTGAGTGAATTTAACTAGGGAACATAAAAGACATTGTCTCTGACCTTAGTAAGATCTAATACATACACAAATTTAGTAGACAGCACAATTAGAGTGTTCAAGAATGTTTGCAGGTTAAGGAAGCTTATTTGAAACATTTTATTTTGTTTTACAAAGTGAGTTTATAAAACCAAACAAGAATTTACCTATTAAACTATTTTTATCATAATAAGAAATTCAAAATCATATTTAATGTAAGTAGTGGATGTGTACTGTATGTATGTAAACTATTGCATTTTAACAGGCATTGGACTCTTAGAAGTGCCAGTTACTTTTAAAATTACATCATTATCTCTTCACTTCCCCACAATGCTTTTAATTATTCCCTTTTGAATTGAAACTATTGGCTATAATTAATTTTTTTGAAAAGATGCTAGTCAGGAAATAGGAAACATACATTGTATAACTGCTTTATATCAGGTTTGTCCAAGGAGTAATTAATTTTCATAAGACATGATAAGAAAAATTAATGAAAGGTAATTCTTAATTTATTTCTAGTTTAATCCCAAAGGAAATCTGCATGCTAAGAATTTACTGTGCCATCATTTTCACCAGATATTCAGAGATTTTATTAGGGGAAAAATTAATCTTTCATGCCAAAGCAGCTTAAGCAGCATACTACATCAATGACAGTCCCCTCACCCCCTTTTCAGAGTATTTGGACACAGCACACTCCCAAGTACATCTTCTTCATCCGTTTCTCATGAAGCTTACATTTTTTCCTTGCCATAAATGATTATACTATGTACCTAAAGAGAATAATAAAGATGTGTAATTAGTCTGGCTTGTTTTAGGCAAGGAATAAAAAATTCATAACTTTTTGATTTACGGAAAACCCTCACCACTTGTGAGTTGTCACTCCAGGGAATGTGTCAATTCTCAGATTCATGAGTACTATTTAGCATATGATTTCCTCTATAAACTAGCTAAATGATAACAACAAAGAACAATATTATTGCGTTGAGCTATGTCTGCTGGTGCTTCTAATAGGCCCTCTTACTTAACAATTTACTCTCATGACAGCTTTGAAGAACTTAATAATCCATGACTCAAGAAGTTCAAACTGTATATCCTGGAACTTTGGGGTCTCCTGAATATTAGGCCTGTAATACCAAGAGTCCACTTCATTTCCTCTAAAAAATGTGCATAAGAGGATGGTAGATGTTTTGTGTAGTCAAAGAAAAATTGAGGATCTGGTAAAAATAGGTTAAGAGGTTTACTCTTAACCTGTTTAATGTTTCCAGTAGACAGTAGAAATAAGGAGTGATTAAAAATACAGTTCAGGATGGATTATGAGCACTAAGTATTCTATGAGTTTTCCTTCTATATATCACAAATATTATGCAATACAATAATTATAATTATTTTGTAAATACATGTATTTTATTATACTGATAATATAAACTTATTACTTGAAATGTGTCCTAATCAGTACTCTAACATCACAATTTTCACATTTAGTTTTTTTTCTTTTGGCCTCTTTCTTTAGGAGTAAAAATTTATTTTAAATCATATAGCACATATACAAGTATTTGCTGATACATTATCATATGCTATGTAAGGTAGATTGTGCAATAAACTTCACTTTAAAGGGGAGACTAAGATTCAGAGAAATTACCCTATTTGTTCTAATCAATGTATCGAGTTAGAAGTATAATCAATACTTTTAACCAGAGTTTTCTAATTCCACTATCCTATAGCTTTCTTTTATGATCAAACATTGAAGCAATAGAAAATTAAATATAAGCAAAAAAAATCATATAATTTTATTAAATGTAAGAAAAATTAGGGAATGGTACTACAAGCCATACCACTGGCAACATTGATTGAGAGCATATTGTTGCTTATAGTTCCACACATAGTCAGAAAGATAATTTCCTGACCAGAGATAGATCCCTTCTTATTCCTCTTCCTCTGATTTCTCCCCCTCCTCTGTGCACTCCAAGATCTCTTCATTCATTGGGTTTTCTCTCTTTATATTCTTTATGTCATGAGCATTTTTTAGCATGCTTTTTCTCTCTTTTATCACTTCCTCTCATTCCTTAGCTCTCCTAATATAATTAATATTAAGGTGATATTAATTTTGGCTTAAAAGACTGCATATGATTCAGAGATACAGAATCACATAATTTAGATATATGTTTATGACACTACACCCACCTAACCTCTTTTTTACTTTTCCCTTTCTATCGCTTTCCCATTTTTCTAAGCCATATGTATTTATTTCTGAGATCTAGGGGTCATGCAAGCATTAAATTTTCTGTAATGAATATATTATTTTTTTCTGTAAAGGCAAATGCAGATAAAAAAATTGAATGATTTAAGTATGTATATGTATGCACACACATACACTCATAAGTTTATAATAATTGGAAACAATAGACCTTAAAAATGCAGGTTTTAATTTTCAGGTTGAAGTACAGTCTATGAATGACATTGTATAGATCACCAAGATCAAATGTTAACTATTATTATAGTTAAACCAAGTATTATTTCTTGAACTATGAATGCTTCTGAAGAAAGTGCTGACTACTTTCTTATTTTAAGCAAGCATATATTTTAATTTCTGAAGATATTCATAGGATTTGGAGGAGCTACAGTACAATAGCTTTAATCAGAATTTGTCTCCCTGCTGTCATTAGTTGTCATAGTTCAGTTTCATACTAGCATTTATCATGTTCCTTTCAAAAATACCAGCCATTACATCTCACTAGGAATATAGTAAAATACTAATTTCTATCTTTCTAATTGTCACATTCTATGAAAAATAACTCCCAAAACAGACGAGTCAATAACAGGCTCTTTTTTTTTTTTTTGTAATTATTCTTTATTTCATCCCAGAGTAACTATACAGACATAGCTAAATATATCCAGATAGATGGGATAAGTATTTGAGGAAAGATTCAAAATTTTAGCAGTATGTTTATGCAGAACCAAAATAAAAGCCCAGCCCCTGATTAAGGGAACCATAAATAAGCATACAAAGATTTGATATTTGGATAAGGGAGAATATCTTATGTGATATTACTTCAGGAGTTAGAAGAGGAGCTCAGATTGAGTACTATTCCAAAGGAGTTATTTTGACCTTTCTCTCCATTAGCGTTCCTAATATGTTGCAGAAGATACTTGGCATGACCAATAAACTTATGTTTAGTGGGTGCTTTTGGGCTTCCTTTCTAAAATAAGTGGCATATTTTATTTGTTTGGCCCTAGGGAAAAATTAGTCAGTCTCCATTAATTTCTTATATTATACCATAACATTCCTAATCCATAAATAGTACTTAAGAAAATGAAATATGTCATAAACCTTGTATGTGGTATTTGGAAATGGGAGAACTAGCCAGCCTTTTATTGTTTTTACGCATATTTCTAAACTTCAGTTTCCTGGCATAAAAAAATAGGGAAATAATAGCACTGATCTTACATTTTTGTGAGAAATAAATAACACAAGTTTTCAAACTATGTATTATTTTTCTTTCCTAACTCAAGAGGCAGTAATGGTCTTTGAGTCCTATTGAGTTGACAGGAACAGTATACTTTTCATTGTCAGTAGACAATGTATCCTGATCACCACCTTTTTCACCAAAGTCAGAAAAGTCCATGATATAATCCATTCATATTGTATATCCATGTAGAAAGCATAAGAATCACAATCCTAGAATAACAGGAGTTGTAGGACATATATTTGAACATTAAAAATATCTTGGATAGGGCCCTCCCTGGTGGCGCAGCGGGTTAAAGCACAGCACTGAGAATCTAAAACCGCTTCCACATGAGTTCGATTCCCACCTGCCCTGGAGGTGACCACATGGCGTGGCAGACCTCTCCTGACCCGCCCGCTGCTCCCCTCAGCAGTGTACTTCGTCGATCTGCCTGTTCTGCTCCCCACTCTGTCTCTGGTGAAGCCTCTCGCCGCCCCTGAGCTTCTGGCCTGTACCCCAGTTCTGTATGTACAAATAAATAAATCTTTAAAAAAAAAAATATCTTGGATAGGGCCCTTCCTGGTGGCATAGCAGGCTAAAGCGCAACATTAAGAAGCTAAAGCCACTTCAGCATGATTAGATCCCTGCCCCAGAGGTGATTCACATAGCACAGCAGACCTCTCCTGACCAGCCTGCTACTACCCTCAGCAGTGTACTTCATCAGTCAGCCTGTTCTGCTCCCCACTCTGCCTCTGGTGAATCCTCTCACTGCTCCTGCACCTCTGGCCTGTACCCCAGTTCTGTATGCAAAAATAAATAAATCTTGATTAAAAAAAATACCTTGGGCAAAGGAAATAGAACAGTATGGCCTAACTACCTCAAAGTCTCTTTTTATGATATCGACTATTTAAGGGAGGCTTTTTTTCTCAGTATGAAGCAACTCCTATGATGCTTTCGGTTCTTTTCTGAATTGAGTAAAAATAATCACTATTATGTGTTGTATGGACTGATACTTACCATGCACTTTACCTTTATACTTATTTGATCCCTATAATTCTATTAAAAAGAAAAATAAATAAAAGATTTATAGACCCTACCTGGTGGCGCAGCAGGTTAAAGCACAGCACTAAAAAGCTAAAGCCACTTCAGCATGGGTTTGATCTCTGCCCGGGAGGTGACCCACATGACATGGGAGACCTCTCCTGATCCACCTGTTGCTCCCCTCAGCAGTGTACTTAGTCAGTCTGCCTGTTCTGCTCCCCACTCTGTCTCTGGACAGTCCTCTTACTGTCCCTGCACCTCTGGCCTGTATCCAGGTTCTGTATGCATGAAATGCATGAATAAATAAATCTTTAAAAAAAAAGATTTATTTATGCATGAAAGAACAGGATATTGAGGTAGGCCAAAGGTTTGGGGAGTGAGGGGATTCACCAGAGAAAGAGTGGGGTACAGAACAGGAAGATCTACTGAGATACTCTGCTGAAGAGAGCAGCAGCTGAGACAGGAGAGGTCTGCTGTGCCAGTGGCTTAGCTCTCTGGCCTGGTATTGAATTCATGCTGCAGTGGTTCATTATCATGATAGTGCTATGGCCTTATCCCATGTGCTACCAGGGAGGCGCCTAATCTCTGTATCTCTAATATTCATTTGATCCTGCTTAAATGCCATCCTAGTCCTCATCGGTCACCCTATTTAAAGTTTATTTCCCTGCATATCCATTCCTAACTTTCCCTGTATTTTTATTCTGCTTTTTTTCCCCTATAACTCTTGGTACCTTTTTGTTATATGATCTATTTTACTTTTAAAGATCTGTTTCCTCCAGTTGAATGTAATTTAACTTAGGAAAGGAAATTTTGTCTGTTCTGTTCACTAAATTCTCAATGCCTACAACAATGTCTTCAATAATATATTTCTCCACAAATATTTGCAGAATGAATGAATGAATGTGAAGTAGCTACTATTTCCCCCAAGTTTATAGGTAGGAACTTTGAGGCCAAGAAACTTTGGATATTGAGGTTGCATAACCATTAAATGGGGAATCCAATATCTTAGTCATTTACTGTCTAAATATTTTTTGCCTCCTATTATTAAGCTATATCCCACCTGACTACTGGATATTTGTATCTCTCTCCCCAATATTATATATTTGGTATAATAAGTGGTGAAGATGCAGTTATAGCCAAACATTCTCCCTTCTAGAGACTATGCAATATAATATGTATGTTAACTTGGGCCTTTATCCTTACTTAACTGTATCTTTTCTATACCTGAGTTATATTGACTAAATGATAAAGTGATCTGTAGAATTTAATGATTTTTTTAAAGATTTATTTAATTATGTATACAAGAACTGAGGTTACAGGGCAGAAGTGCGGGTGGGTGTCAGAGGATTCACCAGAGACAGAGTTTGGAGCAGAACAGGCAGACTGACTGAAACACATTCATGGGGGGAGCATATGCCCACATCCTTAACAGTTTTCTAGTATTGGGGCACTGAGGATGTTGCATCTGTTGCCTACCTGAGTAGAAGAGTTACATTTGTTGGTAGAACTAATAGCCTAGATAAAGGGAAATGGGTGAAAGATAAAAACTAATTATAACTTCAAGAAAATGGGAAAATAATGACTTTTTTGAGAGTGGGAATATTGTAGAAACCAGGGGTGGTGGGGGAAAAGGAAGATCTCAACATTTAATTTGGGGCTTTTGAATATTAGAAATTATGAAAGATTGACAAGAACTTTTGTTTTTTTTTTTTTTTGTGGATAATATATCAGTAAATACCATATTCAAAATGAAAACTTTTAGAAATGTATTCATTTAAAACAACTCTAAGAGAGAAAATCCTATTACAAAAAGTTTGAAGTTTAACCTTTAGTCAAGGATTAACCAGTTTGTAGCTCAGTGGAGGAAGTCCCTCCCTCTACTCACTAGGTTTATAGAAAATCACAACCTCAAATCTTGACATTTTCAAGTCTTCCTTTCCTGGCATTTATGATTGACAGAAAATGTTCCATAGAATGAAAGAAGCAGGTTCCACTCTATGTCTCCAGACTTGATTCTGAAATGTAGCCAGTTTAGTAATGTACTCTTAGATATCTCCCATTATCCTAACTTCATTTCTGATAAAGAAGGGAAGTTTTAAGAAATCCATTCTCTTCAAGAAGTGTAGGCTAGCAATTATGAAAGATTAGTAAGCATAAAATCAAACTACATTTTCAGATATTTGATTTTGTTTTTGGCAGACCAAATTTTCTGTTTACTTAGATGCCTGAGTTTCTAATATTCTGTATCTTGAGAAAGTATCATTTTATGTTCTAGCTCTTGGCTTGAACA
Organism: Condylura cristata; assembly: GCF_000260355.1. NCBI lineage: Eukaryota > Metazoa > Chordata > Mammalia > Eulipotyphla > Talpidae > Condylura > Condylura cristata. The sequence continues at coordinate 60,570,129 of NW_004567107.1, read as the reverse complement.
AACAGAATAAATACAGCATGGAAAAGAACAGAGGGGTCTATTTATGAAGCTTGATCTTACAGTTCAAAAACATTCTCAAAACATACCATTGTAAAAAGCACGCTTTTCTCTCGAAAGTTAATTATGGCCTGTAATGGATCTGATGTTCTGGGACTAAACTACAGAATTGTACAGACTTCTCCAATATTAGGGTACTGTTCAGTAAGTTGTTTTATCCTTTTTTTGCTAAATATTAATAGAACTGCTATGTGTTAGTAGAGTTTCTCTTAAGAGGCATTTTAATCCTAGTCGTACCTTTTTTTTTTTTTTAATCAAAGATAGATCCTAAAATAATGATATAAGAAGAGGAGTAAGATAACCTTTGTTAAAAATCTTTGTTATTAAGCTAATATAAGTTTTCAGTTATCTGAGAACTGACATATACTAAATGAGCTCTTACTCAATACCAGGACAGAGGACTTGGTTCTCAACAATCCTTTCTTTTGCAGTTTATTAATTCGTCATTCAGTAAACAATTTTGATTGTTTCTCCCATGGCCCAGTGAGTTCGTGTTGTGTTCAGTTACAGAATAAGACATCTTCACTCAGTGTAACTTTATTCATTCACTCAATCATTTATTCATTATTTATGTATTGTGCATCTGCTAATTCAGATTCTGGATAAAACAAAAATGAGTAAGACTGATCTGATAGGGAACATGATTGTAGAGGATGTAAAGAAAGTGTGGTAAATGAAGGCTAAAGGCAGGAAATCTGACTCTTTGAGGCAAGTCCATCTTTATAGTAGTAGATAATATTTTAGTTGGCCCTCTTATTAATAGTAGCATTTATCTTGAATGAAAGGACAGGGAAAGAAAGATGGATAGTCAAGAAAAGAAGATATTTTACAATGAGTGGAATAGATAGTAGGCTGATTAGTAAAGAGAACTTTAATTAAGACATTTAGAAGTTAAAAACATTATAATTTATTGAAAGTCAGTAGGATATAAAATAATCCACACTGTTTACAAACCATTTTGCAAAGTCATTTTTAAAAAGGGTATTTATTTGTTTTACTTGTGAATTTTGGGAAGAAAAAAAAAGATAGCTGGATTAAGCAATCCAATCGAGGCCTCACTGATATTTCTATATTTGCTAAAATTAAGCATTTAGCATATTACATGAGAAAAAATCAAGATGTCAACATTTTGCATACTATATATTATCTGTTCCAATTAATGTTTTGGTTCAGCAGTAAATTTTCATAAAATTGACTGAAGTTTTAGAAAGGGTCCAGTAAATTGTTGTTCTTTTCCTGCATTTTTTTTCCTGAAATTATATCTCTATTCAAAGGTTCAATGGCTTCCTGAGTTCATCACTACAGAAATATCAACTCTCACCTGGCTAGTCTTGCCTCTATCTCACTGATAAATCTGAAGAATGTATTCAAATTGCTTATATTTTATGAGTCTTCACTAAAAAATTCTCCCTGCTATGCTGTACTTACTTACACTAAAAATAAATGCTGCAGGCCCCCCTTGTAGCACAGTGGGTTAAATTAGCACAGCACCATGAAGCTATCTGCAGCCACTGAGCACTAATTCAATCCCAAGCCAAGGAAGTGTCCCACAAGGCATGGCATACCACTCTTGTCCTAACTGCTGCTCCCCTTAGCAGTGTGTTTTAGTCAGTCTGCCTATTCTGCTTACCAACTGCCTTTGGTGAATTCTGTACCCCCATACATTTGGCTTGTACCCCAATTCTTGTATGCATAAATAAGTAAATCTTAAAAAAAATACTTGCTGAGCATGTATTTTTAAAACATTTTTTTAAAGATCATATATATTTTTGCATAGAGGAACTGGGTTGTAGGCCAGAAGTATGGCGGCAGGGGGTGGTTGGCTGAGAGGATTCACCAGAGATAGATATTTACAAAGGATTCTGTTAAAATTTGCAGATAAGACAGTGAACAAGATAAGAAATAATTTCTTCACTTTTTATAACTAATTACAGTATAAAACAACAGAAGTCAAATAATTCATGTGTAGCAAAGAAAAATTCTCCGAGTTGCCAAAAAATAAAATGAAATAAAGTTCACTGTTTTCATGTTTTCTGTCAGATCAGTGGTAGGATTGAGAAGCTTCCTACATTAAAAATGAAAACCTATGAAACCAGTTAGGGTATAGGAATATGGATTCAAGTCAGGGATACTTTAAAAGACCATCAAGTTAATTGTATTAATCTATTTTAAAAGTACTTTTAGGGGGTTGGAATTTAGCTTCGTTCCAAGGACTATTGATTGTTACAGTTGTATGGGCAATTTTTCAAAATGCTTAAAATAATTTTCATAAGGATTTAGTTTGCAAACAAATCAGCTTAACACATTTGAATTTGGAAATATAGTAGAATTTTAACATAAGATGTTCTGTATACTATTTAAAAATAGGAACAAAGCAACATTTATACCTTCCTGGAATCTCTTTGTGAAAATTCACATTGCAATTACCATAGTAACTGAATCTCTTAACTTTCACATTAGTTGAATGCACTTAAATATCTTGAGTATTATGAATACAATATGATTTTTTTTAAAGATTCCTTGTTTCTAAGTTCAGTTTCTCTTGTTTGTTAGTAGTTTCAATCATTTAGTATAAATTAGTCTGAATGGTAGGCATAATCTTTAATTTCAAGCATTTTGTCCAATTCTTTATGAATTAAACAAATCTTTGATTACAGTTCAACCTTACTAGTTTTGGAAGCTTTCTATTAGTCTGTCTAATCAATTTGTCAGTGAATCATCTCGTATTAGAGTTTCTAAGTCAAGGGATAAAGAAGAAATAGGAAAAAAAAAGGCACTCTTCATCAAGGAGTTTATAATAGTTCAGTCTTAAATAGTATAAAATGAGCTATAAATGTATGAAATGCATTTGTTGAATATAATAGAAAAAAAGTAGACACCAATTAAAGTCGGATAAGGCAGATCTTCAGTTGGATGTGTTGAGCAGAAAATATATTTGGGGGTAGTAATGTTTTATATGTTCTTCCTAACTGTATCCTTCTCTTACTTGGAAGGAGCACTTTCTCTTTATTCATTCCAAATTCCTATCCAGAACCTTGGTTTTGCCCATTCATTTCCAGAGCCCCATATTTGAATTATTTTTTCCAGATTCAGAAAAATCATGCAAAACAAAAACAAAAACAAAACTTAGGCTGTTAGTGCTAGCATTTTCCAGGTATTTTGTAACTTTACATATTTATGCTTGAACATTGATATGGAAATATTACTTTGATAGTTCAGTTTTCTTCTCTGTCCCTATTTAAGTTTCTTTATAAATTATCTATATTTTTTAAACTGCTACATATGACAGGCTGTATAAACAAACCTAAACTTTATTGAGTAGTAAACTAAAAAAAATTTCATTGGCCGGTGTGAAGGATATTTGCTGACTGTCCAGGTAAACTGATTATACAGTAGACCAGAGAAATTCGGCTCACATGAACATACCTAAAAGGGACTGTGAAAGGAAGTTTGATAATTATAGCCTAATATTTTACTTATAAATACAAACTGTTAAGCTTCCTGCACATGTGGATGTGAAATAGTCAGCCCATCCAGAACTGGTTCCTTCAATTTGGCATCAAGAGATAAACTAGTTCAGTGAGCCAGTAGTAAGAGAGACTCGGCAGTTCTGTAAACAGATAATCAGAAGAAACACATTAGAAACTCCAATCATAACAATAATTACTTTTTAATGGAAATAATATTTCATCTGGAGTATGTTTTATTAAAAACTTGTCTCAGGGCCCTCCCTGGTGGCGCAGCGGGTTAAAGCACAGTACTGAGAATCTGAAGCCACTTCCGCATGAGTTCGATTCCCGCCTGCCGCCTGCCCCGGAAGAGACCACATGGCGAGCCAGACCTCTCCTGACCCGCCCGCTGCTCCCCTCAGCAGTGTACTTCGTAGATCTGCTTGTTCTGCTCCCCACTCTGTCTCTGGTGAAGCCTCTCACCGCCCCTGAGCCTCTGGCCTGTACCCCAGTTCTGTATGCACAAATAAATAAATCTTTAAAAAAAAAAAAAAAAAGCTTGTCTCAGGTAGTGCAATTTTAGGCTTAAGTTCTCTGGATAGACAGAGAAGAAAGTGCATGAAAATTGGAAGGTCAGTACTGAATCAGTATTAACACATGAGAATTTCTTTATGTCTTTTTAAAAATAATCATATGGAATGAAGCTAAAATTATTATTAATTTTTATATGTGAGTATGTGAAACAATGTGTCACTAGCTTATTATGTGGAAATTTCTGTGGAAGGTGGTATTCATGTCATCCAAAGTCTGCCACCTATAGAAAACCAGAGCCATTCTCTGTCCTTTAGTGCAGATATGACAAAATAAATGCTTTATAAAATATAATGATCTATCAACTCCAGAATGATTAAAGTAATTACTGAACTATGTTGAAACATTGGCCTAAGTTTCATATATTTCTTTTGTCTTTAGGTTTCAACTGGAAGTATTATTTGAATGAGTGATACTAGATATTTATAAAAATTCATAAAAGACTTCATAGATAAAAAAAAAAGTCAGGAAAGTATTAAGACCCACAAAAATATTAAGTGAGGGAGGCAATGCATTTGTTTTTGTTATATCAGATAAATATGAAAGGAAATGCTAATACGAGTGGGTTTCCTTTTAACACCTTGACAGTTCCAATTGCTTCTTTATTGATATTAATTTACCACTAAATTGAAAATAGTTTTCTAAAACTCAAATTTAAATTAACTAAAAAGATTTTCACTTAACATGAACAGTCAGAGAACTCTGAAATTAAACTGTAGACAAACATAAAATGCATGTGTATGGAATAAGCCAATTAGAAAGAAAAAATGTGAGACTTTTCTTCTTTATATGTTCCTTTTGAATGCTTTGCTCCCAAATTTTTTTAAATATTCCTTCCAAATTTTGGTAGACTGTAGAAAAGTGAAATAAATGTAAAATTAAGGTGTACATTAAACCTGGAAGTTGTTCTCCCTGTTTGATTATTTTGTAGAAGAAACAGAAATGTCCCTTAGAATGTGTCTCTAGATTTTGTACTAAGGAATTACTATGTGAAAAGTAATTGAGATTACAAATTATATTACTGATACTGCAATTTTCCCCCAATTTTTATTTATTTTTTTTTTTATGTCACCTGTCCATCCTCTTCCATTCATTTGAAATCATCACCTATTTTCACTTCACTGATTTCTGTTATTTCTTTTGTGGGTCTCATCTCATCATCTCCCACATCCTTTACACCAATCCACATTTGACACTTCATTCTAATCTTCAGTTTAGGCTCCTGATAAACATTTCTGACTCACCTAGGATTAAATTTGATTTCTCCTACTTACTGCCCAGGCTTGTCTCTAGACTACAGGTGATTGTTTTAATGAAAAAAAAAAAAACATAAAAAGAAAAAGTAAGGATGACAATATGTCAGGAGCTCTTAATTTAATCACTTGAGTCCTCTATTAAACAAACTGGGATTTATATCTTGAGACGTACCTGGGATTAATTTATCCTATTGTTAAGAGTGTTTGCCTAGATTTATTTCTGAATGTGCGCTTTTGATGGAAAATTGTATTTGCAACTGCTTTTCAACCTCCTTAATTTTATCTTGCACAAATAAATCAGTAGTGATAAATAATTTACTTTCCCCACTCTATCTCAGTGGCAAACAAAAGACAGGTATCTACCTTTCATACTTTATCTCTCTCCTTCTACCCATCATATTCTACCCTCATAATATGCCCCTCATACTAATCCAGTTCTGAATCTCCTATCTATGCAGATTAAGAATTTAGTAGTGTTGCTTTGAAATGAATAGATAAAGACGCTCAACTGGTTAACTCCAGTGATAGTAATCATTGAGGTCCCTTCTGTGAGATACTAGATGATTATAGAAAAGCTTGGGGAAGTCCTCGCCTTTGTTTTATTTTTTAAAGATTTTATTTATTTATTCATACAGAACTGGGTACAAGCCAAAGGTTCAGGGACGGTGAGAGGATTCACCAGAGACAGCATGGGGATTAGAACAGGCAGATTGATGAAGTACACTGCTGAGGGGAGCAGCGGGCAGATCTGGAGAGGTCTGCAGTGCCATGTGGGCAACCTCAGGGTTCTAAGCATCGAGCTTGCACCAAAGTAGCTGTAGTTGGCTTGCAGTGCTGTGTCCCAACCCTCTGTGCCACCAGAAAGGGCCTTTTTTTTTTGTTTGTTTGTTTGTTTTTGTTTTTTAAGATTTTTTTATTATCATATGGAACTTGAATACAGGCCAGAGGTTCAGGGGCGGTGAGAGGATCCACTAGAGAAAGAGAAGGGAGCAGAACAGGCAGACTGAGGAAGTACACTGCTAAGGGGAGCAGTGGGCGGAGACAGAAGTCTGCTAGCCAAGTGGACCACCTCCTGAGTCAGGGATGGAGCTCACACTGAAGCGGCTGTGGCTAGCTTCTTACTGCTGAGCTTTAACCCATTGTACCACCAAGGAGAGCCCCAATCCTCCCTTTGTAATTCCAAGTAAATGTGCTAGTGTTAAGTAGAGTATCTGACCTGTGACAAAAGCTTTATATTATTATTTGAAGGCAGTTGCAGAGGAAATTCATTTGTAGGTTAAACATCTTCATTTGACATGATTTCCAGAGCCCTTACCCTGCTCTTTGTCTTCCCTTAGATTATTTCTGGATCACTAATGTTCTAAGAATAAGATAAACTCATTCAGCCCCAATACTCTGTATATGTTTTTAATGAATCCATAATCTGTTGGTAATTTTGGTGAGGAAATATATCATTTCCCATATTCCATCAAAAACTAATCTTTGGCCCTCCCTGGTGGCGCAGCGGGTTAGAGCACAGCACTGAGAATCTAAAGCCGCTTCTGCAGGAGTTCGATTCCCTCCCGCCCCGGAGGTGACTACATGGCGTGGCAGACCTCTCCTGGCCCGCCTGCTGCTCCCCTTAGCAGTGTGCTTCGTCGATCTGCCTGTTCTGTTCCCCACTCTGTCTCTGGTGAAGCCTTTCGCCGCCCCTGAGCCTCTGGCCTGTACCCCAGTTCTGTATGCACAAATAAATAAATCTTTAAAAAAAAACAAAAAAAAAACTAATCTTTGACTAAGAATGCTTTCTTCAGTTACATCTGTAGGTAATAAATTGCAATAGGTTTAGCAATGTGACTTTGTAACTATAAGGAATGATAAATAAGTTCATATCACATAATTGTTATACATATTTAAATTTTTATAAGCTCATATATTCTTTAAAATAACTTTTTGTTATTGACCCACTGCTGGATTACCTATGTGTATATCACCATGTTTATAACATTGTGACAGTAAGGTTTAATTTAATTCTCTTTGAAATTCTCTGTATTTTATTTTATATATTTTAAACTAGTGAGAAGTGTACAATCATAATAGCAAGTAAGTAAGAAAGCATGTTCTAGTAAAATGTAAATAGTACAAATAAGAATATATAATTTACTTTCATTAATGTGACTTAAAATTCATTTGGTAACATTATATAAATAATATATGTATGTGTAGTTTCATATGGTTGAAGAGTTTACAAAATGCAACATCTTAACACCAGGTTCCCAAAGAAAATCCTTAGGATTGTTATGATTTTTTCCCCACCCCAGATGTTGAATATGCATGCATCGATTTTTAGTTATACCTATGTGATATTTTAATATGATCTATCTATCTATCTATCTATCTATCTATCTATCTATCTATCTATCTATCTATCTATCTATCTATATCCCAATTTACTTATATAACCCTGATTCTGTTCAAAAGAGGCTTTCAAGTAGACAAATTATGTTCTTGGTATACACTGTTTTTGTAGTCTAGAATCTTTCTTTTTTCTCATTCATATCATTAGTAAACCATATTTTCTTCTATTATAAATTAAAGCAGTATTTTAAGTAAAGCATTCTTCTGGTTAAATTTTTGTCAATATTAATGTTAAACCAATCTTATGTGGTTTGTTTGATTTTCATATCCTAACCAAATTATTTAGAATTGAAAATACGTTTCTCAGGTATTTGTTACCACTCTCATCTTTCTATTCTGAAGTCCCAATTATTTTTCAGATACTATTCTATATTTTACTTTTTATTAGTTTTTCTCACAACATAATGAGATGTGTACTGTTACTTCAATTTTAAAGGTGAAGAAACGGAGGGACACTAAGAGATTAATTAACTTGCCCAAGGTTTACAAATAGTATCTAGTTATGATCATAAAAGTGAATATTTCATGTCACTGAGTAGATGTAATTAATTGGATATTAATCTAAATCTAGGACAAATGTGATTCCAGGTTCTGGTACATAAGTCTAGAAATAAGAATGTTCCATAAATATTCCACTGAAGCCATAATTTTTTTTTTTCATGACTAAAGAATTTTCTTTCCCTCTTCCTAAGAGGACTGCATTGTTTTAATTCTCTTTTACTCACTAAGGAACTCAAGTCTTCTGCAATATATTCAAATGAAATCATCAGGTAAAACAGATTTCTATGTACTATCTTTTATTAATTTGCCTTTTAGATTAATTAAATCTTTCACACAAGTTGGATAAAACAATATCTCTTCAATTGAAGTAAAAAACGACAAAATCTCTTTGAAAATCTTTTGTTATTGTGAAATGAAAAAAGTAACGTTAAGAGGTGGAATAGGTGATAGAAATTTTTCTGTAAATGGGAAAATTGCTTCTTTTAAAATTGTAGCTTAGAATCATCTAAATCATGAAAATAAATAGAGAACTACCCTTTGAGTTCTTATTTCTGCTTTGTGATCAAATAGAAGTGCATCTTGGTATTTTTGGTGCACAATGAAAATTAATAATGCTCTTAAGTTTTCCTGTTAATTCATAGCTTAATTCTAGAATCAGTTAAATATTTTTATAGCAAAAGAAATAGCCTAATAAAGACAATTAAAACTATTAAGTTGCTCCTACTATGTAGAAAATATAGTGAATTTAAGATCTAGTATAAAGAAATCAAACATTTGTATTTTTCACCTGGAGATATAATTCCTAAAAGTATAAAATCAGAAAAAAAAAAAACTATAGGAAGGACTATAATAGTTACCTTCAGATATTAAATCAGACTTGGAACCATAAGATCTGGGTTGTAAATCATAAAGAAAATTCCATAGGGGAGGCTAGAAGAGAATGAAGGCTAGAGAATGAGGACAAAGATGCGAGGCTGTTGGCATAGAGAGTATGTTGTTAGAAGAGATGAAAAAATGTAGCTAGTATTTGGAAAGTAGCAAATAGACCTATTTTACTACACATGCAGATTGATGTAGAATGGTGGCTTCTAACAGTAATGTGTCCTTTTTTTAAAGAATGAATAATGGAGATCTCAGTATCAAAACAAACAAGCAAATATGGAAATGAGCTTCTTTGAGCAAAACCAGGAAACTCAGGATGGAAATTTGGGGGCAAGTAGATGGAAGATCTTGTTGTCTTTGGGGGAGGGGAGGAATCATTCTTGTAGTCTTATTCTTTCTTAAGTTAACATCAAACAAATTAACAGGAAACAAACAAAAACCAGTTGAATTATGTTCCAATGGGCAATCTAATCTTTGTAGACATAAAAGATTCCAAAGATATTCAGGCCAGATGGGGTAGATATGCCATCTTGTACTAAGGAAAAAGAGGTATGGGTCTGGACTCAGAGGTAAGGAAAACTAACATTTGTCATGCATGGAAAAGGTCTTCTGAATGTTGAAGATTTTGCCATCCCATAACCAAGGCCACCTAGGAAAAGAAAGTAATTGAGAGAATAAAGAAATATTTTTGTTTGTTTTTGGTTTTGAGCTAAGTGAACCTGGTTTCAAATCCTTCTGTTTCTTCATGTAGTCAGAAGAACAAATGGAGGTTTCAAAGAACAGTGGCCGTAATGCCTTCTCATCCTTTCTCCTCAACATCTTGCCCCAATCATTTTTTTATACCTTTAATTTTTCATTTTGTACATTATTTCCATCTCAGTTGTGATTCCCGTGGACTTTCCACCACACGTCACCCCTGTGCCATCACTATTGTCCCATGTTTAGATATTGTCCCTCTGTTTTGGCCTTGTTCCTCTCCCCTCTCCCATAGAATGTCTCTGGTTTATACTTGTTGATGTTCTTTTTTACTTTATTGCTATTACTATATCTATACTAAAATTGGAATGATACAGAGAAAATTAGCATGGCCCAAAGCATTCTTATCACTCCACCGAACCCAGTGTTTCTCTTTGCTTTTTGACATGGACCATTAAAGCCAGTATAGCCACTTCAACAGTAAGCAGTTGAGAAGCCAGCACCATGCTGGTGTTCTCAAACACCAAGGCAGACATGTCTTTAACAAAAACTCTTTCTTAATGTGCTGCTTAGATGCAAGCATTGGGGTGAGGCTGCAGCAACTCTGTCTGAAGACTTCAGGGCCCCAAGGTTGAGGTTAATAACTTACCGACTATTCCTTTTGTAAACCAACCTGGAGGAGTGAATCCTTAAGAACCTTCCCCTTAAGAACAAAAGCATCTACTTGCCTTTTTTGAGGTGGGTTTCCCACCAGAAAAGATTATACTATCATTCCCCTTTCTTAATTGCTTTGATAATGTTTCCGCTCAGCTTTTATATAGCCTTTTTCCCCCCACCTGCTCAGGGCAGAAAGTCCCAGGAAGCAAAGAAGCACAGTTACAGCAGACTTTCATAGGAACAACAGCATTTTGTATGAATAGTAAGAATTGAATATAATTGGAGGCCTCTGCAAGGTGTGCTCCTAGTTAGTGCACCCCATGTGAAGCTCAGTCGGAAAGCCAGGGCTATCTGTATCTGTGTAGCCAACATGCTGTTTGGAAGATTTATTTATCTATCTTAACAATGCATATAAATTATTGCCTGCTTCTATTTAAGTTAAGTACTAACAGCTTTCTTTAAGATTCTGGGCATATTAAAATACTAGCTGTGAAAACAGCAGTGAACAAACTGCATTGATGATCTTCCTGTGACAAAACTATCAAAAAGCATGTCTTGAAGCTTTGCTTCTGAACATGGTGTTTCCTCTACCCCTTACCGAGTATGTCCATGGGTATGAGGTGCCCTTCCTAGCAAGCCTGTAAGTGCTGATGCTGTGAAAGCTGCTGTTTTTGCAGTAAACTGATTATTGGCCTTCACTAAACATTCACAGCTCTATTAGACAAAACCCCCACTGTTTTTCATGGAGTAAAAACCGGGTAGACTTCCAATTTTTCGCGCCCACTCTGTGCTTTAACAATGGCCCCAGGACTGCTGTTTTCAACTGAATCTGGAATGAGGGATCAATTATATATTCCCTTGTTTATATTCGCCAGTTTTTGCAAATGATTTTTAAAGTGACCTGCCCTCAATTTTTAATCATCATTGCTGTGGATCTATATCATGGACCCATTTCAGTTGAAAGTAAAACATATTCTCCATTATTCTGATTTTAACTGGTATGTGATATGTTCCAGTATTTAGGATAGGATAGCATAGTGGCTTTTAAGTCATTTTTGTTTGTTGCATCTCCTTTCCCATCTATATATGGGAATTTACAATGTTGTTTTCAACTGAGCTGATATTTTAATATTTTTCCTCTTCTTGTTCGTGTTGCAAATTGTCTAGAGGGAACCTAGTTGCCTTGTTCCTGATGCTATACAAGGACTTCCATAGTCTTTCCCATATGCCTTTCCTTCTATTCATGTTCTTTCCTAAGTCAGGACCATCTATTCTAGTATCTTAACACTGACCAGACAATAGTTGTTTTGGTACTATTTTACTTACTGGCTTGACTCTTGACTTTTTCTATTATTTTTTTTTTTTTTAGTTAAAATCTGTCTTACACCCATTGGATAATACTAGGAAACTTAGTGATAAATTAGAGTAAATATGACCCCTCTCTATGAATGAACTTTAACTCAACAAACATGAATTAATGTATTGAGAACAGTAGAGCATCATTTTACTCAGAAGCTAAAGGATATTGGTGAAGAATAATGAGGATGCAGAGAAGCAAATATGTTTCATTGCCCTCTCCAGATCAGAAAGGAGCTTAGCAAGAGAAGAAGAAAAATGCATAGGATATGTGTTTGTTATCCCTAAAATCTATTACTATGTGAACTTCAGAAATCCCTAAGGAAGCAGTAGAATTAGGCTCCTGCTTTCATGATTTTCACCAGGGTAGTGAGTTTTCCTTTCTGCTGCTTTTTCACTTTAGCTTTCTTAAATTTCTTCTCTTGTGATACTAATTTTGGTCTCTATATTGGTACAACTATGCCTTGAAGGGAGAAATCTCCAGGTGATTTCAATTTGAATTGGAATATATTATGATTTTATTTTTGACTTGAAGGTTGTGTTTTGGATAGATCTAGGCAGACCCATACAGTCATGGTCTCCATGAATTGTGTCAGTTTTATACACATGTTTTCTATTGTTTTCCACACTCAAATGCTAGAAGTCATACCTTACACACATTTCATGATGTTATCTTGCTAGTACTTGATGAGCTGGGGTTAATGTACCTATTCTACAGAAGAGAAAGATGAAGCAGTAGAGATTGAAGGGCTATATAAAGTAATATTTTATAACAACTTAAAAATTTAACATATGATGTAGAGTTATAGAATCACAACCTTCAGGTATATTTTACCACACCACACCCACCACAAGCACCCATAGTCACCCACCATTCTCCTTTGTGCTGTATTCCTTCTTCATTCTCCATCCCCACTTCTAGGAGCCTCAACTACAGTTAGGTTTCTTTAGTTTTTATTGGTTTGGTTTTACCTGACCCCTTGTTTCGTTTGCTCTTACATTACACATATAAGTGAAACCATTCAGTATTTTTCATCCTTCTTCTGACTTGTTTCACTGAGCATTTTCCCCTCAGTTCCACATTGTCCTGAATGGCAAGAGATTATATTATTGATAACTAAGCGGTATTCCATTATGTATATATAACACATCTTCTTAATCCACTCTCTGACTTTGGGTACATAGGCTGTTACCATGACTTGGCATGGGAAATATTGCTGCAATGACATAGGAGAGCACATTCATCTTCAAATTAGTGTTTTTGTACTCTTTGGGTATATACCCAGGGATAGAATTGCTGTATTGTATGTTAGATCCATTTTTATATTGAATATTTTGAGAAACCTCCATTTTGTTTTCCATAAGGTCTAGACCAGTCTACTTTGCCACCAACAGTGTGTGAGTGTTCATTTTTTCTCATATCTTTACAAACATGTACTGTTTATGGTCTTTCTAATATAGCCTATTCTCACAGGAGCCCCCTTTTTTATTCTTTGAATGAGTGTATTTATTTAGATCACATAGCTGAAACAATGAATGAAACTCATTTTGAAAAATAGATTAAAGGGTATTTAGATTAGTGATCTATATGTTGATATAGTATCTCTGGAGCAATCCCTGTATTTGATACCAGTTTATTCTGACCTCCACCTGTGACTCCATATATGTGATTAGTATGTGCCCACTCTTAGGAAGAAGTCAGTAACTTCAAAAGAAATAAAACAGGCCCTCCCTTGTGGTGCAGCAGGTTAAAGCATAGCACTGAGAATCTAAAGCCACTTCTGCATGAGTTCGAATCCCGCCTGCCCTGGAGGTGACCACATGGCATGGCAGACCTCTCCTGACCTGCCCGCTGCTCCCCTCAGCAGTGTCCTTCATGAGTCGGCCTGTTCTGCTCCCCACTCTGTCTCTGGTGAAGCCTCTCGCCGGCCCTGAGCCTCTGGCCTGTACGCCAGTTCTGTATGGACAAATAAATAAATCTTAAAAAAAAAAAAAGAAATAAAACAAAACTTCTTACAGTTACAGGCTCTGTATCTATTGGTAAATCTTGAAGATATTTTAAAGAACATGGCTTTGAAAGGATATCATATTATTAACCTTGGTATCTAGGATCTAGTGCACTTGAGAATTTAGTGAACGTAGTCATGGACTTAAACAATTCTACTCTCCCATTTATTCCCTCCATTCATAAAATGATTTCTTGTTATCTATTATGCCACAGGCCTATAGCTAAGTAATATAAATGAAGAAAAAGTCTTTCTCTCAGTGTGCAAACTAGTGAAGTGTAAAAACATTGTAAGATGTGTTTGACCACTGTGTTTGGGTAGACCCTCCAGGATACAGGCAAAATGACCTCTGTGAATCTTTGAACAAATAGTAGAGGGGAAATTTGCACAAATAAATATAATATAATTTGACACATGAATTATAGGTAGAATAAACGAATGTTATATAACAAAATGATTTTTATAAATGTAGGTGCAAAATGAAGAGATTTAACTGCTAATTTTGGGGGGTACAGTAGTGATAGACAGAAACTAGGGGAGGCTTTATAACCGTAGTAGAATTTGAGCTGGCCTCTAAGACCACAAGTAATCTGATGAGAAGATATTTCCAGCAGAGGTTTAGCAAAAGGCATTGCAAAGACACTGTGTTTGTGTCCATGACAGTCATGCCTTTGTCATAGGAAGGAAGCACTGATAAATGAGGCTGAGGGTGGGTTACTGGGACCTTGAATTGGTTATGTTGTGGGATGTGGGGCTTTTCAAAGGATAATTTTTATGTCTATATCATAAAGAACAGTCAAAATGAAGACCTCTCATCTGAAACCTTTTTGGGTAGTAAAATGATATGAACATTTATGTACTTATTTGTTTAGACAATAACTTTCAGTCTTTTCATTGGGAGTGGTTAAAGATCAGCTATGACTCATGAGAAAAAAAATTAAAAAAAAAACACTTTGGAATTAACAGGAGTGATTTTTAGCTTTAACAATCTTTAGTTTGTTAATAGTTCACACATCCTGTGAATAATGCAGGAGCTGCATCCTTTCTGCATTGCCACTCAAAGTGCAAATGAGGAAGTTCATCTCCTTAAGGTTTGAACTTGATAACTGACAGATACAGATTCCCAGGGGTAACAGTTAACTTCCTGTAAACTGATAGAAGAATGAGTTGACACTTCTAGAAGGAAAAGTTAATATGGAAAGTGAATTAAATTCCCTTTACTACAAAGAAAGGATGTTTCTTAGTGATGTATCTCCTCTACTTTCAGACCAACCCGGTAGCCCTCTGAGCATCAGTTCTAATGAATGTCATGTATGATTGACAGCAGGAGATAATATGATTCACATATTCATCGGGTTACTCCCCATCTTGAGAGAGGTATAAGTTAAATCATTAAGTTTTTTTTTTAAATTATGAGGGTTGCCTATTCATTCTTTTTCTATAATCTGAAGGACCTTGCGCCTCTCTCTCTTAGATCTGGATACATAGTCATCTTTCTCATCTTTCTCTATCTTATTGCATTCCTATAAGAGAAGAATCACTAGAAGTTAAACCTAGTTAAAGAAAATTAGAGCTGGGCATAAGTCAGTTGTGTTTCATAAAATGCAAAACAAGAAATAAAACTTCAGAGGACTGTATTTATTTGGCTCATTGTGTTTGATTTGAAGTCTTCCCATCTTTTTTCTAATGTATTCTCCTCAGTTTAAAGAACTGCTCTTCTCTTTATTTTTATTTAATATTTTTCAGAATGTAATAATAAATAGGATGTTTCTTTATTCTGTTTAACACTTAACGATAAAATATTTGGGTATTCCCTGGTGGCGCAGCGGGTTGAAGCACACACTGCAAGCTAGCCACAGCCATTTCAGCGCCAGTTTGATCCCTTACCCTAGGAGGGAACCCAAATGGTGCAACAGCCTTCTTCTGTCTTGCCTGGTCCTCCCCTCACTTCATCAATCTGCCTGTTCTGCTCCCCCCTTTGTCTCTGGTGAATCCTCTTATAACTCCTGCACCTCTGGCCTGTACCCTAGTTCTGTATGTATGTATGTATGTATGTATGTATGTATAAATAATCTTTAAAAAAGAAATAGGTAATATTCTCCACACACAGATATCTTCTAAAAACATTCTTGAGACCTTTGACAGTTAAGTAGAAGGCATACAGTAAGTAAACACTTGATGATATAGTTTTATTGCCATTTCATTTTTATATGCCATTTACTTCACATATTAAACATTTCATGATCATTATTTACTTAAAAATGACTGAATATCATGGTTATTAAAATACACAAACAATACCTTCTTTAGTTATCATATTTCTTTGAATAAATTTAATTGACAGTTACTGTTGAAATATTTGCATGCAAAAACTAATTCTGAAAGTTTTTATAATTATCACTTTAGACATTATATTAATTACATAAGTAATTAAAATTCTTTTTAATTTTTATATGTATTTTTCTTTTAAAAATATTTTTTTTGTGTTCCATTGAAGATAACATATATAAGAGTTCAACTGCCTGAACACAGATCATTTTGTAACAGTCTTTTTATCCAAGCCTGACCAGTTCAAGTCCTTTGCTGAGGTGTTTCAAGCTATCTCCTGGAAGAAACTGTTTCTTTCTAGTGTGTCTGTTGGGTCATATTTCTATCATGTGAAGAAAACTGGTTTGGAAGAAGGAAGCCATTGTACATAAATCAGTGTAGAAGAAGGATGGTGGAAAGACAATGTTCTGGAGGCATCCAAATGTCTGTCATTGTTTCTGACAAACTAAACATCTGTGTGAACAAGATTACATGAAATAGCCCAGTATCCAACCCATCATGCTTATTTCACTATTTAAAGATTTTTTTTATTGCTTGCAGCCAAAATCCTCTTTGATAATCTAAAAACAAAGAAGCAAACAAAACAATCCGGTTATACCTAACTTTCAACAACAAAAAAGTTTTAAACTAAACCATACAAATGTCAGAAATTGCTGGATTTATGGATTTAGTATTAAGGTTTTGTTCTTTTCTAAGAATCTCTTACTGATAGTAACTTTATATGGTTTTAATGTTTAAGGTTCTGTAATTCTGTGGTAAAACTTGCAAGCCTATTAAGTTCCTAAAAAGGTAAAGTCCCCATGTTGCCACGTTAGATAAGGTGTGATTTTCTACTTGTTTCTCCATAGCTACAGACAAATTTCTACAGAACCTTGGCTGTGAATACAATAAATTCATAAGCTCTGGGATCTAATAGCTGAAAAACCTGCATTGTGGGATTAAAAAAAAAATCTTAAATGCTTCATTGGTTACTTTTCATCAGTTCCCATGTCTTACTCTCTTTTATTCATTATACTATAGATGAATCACAATAAGTTATTAATTTTTTTGTATTTAAAATCAACTCAAGGGATAGTATGTATTTTTTTTTCTGAGTAAAGCAGACTTCTAATTCATTTTTACAAGGTTTTGATTGTGTCTTAGTTCGTTATTAAATCACCTCTCTTTCTTTGCGTTTGTTCTTAGCAGTTGCTAGGCAACTCCTATGATACTTGGTAGGAGTATTATGAAAGGATTTTTTAAAGAATAAAATTAGTAGAGGCATAGACCACTTGTAATGATGGATAGTACAGTTGTTCAGATGTAAAATTAGCCACTATGAATGAGTATTATTATTTAATGATATTTTAAATGGGACTTTCTGTCCAATTGTAACCCCAGTCTCCCACCTACAGTTAGCCTAAACCACAAAGAATATTTTTATTCTTGATTTAAAAAAGAAAATGAGGTTGATAAAAAATAACAATGACTCTTTCAATGAGTTGAAAAAGGTTGAGTGATGATAAATGAATTTGCCCAAGTATTTTCTGTGTGATTCAAACTGCTGTTCCAGGCAAAAAGGCTTAAGGAAAATCAATTATTTTATTCAAGATTTCCTATTGATTAAAATTTAGGAAGACTAAGATGGAAATTCAGTTTACTCTGGTTTCTTTCATATGCAACTCAATGTAAGTTACCATCTAATAATTTAGTTATTATGCTGTTGATCCCTTCTAAACAAATCTTGAGGGAGAATGCAAGGGATATTGAGAAGACCAGATGTGATATGTGAAAGTACTTTTGACATGACACTCCAAAATTATACTTTTGTTGTATTGGTGCTGCTGATAGTGGCAGTTGTTACTTTGAATTCAAGAAGAAATCCAGTGTGATCTTCCTGTTGAGGATTTCTGTCTACTACAACTAATTCTAAAAGTAATTGGTAGGCATGGCCAATGAAAGCTGTCATGAATTGGTGGAGACAAGTCAGATTTTTAAGTTAACTTCTTTCACTTTTTATCCCTAAAACAAATGTCTGTCAAACTGGAGATCTGTTTCATGAATAATTTTGGAATCTCTCTCCTCCTCTTTAATCCTTTTGTCTCTAATGAACTGCTTTTGCAGTCTCTTTCCTGATGGAGTCACAGGGTTAACTCCATACTATCATGGTCTGTCTTTCTTGCATCATTTGCCTAAAGATGGAGCAAGATTAAGGAGGACCTTGTGCATTTTAACTTTTATTGTTAGTGAAGTACCATGATTTTCAGTCCTTGCTTGTGTTTTGACACCTTAGCCTTCCCTCCACCAAAGCACCCATTGCTTTCTACCATTGTCCACTGAGTTCTCTCCTCACTCATGGATTTTAACTTTTCATTGTAGAATGTGGATAGTTAAAAAAATCATATGAAACAAACATAGCTGTAGTTAGAAAGGGAATTCATATCAGTTTTCTAGTGGAATGTTAGCAAAAGAATGCATTTGATTAGGGATACTAAATACATTCCTTTTCAATGATGTGGAGTGAGGGAATATTTTTATATCCATCTGGATCTTCTGAACTTAGTTATGGTTCATATATTTACTAAATCCAAAGAATTTTAAAAATCCTACTAAAGCAAGGCCTGACTTTTAAATCTGATCATCCAACTGTTCTGGTTTATAGAAGTGGAGCGAACTTCCATCTGTTGCCTTTTTGAATGGTTGTGAGTTATTTTTATCCTGCCAGATTTAATTATGAATGATACTTAAGATTTTTGGTATCTTGTCTGGGAAAATAAAAGCTGTAGTATTCAAGTCCACCATCATCCTGATAGACTTTAGTAGTTGTGGTTATGTTTGGCATTAGAGGATTCTGAAAGTTTTTTTTTTTATTAATTCAAAACATTATGCCTCATTACTAATGTAATCTCTCTTCATTCAGGATTTTTAGCTGTTGATTGCCCATAATATGGTGGTGATCCCCATATTAGTAGCATGGTTATGATATGAATGCACATAGAGAGTTGCTGTCATGAGAAATGGAATAGAAAGGCAATGGCAGGCAAAGCCAGGGGAAAATGTCTTCCTTCATATTTATATCATAAAAATTTATAAGTTTTTCATATGAGCAAAATATTTCATATAAAAAAACTGATAGTAAGTGATTTAAGTATCAATATAAATACTAAGTCAGTCTCAGGATTAGGATTTCCTTCAGTCACTGTTCCACATGCTTTTTTTTTAACTACACCATGACTTGGTCCTAAAAAATAACTGTGATATTGCCTGCTGGGTTATGTTGTTTTCTTGATTGTAGTCTCATGGTGAGTATCTAGATTTCAAAGTGGAACACAAAGACAGCAAAAGAGAAAAGAGACAATACAAGCTGAGGAGAGCTACTGAATGCATGACCCAAATGTGGTTGAGGAAGGGTTGCAGATAGGAAAGATCTCTTAGTGATAAGAGTAATCCGCTGACTCAGTTTAGCCTCATTCAGGACCTAACCCTTCCTGGAGTATTTTCTGTGACTGGGACATTTGTGTTGGCCTCTTCTTATGGCACCTGAGCTTCCTGGGCTGCACTGACAAACACTTTTTCCTGAGTTGTGATTTTGTACACTCCTCCTTATTTGATCAATCTTATTTATAGGTACCCATTGTTTGTTTTCCTTCCCATTGTCTGAAATCCTGATAAAACACTAATTTTGATTAATATTTCACTCTAGTTTCTTGGTTGTCTTTAATGGCTGCTTAGTCCTACTATATGATATGGATCAAGTGTAATGTGAAAACTTTATTATTTTTTAAACAGGTAAAATTTTCTTCTTGTAATATTTAAATAGTTTCCCAATATTGTTTTATGTATGTATGACTTGCTAGTCTTTTCTTTTGTTGAATTCTGTATTTGACCTACAAGTATCTGAAAGAACATTTGGGATCATCACAGATATTGTTGGTATAAGATTTGCCCTTCACCCTTTAAGTAACTTAAAACAGATGCAACTTTTTCTATTGTTTTATTAATGCCTGTTTTCTAATTACTTAGAGGTGTCCTGCTGCGTCATGAAAACAAACACAAATTTTGAAGACCATGAAGTCTCATTATCAATTTTATAGTGAAATATCTTTTGCTCTGACTTTTTAAAAAATATATTTATTTATGCATACAGAACTGGGGTTCAGACCAGAGATGCAGGGGTGGTGACAGGATTCACCAGACAGAGTGGGGATCAGGACAGGCTGACTGATGAATTACACTGCTGAGATGAGCAGCGGTGGGTCAGGAGAAGTCTGCCGTGCCATGTGGGTCACCTCTGGGGCAGGGATCGAACTTATGCTGAAGTGGCTTTAGCTTCTTAGTGCTGTGCTTTAACCTGCTGCTCCACCAGGGAGGGCCCTATTGCTCTGACTTTTAAAGCAAATTTCCTAAACTTTTTTTTTTTATTTCATAAAAGCTCCAAGTTCTTGACCTGCTGATGTTCTGTTCCCCTTTATATTGCAATTTTAAAAAATATATTTATTTATTTATTTATGCATACAGGAACTGGGTTACAGGCCAGAAGTGTGGTGGGTGAGAGGATTCACCAGAGAGAGAGTGGGAACAGAAATACACTGCCAAGGGGAGCAGCGGGTGGGTCAGGAGAGGTCTGCTGCACCATGTGGGTCAGCTCCCTGGCAGAGGATGGAACTGGTGCTGTAGTGGCTTCAGAGAGCTTCATCGCGTGGTGCTTTAACCTGTTGTGCCACATTGTAATTTTTTAATAATATATCCATCAATCCTAAGGACACTACATTCATCTTGAAGTTTATCTCTTCAAACTTTTGTGTGGCTATTATGACAGACTTGCTAGTCAACTGTGTCAGTGTGTAATTATCACTGGAGTCATCATAAGAAAAATGGATTATAATTCTACCTTTAAGACCCATTACATGTATGATTTGGGTCTGGTTATATACACTACTTGTGTATCATGAGCTTCTAAGGAGTGCATTTCACCCTATATACTCTCAAAATTCTAGACTTGTTTTCAGCTATCTAGATAGATAGACAGATGATACTAATATGTTAATCAGATATATGTGTTTGTGTGTTTATGGGTGTATCCTTAAAACTCTAAATCCAGTTCCTGCCTCTCTTTACTGCTTTATTTAGTATTTGGCTACCCATGAGGTCATTACTTTATTCATGCTGACCTTTGAGCTTCTCAGATAAAATTAAATATTTTTACATTTATATATATTTTTGTTCACTTTGATTGAAAACATTTTCTACTAACCATGGTTGTGGCTGGCTTCTTTCTACTTTTCATACATAACTTTTAAAGCCTTCCTTGATTATCTCATATACAATTAATTCTCCTAGTGATTTACATATTTACATCTTGGCTATTTTATTTATAGAAAAAATTAAAAATGTAATTATTTACTTGTATATTTATTATTTCTCTGTCCCCAGAATCACCACTATAAAAAAGACATCTGTTCCATCTGGTTAAATTTTGTAAGTGCCTGAAAACATGGTAGATGCTCCTGTTCATTAAATATTAAATAGTAGGAGGGAAGGGATTAAAGAAAGAAGAGAGAGAGAAAGGATGAAGGAAGGAGACTCATTAAGAATTATATTCTGTTTTTGTCTTACATGGCAGTGCTCTCTGCTGCCTGTGAGAAATCATTTCAACATCTGGAGAACTCAGATAATCTGATAATGTCCTCTCTAATTATTTTTTTTAATGTATCTGGCTATAAGTTTCCAAAGCTTGCTTCAGTAAATTATCTTGACTTTACTGATACGAGTTTGCATCCCTGCATTTTATTTTTCTTTTTACTGTATTGTAGTATTAAGAATATAAGTCATAAATTAAAGTTATAGAAGGGCAGTGACAAGTACAGGAGTAAAGTTGTCACCGACACTTATGTGCTTCAAATCCTCCCTCCCCAGCAGAAGGCTTTCTCAGTATCTCCTTTCAGTGTCATTTAGGAATCTCCCCTCAAAATAGACATGGTTATACTAGTAGATCATAAGATCCAACCTCTCTCCTCTGCCTTTACCTCAATAGACTAAAACATAGTTACTTATTTTTTTCCCCCAGAGGAGCAGACACCTTTATTGCTGTTTTTTTTTTTCCTTTAAGATTTATTTATTTATGCAGGCCAGAGGTGCGGGGGTGGTGAGAGGATTCACCAGAGACAGAGTGGGGAGCAGAACAGGCAGATAAACGAAGTACACTGCTGAGGGGAGCAGCAGGTGAGACAGGAGAGGTCTGTGGCTCCATGTGGATCACCTCCTGGGCAGGGATCGAACTTGTGCTGAAGCAGCTAACCCATTGTACCACCAGAGAAGGCTAAAACATAGTTACTTTTATCCAAAAATTTGAACTCTGAAAAGCTATTCTCTGAGATGAATCTCTTCCATTGTGGAGTTTACTATTTCTGTTAGTCTGTAAGATTGATTCTTAAGATATTTTATAAGTTAAGCAATATGTAGATAAAATATTCTTTTGATACATGTGGCAGAGGTATTTGCTGGCATGTGAGTGTTGTTATTAGGCATATAATTGGTCCATTAAGTCTATGAATTTTCACAGACATACTTGCATATAGTTGGAAATATGATTTCCCATATGAGTAGGGCATAGTTTAAAGATGACACACCCACAATAGCAAATGATTACACATTATAAAAGAGAAGTTTTTTCAAAAGTATATTTCCATTTCATTTTCTGAATTCAGATGACTTGTAAAGTGGTAATATTGTAAAGTGGTAATATTTAGTAATTTCAATTGAAAAATTTATCAGTTAAAAGTCACTATTTGGAAGGAAGTACTGCTGGATACCACAGTGAATAAATGTACGTTTTAATTTTGCATTTCTCTCTTCTATTTACCTAGGACTTGACAATTTTTTTCTTCTCTAGTAAAGCTGTATTTCATGCATGTTTGGATATTTTAAATATATGTCTACTTATTGTAGGAGAAGTAATGCCAAAAAAATAAAATCTAAGATGCACAAGCATATAACGTAGGTTTAAAAAAAAAAAACTGCCACAGAGTTTAAAGAAAAGTCTGATTTTTTTGAGAAAATGTAAGAAATTATGTATAACATATAGTTTGTTCATTCCGGAAGTACTTGCCACACATCTGTTATGTACTCATTGTGATCTAAGAACTGGTAAATAAGACAAGATCCTTTTCTCACAGTATTTATTTTTGAATAAAGATATGTAGATAATAATGGATAAATTAATAGACAACAAAATTAACAGGACATGAGAAATGACTATACAGAAAAAATAACAGATTATAATGAAAGAGGTGAAATAAACAGTATGATATTTTAATGCATGGACACTAGTGGTTAGAGAATGCCATTCAAATCAGATTTAAGCTGTATTTTGAATAGTAAGAACATGGTTGTACCTGGGAAAAGTACTTTAAAAAATGCTAACACTAAGATAGAAATGATATAATGTGTTTGAGGAAACAAAGCTAGCATGGCTGGCATGTAGTGAGTGAGAGCAATAGTATTATATAATTAAGTTTTCATAAGCAAATGTGAATAGATCACTATCATGTAAGATTTTAGAACCCAAGATTAAGAGTTTCAGTTTAGTTCCAAATTTGATAAGGAGGTATGAGGACATTTTAAGCAGAGCTACTACAAGATTTCATTCATATTTTGATTTTCAAAAGCCACTTTTGACTACTCTAAGAAGGGAATGGAGGAGAGGGGGCACAAGTGGAATCAAGGAGACTAGTGAAATGACATTTTTAGAAAGATTTATTGTATTTACTTATGTATACAAGAATTGGGATGTAGGCCAGAAGTGCAGAGGGTGAGAGGACTCACCAGAGACAGAGTAGGGAGCAGAACAGGCAAAGCCACTGAAATAACACTGCTGAGTGGAGCAGCAGTTGAATCAGAAAAGGTCGGTTGTGTCATTTGGTCTGCACTCTGGCTGGGTGTATAACTCATGCAGCATAACTGGCAATATCTTGATAGCTCTAAGACTTTAACCCCTGCACCACTAGGGATACCCTGAAATGGCTTTTGAAATAACCAATACAGAGATACTGGTATCTGGAATAGGGTGTTGTCATGGAATAGAAAGTAATGAATGTTTTCACAACATGTTTTGACATAAGGTCAACAGACTGTGAGGGAGGAGGGAAAGAGAAGAACCAGTGAAACCACTGTATTATTATATTGAGATAATTGTGGGTTGTGGTCCTACTTATAAAATGAAGATCATTACAGATGTGATTTACATTTCAAAAATCTTCTGTATTATCAATATTAAAATGGAATTTAAGATAACTTACAAGTATTCATCTAGAAACAGAATAGTCAATTGTAAATATCATACAGTGGTTCTCAGCTTTAAAATAAAGTCAGAGGATGGAATAAAGTCACCTAAGGAGACTGGAGACAGCTCTTGAGTATTCTAACATTTAGATGATGAACACAGTAGTAAACAAAACCAAAGAGGACTTAAGAAGGCTTAATACCAGAAAATAGGATATGGTAGAAGTTAGAAAAATGAATGATTCAGCTATTATACATATCACTGGGAGGCACTAAATTATAGTGTAGTGAGTGATGCCCTAGAGAAATAGTCAATAGTCTTGAAATCTGGTCTTTACATTTTCACTTCCATGCTGAGGTGAAATCAATTCACCTTTGTTATTTTTCCCTCACAAATGCAAAGGGAATCACTGTATCTTAGAATTTCATGGCAGTATAAACTTTCTTAACTTACTTAAACTCTAATGCACTTAAACTCTGTCCCGAATCTTTTTTTAACACAATCCTTAGAGTCATGCCTGATGATCTGTCAAAGTAGCCATGCTAAATTGAATTAATTTTATAATTTCTTCTGTAAATGTTCTTTGGGTCATTTACAACTTTAATTCTATTATATGATAAAGCTGAAATGACATGAAATATTTTATCACTTCATTCATCAACTCAAGTCATATTTTAGTTTTAGTTTTATCTTTTGTGACTTGATCTTGAAAATCATTGTCTAACTTTGAATTTTTATTGTCTTGAAATGTTTGGATTTACTATATGAGTAAAATGTATTCCAACTTATTTGGCCCCATTATCAAAATATCTATATAGTGGATGAATGACACAAGGGGGTTATCCTTTGTTTTCTAAATTTCTCTTTTAAAGAGGTGATGATAAACCTGAATGTAGATAAATTTGGGAGGAAACAAGAATAGATATAGGAAAGAAGAAAAATTTAAGCCTCCTGGTGGTGCAAGGGGTTAAATTTCAGCACTATGAAGCTATCCACAGTCACTACAACATGAGTTTGATCCCTGGATTTCTGGATAGGCAGTTGACCCACATGATGCAGCAGCCTTAATGGCTGCTCCCTTCAGCAGTGTGTTTCAGCTGATCTGCCTGTCTGCCTGTTCTGCTCCCCTCTTGGTCTCTGTTGAACCCTTTCATGCCATTCACCTCCATTTTGTACCACAGTCCTTTAAAAAATAAATAACATCTTTTAAAAAGAAATAGTAGATGCTAGATTGTTACAGGAGGCTCTGTTAACATCATTTAACTTGAGGGTAAAATAATCATACAGAAGAGGATAATGAGATTAAGTGGGCATACAGTATGCATGTGATCCAAGGGATAGGTGGAATTTGTTCCAAGTAAAAATAAGAATGGTGTGAAGACTGAGATAAAAGAGAATTTATAGCCTATTTGGAAGTGCAGGAAGACAAAAATAGTTGCAGTGTGGTGAGCATCAGAGATTAATGTGCAAGAATGTAATGGAATAATTAAGGAGACTTTTTCAAGTATGCTAAGGAATTTTTAAATTAATCCTTGGTTCATTTGAACCTATAAAAATTAACAGGCAGGTGATATAATCATGCTAGCATTTTTGAAAGATCATTGGAGGTGCAATGGAAAATAGATTGGAAGGATTAAAAGGTATAGGGAAACGGTTTGAGAACCTATTTCCAGGATTCTGGAAAGAGATCATTTTAATTACTAAAGAAGTGTGTAGGTTCTTCAATGATGTTTTGTTCAATGTCATTTAACTATCAAGTTGAGAAAAAAATACTGACTCTCAATGTCTGTGTGAAGTAGTTTGCTGTATCTGCATGAATTTTCTCCAGGTACTGTGGTTTCCTCTCACATCTCAAAGACATGTATGGTAGTTTCATTGGATGTCTAGACTGTGTGTGTGTGAGAGAGAATATGTGTGTGTGCATGTGCATCCCTTGAGAGAAGGGTGGCTTGTAATTTTTAATTTTGCCAATACTCTGAGCTACCAAGATAGTTTTTGGTTCCCATTGACCCTGAACTGGAATATGAGTTGGAAAATGAATTAATGTGTCGTTGGGACCCACACAAAGGACAAGACGCCCTGGTTGTTCTCACGCAGCTGCTGCTTATTGCTGTTGCGCAGCTCTATTTATCTTTCCCAGCGACCAATCAGGCTACATCAGGAGAGCAGATTAGCAAATCAGAAGCTCCCCTCCTCCTAACCCCAGCCTACTGGTGTCCAATGGTGCTTATTTCCTCCCCAGCGGCTCTCTTGCGCTCATGCAGCATTCTGGGTTTGACAGGCTCCCAGCGCCATCTTGTAATGGAGGACGGTGCCTCGGCTGTAGGCCCACCCCGACATTAATGAATGAAAGTTGCTGTTTAACATTAGGAGAGTTTAGGTAATTTATTTAGAAGGTAGCTGATACTGTGATGACCAGGAATATGCCATAGGAAATGGGTTCTAGTTTATATCAATCTGACTGTGATAAAATTTGCTTTATTATATGTCATTTCATTTAAAGTAAGTTTCCAAGAAGCTATCAGTATCATTAAATGGGAACTCACTGTAATTAGTAGACAAAGAAAGTTGAGTGCATGGTAATGATCATGCCTCTTGTGTTAGACCATCCCTTCTTTTGTCAGTGGAAAACATTTTGATTTCTATTAAGAAACTTGGAACACAAAGAAGTTGCTACATTTCATCAATTATTGTTCTCTGAGTAATGATGTTTCAAATCATCATAAACAATTTCTAATTTCCATATTTGTTTATACCATAGTCCAAGCCAGCCTCTTATACCCATATCATTAAGTGAGTAAAGTATTAAAATGCTTAAAGTATTGTTAAGACAACTAGGAATTTAGGAGACAACTAGATGACCAGATTTCCATTTCCAGCTCCTTTTTTTTTTTACCTAAGACAATTTACCGCTGGGTACATTTGTACTCTGCACATAGATGTTGTAAAAATCAAATAATATAATGGTGGGGATATTTAGAGACTGAGAAATCATCTCCACATGTTTATCACATAAATGTAAGTTTAAGATGAACAGAACCTAGTGGAATTGTAATTCCATTTCTCTTCTGGGTGGTTTTAAGTGAAGTTGCCATTTGAAGATGATGGAATGTATTCTTGGTTGCTCACTCCACCATTAAATTAGATAGCTTTTCCTTATCCTTGAGAACTTGCCACATGAAAAAACAGACTAAATCCTATTCTTAATGCTAGGATTGTATATGTGTAACTTCAGTAAGCTATCAAATTAGACCTGTGGTCACTGGATATTTAAAGTTAGGCCTTTTTCTCAGTTATTTGTTGTTGTTGTTATTTCTCTGAATCAGCAGAGGGAAACATGCAAAGAATTTATAAAAAAGGTCAGAATGATTAAATCATATCTTTATAGGAACTTTAACATTTACAGTCAATAATGTCATTGGGAAAAAAATGTTTTGTTTTTCATTTTCCCAAACAAAACCACACTTTAAAGCAGCATAATCCAAGGGGAATGAAATCAGTTTAAGTCTTCTTTTTCCTTTTTTCTCTTTTAACAAGGTACACTCAAAATAAGCAGATGGCATTCTGTGGGCTGAGGATGAATGACTAAGGATTCATGGCAGGATCGTATCACAAGATTATGTGTAATTGATGCGTTTAGCTATAAAAGCTTTTGCGCTGCAGAATGTTTAAAACACTGCTGAAAATGCATTGAGAGGAAAAAAAAACCTGGAATGATTCAAAATTATAATATGATGAAAATTAGGTACTTTTCATAGGCTTTCTGGTCTTTATGCCAATTCCAATAATTGGTAATGTTAAAGTCTGTACAATGTATTGTGATTCTATTATAAACCATGGCAGTGAAACAACTATTTGGTTATATTTCTACATGTGTCAGTTTCTTACTCTTTACTTAACAAAAGTTTATGTAGATCCAACTAAATGTTAGGCACTGTCTGAAACTTGAAACTACTAAAGTGTATGTTATTCCTGCTCTCAATAGGTGTATTATGTAGTGGGGAAAGTAAGCAGGATAATAATTTTAAATATTATTACTATTAAAATGTCACTTTATACAACTGCTATACTTGCAAAATAAACTTTGCTTTCCAAGGGAGTTTATTTAATTTTTCTCACCTAAAACCAAGATACAACGAATATTACTCTTAATATTTTATTGTTGTCATATAAAATAGATTACTTAGAATTTCTATTTCAAATATATGCTGTTTAACCTTCATTACATATTTTACAAATAGGTTATATAAATGCAAGCAAAAAAGGGGTGAAGTCAGATAAGACAAAATACTATCCATGAGGTTTAATAGAGCTCTGGTGATCGCAAATAAAGGAAAAACAGAAATCGGTGAATTATGTAGTAAACTCAACTCTCAGAAGAAAGGAAACCAACTATTTTGTAGAGTGGGATAAGCTTGTTTCTTTACTAATTTTAAAATCAACTTCACATATGCAAACTCAAAAATAAAACTTAAGTCATAAATGTATTTTGACTTTATATCAAGATGTAGTGTAGAAACTATCTTTTTTTTAAGATTTTTTTTATTTATACATACAGAACTGGGGGTACATGCCAGAGGTACAGGGGCAGTGAGAGGATTCACCAGAGACAGTGTGGGGAGCAGAACAGGAAGATTGATGAAGTCCACTCTGCGGGGAGCAGCCGGCAAGACAGGAAAGGTCTGGCATGCCATGTGGGTCACCTCCCTAGCCGGGGGTTGAAGTCATACTGAAGCGGCAGTGGCTAGCTACACATTGCTGCACTTTAACCCACAGAGCCACCAGGGAGGGACCGGAAACTATCTTAACATAACTATTTCTTGGGATGTTTCTCTATAAAATCTTAAAGTGAACGACAGTGGGCAAGTACTTGAGGAAAGATGATTTTACAGGAGTCTAGGCAAATGTGGTGGAGAAAGTGTCCTGCTGATCTAGTGTAATGTCTAAAACTTAAACTAAGTTGAAAAGTATAAAGAAAGTATAATCCTTACATAACTTTAGTAAAGATATTTCTGTCAAAGTTGCTTCTGATGAAACTTCTGTAGAAGAGGCCCGCAGTTTTCTCCTGTATTTTTTTCTGATGTAAATGTGGTGGTGGTGTTCTTATAGCTTGATTCAGGGCAGGTGCATTCATTCTACCAGTGGAGCAGTCTGTGTCAATGTGGAGCAGTAGCCACCATTTTATTGGAAAGAATGGAATGAGAAACTTCTCAACGATTTTATCCCAGAATTGATAGTAAATGTCAATAATATCCACTTATTAATACCATAATTCAAACTTTCAACACAGAGAACCTTGCCATTAACACAGCAAGTTTTTCCTGGAGGTAACAGATTTACCTATAAAGGTGGACATGTTTACGGGTTTTTTTAATGTTGATGGGTAATTTTACTAATTATCCAAGGCTAAAATTCTAGGAATTAACTTGTTAAATCAGAATTGACATAATAATAATAATAATAATAATAATAATAATAATAATAATAATAATAATAATAATAATAATAATGTATCTAGTAGAATTTTTAGTCTCCATTTGAAAACTGTGTTAAACACCTACTTTGGATTCTAGTCATACATTCTCCTCAATCAAGAACAGTTTGCCTAAGAGTTTGACTAAGTTGATTAAGAAAACCCCATAATTCCAAAAGGATTTGAAGGAAATACATTTTAATTTGTGTCTAAATATTTTATTGTACTAAGGGCATTGTTGACTATAATTTTCAGGTATACCTTACCAGTGTGTTACTTATTTTTATCACACTTGAGAAAAATAGAATAAGATTGGGGAAAAAATAAATCTATGTTGTAATTATCTTTGTGTCTCTAGAGACTATTTTAAAAAGCTTAAAAACAGGCTTTAGGTTTACAGTGAAATTGAAGAGAAGTTACAGAGATTTTCTATATCAGCTCTGACTTTTATATGCATAACTTCCCCCATAATCAGTGTCCCTCAAATGAATGGTACTTTTGTTACAAATGGTGTACCAACACTGACAAATTATAATCACCGATCGTCTGCAATTTATATTAATATTCACTTTTACTGTTGTACATATTTGGCTTTGGGCAAGTGCTTAATGGTGTGCATCCAATATTATGGTATCAGATAGAGCATTTTCACTATTTTAAAAAACCTATATTTTGTCTATTCATCCCTTCCTTCCTAACTATCCAACCTCTGGTAACATTTCATCATTTTATTTTTTTATAGTTTTACCTTTTCTGAAATAAAGTCATTTCATATATAGCTTTTCGAAACTGACATCTTTCACTTAGTTTCCTTCATGTCTTCAAGTTTTGGTAATTCATTCCCTTTAAATGCTAAATAATATTCCACTTTCTGAATGTATTACTTTCAGAATGTACTAGTTGATCTGTGAACCTACTGAAGGATATCAAGGTTGATTACAAATTTTGGTAATTATGAATAAGACTGCTATAAACATATTTGTGTGTGCAATCTGTGTTTTTGCTAGAAAATTCCAAGTTTCTTTAAATTATATATTGTAGTCTTGATCACAGTCTGATTGGCCATTATCTTCCCCAACCATTACCAGGAAGAATTAGTACTTGATAGGATATACATTGTACCATGAGTAACAATTTCTTGAGTATTGTATCATTTCAGAGATATGTAGTTTCCAGCAAGCTTAATAAATATTTCTCACCTTAACCCAATCCTGTGAGGAAATTTTTAGAGTGAATAAATTATGTTATCATAATACCCTTAAAAATACATAGTAGAGGGCCCTTCCTGGTGGTGCAGTGGGTTAAAGCACAGCACTAAGAAACTAAAGCCACTTCAGCATGAGTTCTATCCCTGCCCGGGAAGTGATCCACATGGCGGCACACCTCTCCTGACCTGTAGCTGCTCCCCTCAGCAGTCTACTTGGTCAATCTACCTGTCCTGCTTCCTATTCTGTCTCTATGCTCACCAACCCTGTACCTCTGCCTGTACCCCATAAATAGATAAATCTTTTTTTAAAAAAGTACATAGTACAAAAAGATGGTGGATTAAAGGATTACTGCAATTTGATCCATTTGTACATACCTCAATCATTAGTAGTGACCTAAACCTTCTGGCCCAAACTTCCTCTTAATTTATGGAATTGTACAACTATAGAGCAACTATATACATGTAGTAGATATATATTTCTCAACTCATTACTATTATACAGAGTAGAAACAACTTGTTTATAAAAGCAGAATAGAATCCTTAAGGTTACAGTATCAGTGAAAAAGGAGTCCTTGAACTTAGGTCTCTGATATTCAGTTTAGTGTAGTACCCACTAGGCTAAAAGTTGTATCATACTAAATACAAACCTGAGGAAAAAAAAAAAACATACAACACTTAGAAATGCTTAGAAATATAAGCAGATGATTGGATCAAGAACGGAGGGTGCTCAATGGAATAGTCTTCAGCTGTAAGGAAAGATGAAATTCAATCATTTACAATAACATGGAAGGAGTTCAAGAGAATTATGTGTAGGAAAATGAGTCAGAATTAACAGAGACAAGTACTAGACCTTTACAAATACTGAGCTTTGAACAAAAACCAAGGCTCATTACTAAACACTGGGAGGGCACTGAAGATAAAGGGAAGGGGGGAGGTAAAAAGGATAGGGTATATAAGCAATTAATAAAAATAAATATAAGTGTAACTACGTCCCAGGGAAAAATAATATGAAAGTGCATTTCTGAATTTTTATCTGTATTAACAGAACTTGAGTTTCACACCTAAAAACTTATTCAAGTGCTAGAAGAATCTCTCAATTATTAACAAATTATAGGTTTGGGACAAATGTTGACAGATCAGGATTTAAAAGACAAATAGCTCTCTGTGTTAAGACATGCAGTGTATAATGCCTGAATGTTTAATATCATCCCCATGAAATCTTAATCTTTTCTTGAAGTGCTTTCACACATTCAGTTGTCATCATTTTAAAATTGAAGGCCATCCAGCACTGGAGTCTGACAAGAATATTAAATATATCATTTATCTGGAAGGAAGCAGAAATAATATCACTGCCTTTCTTACAATGGGAGTTATAAGGTGGTCTCCATTTGTCTAGAAAAGATTCCATCTGTGCCATGCTTTGATTTGACTTAATGATTTACTTTGAAGCCAGGCTATCTTTGAAAGCATTTAGATTTTAGGACCATATATTTCAACTTACATATAGACATGTTGTTTTAAGGAGGGAAAAATAAATAAATTATTTTTGATTAAAGCATTTATGAAATCATTTTGTGCCCTGCTTTGCTTTAAGGGCTTGATCCAGATAACTCTTAAATGCCCATAATAACTATTGAACTTTAATTTGGAATTATATATAAGAAAATAATGCTACCATTTCCATCTCAATTTTCTCCTGAATATGACAAAGATTATAACAGATTGAGAACCTGGTAATCAAATAAGTCTTTCTTGATCCCCTGCAATATTCAGGGAATAACTAGTCCAAATTACCAGGCAACAGTCATTTCTTTGTACATTTTGCTGTGCTTTAAATATTGCTTATGTAACCCATACACTTTACTTACAAGACTTTTTAGTTTCATTCTGGTATCATTCTTTTTTATTTCTCAGAAAATTTCTTTTATATAAACATCAGTTTAAGACTGACATAGATGTTTTGCACACATAACCATGTTTAAAAAGGTCTGAAGAAGTCACTGCTTTATTATCCTACACATTATTCAGATACCCACCTTTTAACTTAGTGTCAGAAATCTGGAAGACTGGGACAATAACAGTGATGGAAAAGTAAAGAGAGCTAGGAATATTTAGCACAAGATACTCATTGGCCAATTCATAGCAATAGTCCTAGGTGGATGCTTCCAAATATGGATATACTTCAACAATATTTAAGGGGCAGACTTGTCACGATGATCTACTTGGGTAATAGAAAGCATGAATTCAAAGCTATTTTTAAAATTATTTGAAAAAATTTGAGAAAAAATATTATTTTACAAAAGTACTGTGTTTAATGTAGCATCACGGCACTGTTACTATTAACATTTATTATACATGGCATACTCCTACAGTTCATACTTATCATCTGAAAATATTATATATTAAATGAGGATATATTTATGGTCTGTTAACAGAATTTATATTTTTATATGATCAGTATAGGGAAAGTGTCATTATCTGAACTAATAGGAAAATTATTTGACTAGATATCAGAACACCTGAGTTTTATCTTGCCTAACATCAATCTGTGTTCCTTTGAAAAGTTATTCAACCTTTTGTAAACAAAGGGGAATTTAATCATGATTTTGCATGGTGTGATTTGGTAGTATGCTTTTCTCATTCCAAATGAATATAGTGTTGTATATGCAACTTAAAAAATGAAAAACTGCCCATCACATTTAATACTTTATGTCAACTCCTTGCTCAGAAGCATAACTCCCTAGTTACAGTTTTTTAAAAAATATATAAAATTCTATATGGCTCCTGAATATGTTTTACTTTGATCCAGAATAAATAAAACATATTTTATATTGACATTTAATAAACCATGTTATCAGCTGATAAAAATATTGTTTGGCCTCATGATGCCTTGTCATTTTTTGTTATTTTTATCCCATATTAAAAAATGACCTGTCTCTGATCTACTTGACTGATTTAATTTAGTACGGAGAACATTTTATATTGTATTACCAAGGGACTAATTGTTAGTAACATCACCTGCTTAGCTCTAAGCCCTAAATACACTGAAGTTATGTTTTAATTAATCAGTTAATCTTGGCCTAACTTAGGTCCAGCTCTAAGATACTGTGATTCTTAAGGAAGGTTATCTAAATCTAGAGTCTCATAAAAATCATCGACTCACAGGACACAAGGAAAATCAGGCAATATCCTAAGATGTTAAGTGTTAATTTTCCTCTTGTAGGTTTTTGATTTGATGGTTTCAGAGAGCCTCCAATATATAGTGAGAAAAAAAAGGACTTTACGTCTTCTCCCAGCACTTCAACTTTTGCTGTGTTGCTGTACTTTGGACCTGGGACTCTATGCATAAACTGTAAATAGATTTTAAGATTTATCTTTAAATAGCTTAACTTTTGATATTCTGAATTAGATGGATGGTACAAAGCATTCCATGCTACCCGACATATTTCATAGCTGTTATTATTATTATTATTATTTTGTATTAGAGACAACATTTAACTTACTAATGAAATTTTCACCATTCTGACAATTATCTCAGAAAGTATTACATGCCTTTTTATTCCCATAGATGAAAGGAAAATAAAAAGTGAAAAGTGCAGGATGATAAGAAATATGTATTGACAATAATGAAAAGCAGGTGCTAATCAAACTGTTCCTATTTTTAATTTATTTATTCATTCATTCATTTATCCATTTGTTTATTATATTTTTATTACATTGTTGTTTGTTTTTGTACAATAGTTGATTTATCTACTCCTGTGTTGTCCCAAATAATGATAGATAACACCTAGAGGGAAGTAAGAAAATTATAGACAAGTATACTGTTAGATAAGAAAGCATACATACATACATACATACATACATACAGCATACATACATATAGTATTCTTTGCTAATATATAAAAGGTTTAAAATTATATATGAAAATCTAATTTGACTTTACTTAACACAGAATTGAATTTTAAGTGGTTTCAGTTACCTGGAAGCCTTTGTGTAACAGATTTCTAATAATGAAATATACATTTTATTTTCTTATGAAAATAAGTGTATTTTATATGTTATTTGCACTTCTTAGGCTCTTCTACTAGATATGAACCTCTTAAACTTTGGGACTATTTTCTAAAATTTATTTTTACATATCTTTGTCTTATGAAGTTTAATAGTTTCTTCATTTGCTGTGTAAATTGTGTGGAAAAATGATTAATTTAATTTACACTGGAATAAGTTTACTACCAAGTGTGAAATGGTTATGTTAGCAATTGAAGTTTACACAATTGTAATATTGTATGCAGGCAAGGGAACATAAAGGTGGACTGTGGAATAACTCTAAGAAATTCAATCACCATCAATGACATTTGGATATATTTAACTACCCTGTATTTTTAGACTATATTCTTGCATGCCTAAATCAAGTCACATATATACGACAGTAGCAAATTAGAAACAAGGGGATAGATCTTTGAAATCAGAGGTATCTTGAAAACTGTCTACCTATTTGATCTTGGTTAGGCTCTGCTTAATTTATACCTGGAATCAGTCTTTACAAAATTCTTGATCAATATATCATTCTTCTGAGAATGTTCAGTTTCCAGTGGGGGAAAAAAAAAACATAATACCTTTTCATTGTGCTCCTACTTATTATGAGCTCCTTTGCACTGTTTTTGGCTTGTGAAACTCTGGACTTTTCCATTGGCAAGGGCTTGATTTTTATGGCAGGAACCAAAGAGTCAAGCTTCTCCCATGGTTGTTAGCTCCATTTGATGGTTAATGCTTCAAAATGAGGTCCTTTCTTCTCTGGCAATCTGATTAGGAAATGAGTCATGGCACTGTAATTAGGATTCAGATTTACTGCCTATTTCAGAAAGATTCAATGGGACTGTAACATCTCTAGCCAATCATGCCATATTGCTCAACCTTATAGCATAGCTTATTAGCTGTCCATCTGCTTTTACTGTGTCTGTCTGTTCATCAAGCAGTTTGAGGGAATACTTCATGCACTAAAACTGACTGGAAAAAATATATATATATATACATATATCCATTGAAACATAACCCTATTGTTATTTACAGTTAATTAGGTAAGAAAGATCAGAGCATTCTAGTCTCCATGCATAGAGTAAGATATCATTTTAAGACTGGAGTATTATTTTCCTTTACTTGATGAATGCTTACTGTCATGGCTCAGTAAGAGATGAGCTACAGTCTGCTAGTTTTGGCAGTGTCTGCTTAGTGGGGATGTTTAGCTTGTCCTCCCAAATTACAACTCCATTTATTTCATCCAGTTTCATTAATCTTCTAAGTAACTTCATGGCCAATGATATGGCTGCTGCTAGTGCTGAATGGAGAATTAATTACTAAAAGACTCAAGCAATGCATCTATGCAAGTCAGACCCCCCAGTGATTTGCATGTCATTTTAATTAACACAGAACAGACTTGTAATTGACTATAGAGTTCTTTGTAAAAGGACAGTGTCTAGAGAAAAAGTCAAGGACAGGGTGGAAGGAGGCTAAATAGGACTCACTGGGAAAAGATGTTGTGAATATACAGTTACACTTTAAAACATTTTTTGGTAGACTGTGTCAATCAATGGGGATGTTTCTCCATTTTTATGGAAGAATTTTGATTTCAGCTCAGAAGTTGTTTCTACATGGAAATGCTAACTGACAACTTGACTATGTTTGGCATGGAAAGAGTTACTTAAACTGAAAAGAAACTAGGAAATTATGTTGACAAAAATACAATGAATCTAAAATCTCTTTTGTATTTCTTACTGCTGACTTGTAAAATGTCATTTTGATTCTGCTCATCTTTTCATCAAAGGTATCAACGTGTCAAATAGCATAGAATCATTGAAACAAAGTCAATGAACATAAGTTCTAAAGTAAGAGAAAACTGTCATTGTTCTGTGGG
This sequence comes from Condylura cristata, assembly GCF_000260355.1. NCBI lineage: Eukaryota > Metazoa > Chordata > Mammalia > Eulipotyphla > Talpidae > Condylura > Condylura cristata. The sequence goes on along the minus strand of NW_004567107.1, from coordinate 60,533,102 downwards.
AAATTTTATTTGCTAAATAATTTTTCTTTGTAATGGTTCTTATTTCCTCATCAGCTTACACTGTAATTTCAGAGATCATTTCAAGGAGGAAATTTTGATTCCTAGAAAATTATGTGGTGTGTTCCTTAATGGACTCAGTATCCTTGTCAGACTGATTAATGAGAATGATCATAATAGATAATGTTTATGCTGCATTTAAGTTGCTAGGCTAAGTATTTCACAACTTTATCATATTTACTACTCCTAACAAATGTGTGTTATATCTTTTTACTATTTCTTCTCTACATAATTTTTTTATCAGTTACCACCAGAAATTCAGAGTGCCAGTTTTGGCACTGCTATCCCATACTGTTCTGCACATCGTCCGGTCTTCCTCCATTTCTCAACTCTTAGTTCTTGACTCCTGCTACTTTTTAAATCATGCTCACCAATCATTGTTGAATAACTTGCTATTCTAAAAATATTCCCATGTACAATTTAATTTTCTTGGTTTATAGCCTGCCTTTCTTTGATGACATGTGCACCTATGCATTTTCCTCAAGAGGTAACTGTTTCACTCTCTCACTCCTACCACTGGACTAATAGGAGTATGAAAATTTCCTTGCTAATGATGTCAGACAATTTCCCCTCTATTTTTTTATAACAACATATATTTTGATATCATGACACTAAATTACACTGATCTTTGCTTCTAATCCTTGTATTGATCATGCCACCCTGGTCATTCCTCTTAATTTCTTAAAGATTTGAGTCTTGGCAGTGAGCCAACGTTAGTTCTATCATGTTTTTCAATGATTTCACAAAAATGTGAAATAATCTGGTATCTTAGCTCCTTGACCTCCTCTTGCTAGTGACTTCACCCTCCATAAATGTTTTCAATCACTAATGATCCATACTTTCAACTTTGTTAGAACCAGTAAGTGTAGCTTTTAATGACCTCATTTTCATATGTTCTCCCAGTCAACTCCTCTTTTTCCACCTAATTTTTACAACCTGTTCATCCCTGTTTGACCTATAATGCATTGATCCTATCAACATTCCTGTACCTCCCACACCTTTTGTCCTTATTTTTCTTCTTACTCAACTTAAAATAATTGGTAGTTGATTGACTATGTCTGTGTAATGATGGCTCAGTTAAAGCATTTGAACAATGAGACTTTGGGACCTTCTAAGCTGGTAGACATAGTGATGTGCTGGGAGCATAATGTGCACCAAGAATATATAGAAATGCTATACCCCACCCTCCGCTCCCACACCATACCTTATGGATTTTTTCATTGTTTGTTCTGAGTTGTAGCATCCATAATAAAAATTGGCTATCATAAGTAAAATGAAAAAAATCAATATTCAGTTATTATAATCCCCTTGCATGTCTCCACTTACTTGCTTTTAGCTTGCTTTTTCTTATTTAATTTCTTTTTTTTTTTCCTACTTGGGAAAAGAAAATCTTGATTAAAGCCAGTTTTCAACTTCTATGACTGTAACTGTGCAAATGAACATGGCTAGAAATAAACACAGAACCCTTAGTTTAAATTGACTGACTTCAGGTTAGATTTGCATTTATCAATCTTAAATGAATCCATTTATTCTTACACTCTCTAGGTCTTGTATTTCATGCTCTATTCTCTTTTACTCAGACAAATGATAGCTCCTTCTTTTCAAGAATGGCCTAATTTCCTACTTTAATGAAAATAGTTGAAATAAAAGAAACACCATAAAATGCCACCCTCACCTCTACATACCAGCAAGCTGCCTAACTGAAACCATTCTGTTGCTGCAAGTGTGCTATCTATTTGATATCTAAGGTTGCCTTTTCTACTTATGTCACATTACTCTCTCTTAATCCAGCATTCTTTCAGCAGTTCTTCTCCCTTTATCCTACATCACCGATTCTTCCTATTCTTCTATCTTCTATATCTTCTTGCAACATGCTGTTACCTTTACCATTAAAAGAAAAAGAAATGCCAGTCACAAATTAACTTACTCCTTTTTACTATCACTTAGTTTTCTTCTTAATGATAAATAGCTAGAATAATCATCTATTTTACAACCTCCAATTTCTCTCTTGAAACCCTAGAGTCTTTATTTATAAAAAAAAAAATAAACTGCTCTTATCAAGATCACTGACGCTAAACTCAGTGATCACTTATTACTCCTAATTTTACTTGAAAGGTTAGCCAAGTCACTCCATCTTTAGTATTTTTCTTCTAAGATACATTTCTCCTGATTATCCTTCTTTTTCCTGGCAACTTCATCTCCATTTCCTTCCCTATTCCCTTTGTATAGCTTCTAGAATCTTGCTATACTTACCCCTTTATTGATATCATCTAGTCATTCACTCTCAATTGTCACCTGCCTTCTGATTGGAACTTTGTATTTCTAATCAGAACCTCTCCCTTAAGCCCCAATAACACATATTCAAGAGCTTATTTGAATATCTCTGAAGTATATCAAAGTAAGCATGTCCAAATTTGAACTCCTAAATATCTACCCCTTTAAATACTCTCTTCACAAAGCCTCTCAAATGTTAGTTATGGCAACTCTCTACTTTTAAGTGCTGAGGAAAAAATATCTTTTGAGTCATTGTTGATTTATCTTTCTGAGTATACTCCACATCTAATCTATCAGAAAAACATCAATTCAACCTCAAGAATGTATCAATGTGCATAGTAATTCCATATTAACCATTTTGGTCTAAGACAGCATCATGACTCATCTGAGTTCTTTCAGTAGCCTCCTAATAACTCTCCCTCCCTCTCTTTCTTATATATCTATACTTATGTCTATATCTATATCTATCTATATAAGAAATATATATATATATGTCTTATATATATATATATATATATATATATGGAGACATACAAAGGAAGAACACACATATCCATGCACACACATGTATGTACACCTACACATATATGTGTATATGCATACCTGTTCTTTGAGGATAAAGGATGTTTCATTACATGCTTACATGCTTACATTCTACAAAACCAGTGTAAAGAAATGTATTTATAACAATCACAATTAATTTTGTTAATTGAGTAATTTTATTATTATTAATAAATCAGTATCAGTTATTAAATTGACTCAAAGATTAGAGCAGTTCAGCAATCACCAAAATTCTGCATTCAAAATTGTTTTTCTAGACTCAATATTCTTGACCATGCTCTATTGTTTATTTGTTGAATATATTGTATAAACCTCACCTTTAAAATTTGCTTTTTTGATAAAGTTACATCCCTGAACAGTAAATTTATTTATTTATATGCATATCTCATCTAAAACAAACAGACCCATACATATATTCAAAGCCATCATATTAGAATACAGTGGGGACAATCTTCCAGTTTTAAAATCTATCTCATATAACTTGGGAAAGTAAAAGAAAAAATCATACATGACAGGATATAATTTCCATTTTTTTTTTCAGATATGTCCCAGTGTGTAATAGTAAATTTGAAAGTTCATGATAAAATATCATGGGGATAGCTTAAATATTTAATGATTCATAGACCCTTAATTTCTAGTACTTAAAACTTTACAAATATTATACACATCCTATGATTAAGGAAGGAAATCATCATCCCTATGTTCATTTTTTAACTAAAGAAAATAATCATTATGTGGATATGTGGATATTATTTTATTTAATGAGATATGTTAATTACAGATTTCTTCCTATTTTGATATTAACAAGGAAAAATTAGAGCATTTCAATAGATTTAGTGCATCATTTAACATAAAATATATCATCATCAAATATATTCATTAATTCATTTGTGTAAAATGTGGTCGCTATATTAAGTATAATAAAAGATCAGTTTTAATATAAATATCAAATTTCATTACATAAAAATAATTCTGGGTTGTTACTTTAGGATATTTTGAGATTAAGCTTAGTCTTTCGAATATATTATGAGTGAGATATATTCTGGTTTTGTCACAGAAAGTGGTTGTGAGGATGGATGTGATCCTGTTCTCAGAATCATCAGTTACCAAGTGTATGGGATATTATAACTGGTCCCTAGTGAATATTCCATTTGGTAACTTTACTAACTCTCTTGTATCTAATCTATCAGTAAGAATTTGAGTAGTCTTAACCTCAAATACAATGATTAGCCCATTGTTTTTAGCACTTTTGTACATTATTTAGTTATTTTATCAATTACATTACAGAATTAGTTTCCAGAATTTTTGCTCCTGAATTGTTTGTTTGTGCATATGTGAATGTGTGTGTCCTTCTGTCTGTCTTTAGTACCCGTTACCTAGATTTATAATGACATGTAGTGGTCATACTTCTTGGCTAAATATGTAAATTCATTGAGAATAGATTATTCACATGCATAGTACAGTGAGCTTATAAGGCTACTGCATAAATATGAGTCTTCTTCAAGTTCCTCATACATTTATATATATATATATTGTTTACTAAAGAAATATGTATGCAGAAAGGAACAATAGCAAAACTAACTTTGAAGCAGCAAAAACAGTTTCTTAGTATTGTCCCAGGAAGGATGAATCTAAGTTGTGAATGAGGAAATCCTGGAAATTGTAACAAAGAATAGGCTGAATGTTTTATTAATTTATTTATGTATTTTTAATTGAGGTCAACAGTGATTTATAAAACTGTATATGATTTAGAGGTATAAGTTATGTCTTCATTTTATATATAATCTATCAAATGCCAGATTTATGAATTAACATGTCCTGAGTTGTCCAGCTTTCTTTGTAGAACTATAGATTTAGTTTAAATGATATACAGTGTGGTTAGCATTTATTTTGGTGAGGGCTTAATTGCTAAAACAAAGTAACCCTGAAAGTCACTTATAGAAAATTGCTTCTTTCCCATCTATTTCTGACCTAGGTGAGCAACTCACTTTCTTCTTCTTCTTCTTTTTCTTCTTCTTCTTCTTTTTTTTTTTTTTGATAAAAAACTTGCTTATATACTTAGAGTCCTCGATTCTTTTCATTTCCTTTATTTACCACCCCTATACCTTGTTATTACCTTCATGGTTTAAGTAGGGTTGTAGGCACTTTTGCGTCTGGATTATGACAAAGGTGTTAGAATATGAAGCAAGTTACATTCCATGTATTATGGCCCAGACAAGAAGTGGCACACTACACTTCCACTCACATTCATAAGGTGAAAGCCTTGTTATAAGACTACATCAAGCAGCCAGTAAGGCATAGAAACATGGTCGCTAATTGGAGAGTCAAATACCCAACTATGACTATCACTGTGAAAGAGAGACAGATTTTGAAGAATTAATCTACTCCTCTAAAATTCTAGAGAGGACTACTAATTATTAAGACAGATATTGGCATAACTTTTCATAAAACAAATGCATAGTCTTTATTTTTTTATTTTGATAATGTTTAAGACTATTTATAATCATTCCAAGGAAATAGTCTAGTGAGTTACTTCCTAACTTATATCATGACCTCTTCACAATTTTAATAGTTACATTATTTCCCCAGTGTCATGACTTCAGTCATTAGGAAATGGAGTATCATGACTAACTTTTTGCCACAGAGGTATAACTACCTAGATACCTAAGACTACTTTTTCTAGGCTTTCCTTATTGTCAAACATTTTTTTCTCCTAATGATCCAAAACTGTTAGTCTGCATATGAAAATAATACTGTCTCATTAGACTGAAACAATTAGTTACAATTCAACTCGATTTAAGTATAAAGTATTAAATAAAGAATGAAATGGGAGAGCTACATGAAAAATACAACAGAATAGTCACAAGACCTTACCTTTATGCTCTCAGTTAGACTCTTTCTCCTATGGAAGTTTGTCATTCCTACATTTAATTGATACAAAGTTAAGCCTTTGTCTTAAATGCCACTTTGTGCCTATATATAGATGTACCCAAATGGACACTTTATTTCTGCTGAGAAGGCATTTGACACCTCTCCTAGTTTTGGAAGATACTTATTGGAAATTAGAGAGGGGGCACTGAGCACATAACTATTATTTATAGAAGAATGAAAATACTAATTTCCTAATGACTGGAAAACAGAATACTCAGACTCAGGATATAAAGAGACCAGTGCAATACAGTCTAGTGAGAGAGCAATTAAAAATAGGCATTTAATGTGTCTTTAACTTAGGAGTGCTTACCCTGCTCATTGATCTGGGGATGAGCAAATTAACCTTCCATAGCTAACCAACATTCCCTCTGAGCTGTACCAAACTGTCTGTAGTTCGAACTGTCCCAGTCAAAACAAGTTGGAACATTTGTATGAATGATTGTTGGTTGATTGATTGATACACTGAGTGGTGATGGTGTTTGGAGGAGGGACAGGTTGGGGACTGTATCTTTCTTTCTTTTTTCGGTTTATTACCTGCCAAATATTTGAATGTGCTAAATACCTATATAAGAGAGATCAGTGCACCTCAAACTTTAATATGCAAGTGATCACCTAGAGATCATGTTGAAACACACTAACAGTATAGGATCTGCAGATTCTGTTGTGAATTGGTTATGAGAGGCCCATGGGCATTACAACTGCAATGGAAAAATGACAACATGAAGACTGATGTAAAAATAAAATAAAATAAATAAAAAAATACCTTTGCTACCTGTACTACTGATCCCAATACACACTTTGAGTAGAAGAAACACAGACTATTTTATTAGGATGATTTGTTGTGTCTGCTATTCTGATGTATCATATTTCTTCTCTCTACAATTTTGGGTAAGAAATAGATTGAAGGATTCTGCTTTGTGGGTGCTTCTGCTGACTTTCCATGTACATGCATATAGGTGAGAATACATAAAATAAGTCATCTGCCTTTAAAATGAGATGAAACTGGGCCCTCCCTGGTGGTGCAGTGGGTGAAAGCATAGTACTAAGAAGCTCTCTGCAGCCACTGCAGCAAGATTTTGATCCCCACCAGGGAGGTGACCAACATGGCACAGCAGATCTCTCCTGTCTTGCCCGCTGCTCCTCTCAGCAGTGTATTTCAGTCAGTCTGCCTGTTCTGCTACCCACTCTCTCTGGTGAATCCTCTCATTCCCTTGTGCCTATGGTCTGTACCCCAGTTCTAGTATGAATAAATAAGTAAATATAAAAAATAAAATAAGATGAAAAAGGTTTTTTTTGTTTGTTTGTTTTGTTTTATTTATTCATTCATTCATACAGAACTGGGGTACAGGCCAGAGATGCCGAAGGTGAGAGGTTTCACCAGGAACAAAGTGGGGGCAGAACAGGCAGATCTGTGAAGTACACTGCTGAGAGGAGCAGCGGGTGGGTCAGGAGAGGTCTGCCACGCCATGTGGATCTCCACTGGGGCAGGTGGGGGTGGAAATCATGCAGAAGTGGCTTAAGCTTCTTAGTGCAGTGCTTTAACCTGCTGTGCCAGCAGGGAGGGCCCGAAACAGGGTTTTAATATAAGAAAACAACAAAGTTTAATCTATGAGTGAAACTGATTACAATAAAGCCATTTTTTTTGGGGGGGGGGATGAAATTACTTCCCATATTAGGCAGAGCGAAGTGAGTGAAAGATAGTAAAATCTTTCCTGGATTATTTAACATATATGGAATGACAGAAAGAAAATCCTGGATTATTTAATACATGTAATGATCAGAAACGAAACAATAGAACTGGTAAAACTAAGCTGAACAAATACTGGAAATATGATGGTATAATTGAGGATCCTAAAAGGGGAAGGAAATGGATGTGGGGACAAAGTGGGGAGAGGCCCAATGGTCTATATTAAATGATTGTGGGTACTGAGATGATGGATGCAGTGTGGTGACATACATCTGAGAAGATGTGAACCTATGCCCCCTAAATCATTTAGTGTTATAAACCAGAGTTACTTTAATTTAAAAAAAATAAATAAAAAGAAAATACTGACAGCATCTAAATTATATTAAAGAATAAGCTTTTCTTAATGGATGATAGGCTGTGATCTACTAGAGGTTTTTTTATAAACCTGCTTTAAAAAAAATATTGATTCATACAGAACTGGGGTACAGGCCAGAGATGTGGAGGGTGAGAGGATTCACCAGAGATAGAGTGGGATGCAGAACAGGCAGATCGACTAGGTACACTGCTGAGGGGAGCAGCGGGCGGGTCAGGAGAGGTCTGCCTCCCCATGTGGATTTCCTCCAGGGCAGGCAGGGATCGATCTCATGCGATAGTGGCTTAAGCTTCTTTGTGCTGTGCTTTAACCCGCTACGCCACCAGGGAGGGCCATAAACCTGCTTTTTGTAGTCTACTCAAATAAATGACTAATCTACAGATAATCCATGTATCTCAAAAATAAACAAAAATTATTGATATGAAGTGTGTCTTCATGATCCTGACAAGTTCAGTGACATCGTATTTTCTTTTTGTTTCTCTGTCATGTAATTTTTAAAAATTATCTTGTTATAATAATTCACTATTCAAGTAAAGGTAATAGATTTCTACTTTTGTTAAGATAATTGGTAATCTTAGACTCCCAATCTATACAAGCTCGATAGACATTCAGCATTCCCTGGGAAAAGAATTTATTATCAGAGGCTTATGCTCTTGCAAGATTGCATAATAGGAGAACAATGATTGAACAAAATATATCATTTTCCTGCTACTGTAAATCTTAATAAGCACCCTAGTTATGCAACCACCATGGAAATTATTCCTCTTAAGTCATTTGAGGTACTTACAAATACTTTGATAGATATAGTTCACTTTTTTTTATTAAGGCTGTATCCAACTGAGGTATTAGTCACCACAAATTTATATGAAATTTTCTTGCTAGGGCAATTAGCTGTAGAATCTAATAATAAATACCAACAATACAACAATATAACATAAAGCTCATTTGGATAATCACTACCTAAAACTAAACTATCAATACAATTTTTTATTCATTTTAATTCTTCCTTGCATATATATCACCAGGGGCACTCAATTTTTGCAACTGAAAGTAAATAGTATGTTTATCATCAAATTTCATGTTTAATAATTTTGGAGTGATTCATTATTAAGTTTTAGCTGGTTTAATGTGATTTTTAAATCCTTTGTTGATTAACTTGTCTTATTTTGCTTAGAGATTTATGATAAAAATAAAAATCAAATTACCATTGTGTACTTTCTAATTTTTCTTTACAGAGTTTTGGTGATTAGGTTCTTATTCTGCTCTTATTCTGGCCCATAAACCTACTTATTGTAGAAAGTAACTATCCCTTAAACACGTGTTTACATTATGACTAAAATGATACAGTATATATTTTGATTGATAGATTAAATTGGTTTTGTTTTATGTTTTTTTTTACTTTCATATATGTATATATACAGCTCATTTTACATCTATGTATGAGTGTATAATATATATACTTAGAATGTGTTTAATCCCTTGTTAGAATTAATTAATCTGTATAATAGCTGTTTTTGGTTTATTCACACCTGTTTGGAACAAGGAACAAGTTAGCTTTCTCATCTCTCTTGTTCCATTTTTCTATGGTGTCCTTTCTTTATTTTCCTCCATAAACTTATCTTACCCTTTTTAAGGTGACCATAGTATAAGACCTAGACAGCTTCATGTGATATTTCAGTCATGTACTCAATTTGACTGGCAACATATCTTTAATCAGCCATCGACTGGGAGAGTAGAACATTTTGAGCTTTGGACTGTCTTTTGTAGAAATGGAAAAAAGACAAACTGTGATAATAGGGGCAATCTTACGTAAAAAGTTCTAGTGATTACTGTAATGCAAGTAAAATATTCTTAATTTCTTACTTTATTTGATTTTTTTGAGCATTGCTATATCATTTTTTTCAGACAGATAGAAATTCAATACAAATCAGTAATTCATTAAAGTAAGAAATTTGGGGGATAATAGTTCCTATTTATCACCAAAATAATGAAAATATGAACTGTTCTTTCCTTTTCTAAAAACAACTTAATTCTATCAGAGATTTCCACGAAGGACCCATGGGTATTATTTCCTTTCTCATCAAGTCCAATGTTATAAACACTAAGAAAAACATTAAAAATGCTCAAGATGGGGCCTCCCTGGTGGTGCTGGTGTTAAAGTCTCATCTCAGTCAAGCAGTTGGCAGCACTGCCACATGAGTTCCATCCCTGTCCAGGGAGGTGACCCCCATGACATAGCAGACGTCTCCTGCTTTATCCACTGCTCGCTCAGCTGTGTGTTTCAGTAGATCTGCCTGCTCTGCTCCCCACTCTGATTCTGGTGAAGCTTCTCAACCCCCACACCTCTGGCTATACCCCAATTCTTGTAAGGATAAATACATAAAAGTAAATCTCAAACAAGTGCTCAAGATGGTGATGTCTTTATTAGTTTATTTATAATTTATTGAAGTATCATACACTATATGTAACCTAAAGTAGGTAACAATTCTTCAGATTATGTTACCACAATATATCCACCATCAATATCCCATTGTACTGCATGTGTCCACTGGATCCCCTTCCTCACCCTGCTCACCATCCTCCCCATTTAGCAGTATTTTAGAACTGTTAATATATATATTCTTAGTTTACCCAGTGATTAAAATACATGCTATGTCAAAAAGCTTGACTACCTTTTTTTTTTTTCCTGGAATTATACATATGCTTTGTGGAAAAATATTTTTATTCACCCTTAAAGGGATTACTGTCAAGAAATCCATTTCTGTTTTGCATATTATAACTAAACAATATTATACTCTTGTGGTTTACCCTCAACTACCAATTACTCTGATGTCTGTTAGTTTTCCCACTTCTACAAAGCAATAATGCAGAAAGAAATCCAATAATTATTGATCTAGATATTTTTAACAAACTGGTCACCAGGCTCTTACTAATAACAGATCAATGTTCTGACCATCATTTGCTTGAAAATACATGATAAAGGGTATTGACAGAAATGAAAATCTTATTGACATTGTTCACTGTAAGTAGTCAAAGACTTTACTTTCAACCTCACAAGCAGAGGTTTAATTACGGACTGTGTAATGAAATTTAACTGTAAGATAGTTTTACTTGAATGATAATAGTATTAAGGCAAGACTTAAAGAAGTATCTATCATTTGTAGCCTGATAGCTTTTAGTTTTATATAGTTTCCTTTCACTTTTAATTGCTATTTGATTGTTCAGATGGCTTCAGATACAGTGCATTATTTGGGGACTACAAAGTATGCAAAGTTCATATAATTTATTTAAAAGGCAATACCTCTCATTAATGAATTCAGGTACTGTTTAAGACTCTGTCAAGCCCAGGAAAAGGTGGCTTTGTTGTTGAGGCAAAGGGAAAATATTTAAAGAATCAACAATAAATATGCCACCATGGTGCACTTTAAAGTAAAACAATTCATATTGTTTAAATTGTTATTTTTATTGAGTTATTTCTGTATTTGCAACAATGAAAATATTTATAAAAATAACCGTGTAGTAAATAAAAGATGTTTTATGTTTAATCAACATAACTTATATGTGGATTTTCTTATTAAAAGCACTTGATGATGCTAGGTATTGTATAATAAGGTGATGTTCAAAATGTGGAACATGTTACTGAGGAATTATCAGATAAAAGGCACTTTTGTTTTTCTTCTCACTGAATGCAACTAGCTTGCAAAGCTATTTAGTGCTCTGGAATTTTTAAATACGTGTGACAGGGTAGTCATCATCACTTTTTATATTTAAATTTTTTCCTTGAATTCTTCTCTTTCCATTTAAAGCTACTATTTAGAATTTCTTCTATATAGAGCCTTTCAAAAACCTCTTAGAGTCTGGTATAAGTATTTGGCTAGTATGTATAAATTTACAAATGAACACTAGGTTCTCATCCAGTGTAGCAGTATATAAGTTTTCTGAAAGCATGTTATATTGCATATTTTTGTAGTCTACAAAGTTGCTTCTCCTTAGTAACTATATTACTAAGTTCCAAGCATTTTCCTGAAAAAAAAAGTGCTGTATTTTCTTTCTTCTCCTTTATTGCATCCTTTCTGCATAAATGAGTAATAACTTTGTAGTCCCCTGGGTCTGTCTTTTCATTAACACAGATGTTAAAAATACTGCTTGTTGATTAAACAGGGTAAGTTTTACTAGCACAAAAATGTTAACCTTAGAGTTTTTTCTTTTTCATTTTCAGGTTATTATTATTTAATGTTTTTTGCAAGAATCATACATATATTACTCATCATATGTAGGCCTAATATAAAACAAGAAAGGGAAATAAACAAAACAAAACAAAATAAAAACAAAACCTTGTTCTGATTTCTTGATTGTAAGAAGAGATTCTTTTTGAGTATTGTCCCAGGCTACTTGTAAAAATCTTTCTTTGACTTATTTTTCACTTCTCCTCAATCACATCTTGAAGCATTTCCATACAGCCCTGTGCTTCTTTAGCTGTTCTTACCTGCTTTGTTATGATTCTTCAGAGGCCCTAGCTTAGACTTTGTGGTTCATCTCAGACTCAGGAATATTAGTCTATGGAAAGGCAGTGAGAATTTGCTTTTGGGATATGTTGACAGAGTTGAGGAAGATTGAAAGGAAGAAATATCAGATTATCTTCACTGTCTGTAATGCCGGCTATCTTTTTGGTGTATTGTAAAGAATTTTAGATAACCTACGCACTGGGAAAGTGACTGTTTTCCAGTTTCTTAATCTTTACACTGTAAATATCTATTCAATGGACAAATTTTCAACTACTATTTATATTCTAGAAATGTGCCAGATACTAGAGATATCACAATAAATAATTCAGATATAGAATATCCTTCATTCCTTAAAGTTGTATATAATGAATTCCTTTCCCTTTCTCTTTTCCTCCTAACTCCTGAATATATTATGTCAGAATAAAATATATTAAAATGCAGTGATCCTTTCCTTATAAATTGTTTTAAAGGTGAAAAAAGATTTAGTTACCTCAGCAACTTCCCTGATTATAAAGATAACATGACAACTCCACCCTAAAATGCCAAGTAGAAAAACAGAGTATCATTAAATATTAGTGTATTGTTCCACAGTAGGCCTTGAAAGCTGTAATTATCTAGAGGCAGATCTCTACTGAAGCATGATATATGACTGACCAGAGAGAGCTGGCATTTGTGAACTGTTGTGAGACAGAGAGTAGACTATTGCAGTGCAAATGAATGGATCTGTAACTGAAAGCCATGCATCTGGCAAATTTAGATACTCAAATCACATAATATTTAGAGTATTTTATATGAATTTAGTGTACATTTTGATAAATATGAGGTCTATAGAAGTAGCACACATCTTAGTCTTAATTGTTCTTTCTTGCCAAACCCATTGCCAACACTCTGCTGTGATGATATCACCAACTCTTTATCTGTGTGGTATAGGTAGATATTATTTTTTTTTCTCTTTCAGGTAAAATGTTTGTGTATGTCTGTGTGTGTTTGTGTATGGAAAGAGAGGGGCGAAGGAGGAGAGTGAGAATCTGTTGCGCATGGTTATTTGCAGGGATATTTCCTGCAAATACTGTAATAAACCTCATGTCTGTTCTCGTGAAGCATAAAATCTTAGGACAGAACCTTTCATGTAAACGTAACTCTGGTAATTTCTGTGCAGTACCAAAATATAGACAGGCAGAGCTACTTTAGGGGAAAAGTGGTCAATATCTGTGACCTGAGAACTGATGTGAGGTCTCAGCCTTCTACTCTTTTGTTGTCCTTCAGGATGGGCCTATGGGTAGAATTACCTTTAGTGGTTCCCTAATATCTTTACATTTGTTTTCAAAAATTTCTGTGAAAGGATGTGTTTTATCCATTGTATGTAATTAATCATTTGCCTAAAACTATTTTCCCCTCTTTGCTGCCACTATATATATATACACCCACATATATGTGTGTATATGTTTATGTGTGTGTTTGTGTGTGTATAATAGATGTAAAATGTTTGGTACAATGTTGGAATTAATAATTTCCCTTATTATTCTAATAGCTCTCAGGGTATAATTCAATTAACTATAGTTTATACCAAATGGATGATAAATGTGATAAAAGTATATATGCATATACTTTTTTTATAAGGCAATACAGTACTTTGTATATACACTTTCATAGTTACTCTTCATTAGGTATAAGCTATATCTCATTGTATATTGATATTTAATTATATATATATAATTTTATATATATATATATAAATAGATGTAAGCATACGTACTTTCACTTGACAAGGCAGTACATATATATATATGTGTGTGTGTGTGTGTGTATACTTTGTGTGTGTGTGTCTATATATTTCATTTGACAAGCAGTGCTAAGTGTCTAGTGAAAAAAAATATATATATATACCTTCATAGTTATCATTCATTTGGTATAAACTATATCTCAAAATATATTGATATTTAACTATTTAATTGAATATATAT
>NW_004567107.1:60477707-60518650 GCF_000260355.1 Condylura cristata | reverse complement strand
TTTATGCATACAGAACCATAGGCCAAAAGGTGGGGCCAAAAGAAGAGGACAGAGTGGGGAGCAGAACAGGCAGATTGATGAAGTACACTGCTGAGGGGATCAGTGGGCAGGTCAGGAGAGGTCTGCCACACCATGTGGGTCACCTCCCTGGCTGGGGATCCTGTACAAAAATAAGCAACATTGTTAGCAAATAAATGCATAAATTTATTTATTTATTTTAAAAGCATGGGCAGGGCCCTTGCAGGTGGCACAATGGATTAAGGTGCAGTGCTGTGAAGCTGGCCACAATGGCATCTGTGTGAGTTCTATCCCCAGCCAGGGAGGTAACCCACATTGTACCAAACACCTTATATCTATTTCATTCTTATACCCATTACAACCCTGAAATGTTAGGTTTTGGGATGTCTCTTGTATTGTATTAGTGTCATGCAACTAGTGGGTAATGGACTGGTGCTCAAAATTTACTTGTCTTTAACTATATAGCTTATTTTCTTTCCATTGTACCATAAATTTTATTTTAATTTCAACAATTTGCTTCTTACAAAGCTATGCACACCCAGCATATCTTTTGTCGTCTCTTCAAGATCTGACATAGTACTGTATAAATTATAAGTATTTGATAAATTTGTATAAATGATTGAATTATCAAAATAGGAAGAAACAACAGTATATTTTAAGACTGGAATCAGTAGCAGTCTCAAAGTCACAGTATATAAGAGAATAAAATTTTTAGAAATCTGTTCAATTTTCTTCAACTTTGTACAGCACTTCTTACTGCCTTCTTAAATGCTCTGTGCCCTTTACCACCAAGTTTAAATATCACTTTCTCTATATAGATTTCACTAAGGCCTCTAGGCAGAGTTTTTACTCTACAGTTTGTTTACACTGTACTCTGTGTGTGTGTCTGTGAGTAATACTAATTGTTCACTTAGATGTAAAATGTATCTAAGACCACATAGTACTAAATGTGTGCTTAGAGGAAAAAAATATTTCTCTATGGAATAATAACGTTTGTCAACAAATCCTAGTTTGTGGTGATCATGTAAGTTGCATACATTTTAGCTATGCAGGCAAAAGTGACTATTGCTGCTATTCATTGGTGTAAAGTTAATTCCCATGCTGCTTGCTGACCTTAATTGAAGAAACAGATTCTTCATTATGGGAAAGAGTAAAAAGAAGAGTTTTACATCACACAGTTTACTTATATTGGCCTTATAACAAAATTTTCTACTTTCTAATATCTTATCTTTTTAGTCAAGAAGTGTTTTTATTAAAGTATTAGTATAATTTGCTTTTTCTCATTCTCTACATTCTAGTACATAGTGAATGCAACATATGTGTATGCATTATGTTCAACTTTAAGATTCTAGTTTCCAGCCACTTACCTACAATGACCCCTTTTACTCAATTTAAATGCCCTTTTTTTCCTGGTAATTATGTTTTGTTCTTATTATCTTTTTTTTTTTTTTTTAAAGATTTATTTATTTATTCATACAGAACTGGGGTATAGGCCAGAGGCTCAGGGACCGTGAGAGGCTTCACCAGAGACAGAGTGGGGAGCAGAACAGGCAGATGGACGAAGTACACTGCTGAGGGGAGCAGCGGGCGGGTCAGGAGAGGTCTGGCTCGCCATGTGGTCTCCTCCGGGGCAGGCGGCAGGCGGGAATCGAACTCATGCGGAAGTGGCTTCAGATTCTCAGTGCTGCGCTCCAACCCGCTGCGCCACCAGGGAGGGCCTTGTTCTTATTATCTTTTAAGAATTTGTTTTCATTTTGTTTTATTTGTACATTAGTTTTGTTTATCTTTCACATGAGTGAAATCATGCAGTATTTCTCTTTATCTGAATTATTTCATTAAGCATAATATTCTCTAGGTTCATCTTTGTGGCTACAAATAGCATACTTTTATTACTAGTAGTATTCTAGTGTGTCTATACACCATATCTTTATCCAATCACCAATGGGCATTTCATTCATCTCCATCTCCTGGCTATTGTGAGTAAAGATGCAATAAACATGGGATGTATTTATATTTTTGAATTATTGTTTTTGTATCCTTCTGGCAATACCAAGAAGTGGAATAGTGGGATTACATGTAATTTCTATTTTTAAATATTTTGAATAATCTTTATTCTACATTCCATAATAATGGTACCCATTTTTATTTCATCTCCTAGTGTACATGATTTCTTATCTCCCTACATCCTCTCCAATACTTGTCTCTTGTCTTACTACACTTGTATCTTCTTTTAGAATTGAACCAGGAACCCTGGATTGTGTGGCCTTTATATTTCCCATTGATGAGTCAATTCAGGGTTTATAAATAGCATATTTTATCATCAATGACTATGGATTTAGTTTGTAGAACATGGCTTAGAAACTGGGCATTTAGTAATTTGTGGTATGTGAGGTAGGTAGGGAACCTGAGGGATCAAATAGAGAATCATCTATTCTCTCTCTGATCAGCATTCAAGAATTGTAATATGCCTATAGTTACTTTGAAAATATTTAAATCCCCCCTGAGGTAAATCAGCCTTGTTATTTAAAATTGTTTGGCAGAGGTGTGGGGAAAATAAAAATGTTTAGCAATTGCATTTAAGTTTAAACACATTTAAAATGTTCCTAATGTTGCCAATAAGAAGTGGTATTGAAGTTTTTATTCATAATGTGAATATTTTTCAAATTTGTTTTGGGTAGCAAGGGATTAAGTGGGGTCTTTGTCTCTGTCTTTTATTGTTAACTTCCCTGAATGTCTGGCAGGTGCTAACTACTTTTGTTTGCAGACCTCTTGTCCCTTTGCTTCATCCACTGAATGGACATTATTTTTGGCAACATAGATTCTTATACCTATGTGATGCCAATGTAATAGAGTCAAAATCATGCCTCTTTTTAGCAATTGTTTAAGAACATGAATAATTGTGAGAAATAATGGAGTATAGAGTAGTGAATGGCTTATCTTTCTAAAGCAGGAAATAATGCCACAATTAAAGTTGGGCAATTAGTGGTCATGTTTTGTTATTATTTGCATAAAAGTCTTCAAATTGTTAAGTATACTACCTTTATAGAGATTTTTATCTCTGTCTTTTTGTTCACCACAATATTTTTTCAAATGTGGGTAAATAAAATCTGGGAAGTGTAATAGACTAATCCCTCTACTTTATGAAGGAGCCCTTGCTACTATTCACAGAGCTTGGCATCTGCTTGCCCAGCCTGTCAGAGTGCTTTCAACTCATGCCTTTCCAATGAAGGCCATAATGGAATAGGAATCTAAAGTAATAAACGAGCTCTCATCTCAGCTTTGTTTCTACTTCTGTTTTTTTCAGAGTCAGGTCAAACCTCAGAGGTTCTTAGTACCCTCATATGTAAAATGATAGGATAGAAGTGAAAGCCATCTAGGGTCATCACTAGATCAGACAGTCCATGACCCTCTTTATAGAAACACACATATGTATCTGATTTTAGTTACTGTTACTTTATACATTACATTTGCAAAAACATATTTGTTACTATTAATTCCATACTGATTTTCTAGATAGTTTCAAGAAATGACCATGCTCCAATGAGCCTCATAATAACAAAAACAACAACAACAATGCTGATGATGATGCCATATTTGAAAATTCCAGCAACTACACAATGAAACCTTGATGCTTTTAATGTGCATTGTTACTGGTCAAAAAATACCACATATAGTCAGCAGGAGTGAAACTGAGAAGAAACCTAACCATTCATATAATTAGTTTTATATTCACAAGTGATAAGTAATCATAGTAACATGAAGTTCATCATCTGTAATGTGTAATGACAGCAACAGAAGACAACAGATGACCTGTGGTAGAGCCCTGAAGAAGAGAAACTTAGTGCAATCAGAAAGAATATTAAGCTTAATAAACAAATAGACATTAAAGAGTTGATTAGGGCTTAGGAGATGAACTTTTCCCCCTATTTTAGATTTGTCATCCTCCAACTTTCTATTTCTTCTATAAGATTTATTTATTTATGCACAAAGAACTGGGGTACAGGCTAGAAGTACAGGGGCAGTGAAATGACTCACCAGAGACAAAGTTGGGAGAAGAACAGGCAGATTGAAGAAGTATACTGCTGAGAGGAGCAGTGAGGAAGACATGAGTAGTCTGCCAGGCCATATGGGTCACCTCCCTGGGCAGGATACAACTCCCACTGAAGTGGCTGCAGTAGCTTTACTGCATGGCTCCTTAACCTGTTGCGCCACCAGAGGGGGCCTCTCCAACTTCCTTTTCAGTGAGTTATAGGGAGTAGGCACAGTGAGTTATAGGGAGTAGGCACATAATGGTAAACAATTCCACTTGCCAGATAGGTATTCCTAATATAGATCCAAATCAGCTTCCTGTAAAACTTTATTTCTTAAACTCTAAACAGCAGTGATATGATAATTCACAAAACGACCTTCTGTGTTAGGTGTTGAGTAAAGGCATAAACGATTGAACTTTAGGACACCTTACCTGGCATTGCATTGCAATGCATTCTTACCTTGAACCAAGTCCCCTGATTTCAGTGACAACTTACACTTTTTAAAAGATGGCTCAGGGACTCCTTGTTGGCCAAAAGGGCTAAGTCTTAGCACTATGAAGCTATCTGTAGCTACTTCAGCCCAATTTCAATCTCCAGCCTACTTAGTAACCTCTCCTGTCTCCCCGCTGCTCCCTCAGCAGTGTATTTCATTAAAATGGCTTGTTGGTTCCGTTCCCCCTCTGTCTTTGTGAATCCTCTCACCTCCAGTACCATACCTCTGGACTGCCCCCTAGCTCTTGTATGCATAAATAAATAAATCTTAAAAGAAAGCAGTTTAAAAAAATTAAAAAGAGATGACTCGTATTTTAAATTTATATTGACACCAAAGTTGTTTATTTAGTATGTGTGTGTGTGTGTGTGTGGGGGGGTAATCAGTCAATTTAATGCTAAGTCATTCTATTTCTATGGTGATGCCATTTTTATATAGAATATGAAATATTTAATACTCTTTCCACAATATCTAGGTAGGCTACATTTTTACAACAAAAGCATGAGTTTGAAGTAATAATAAATGATAAGCAGACTTCGAAGGTTTTGCTGTAGGACTTTTAAAGAGAAGATAAAAGGTATTAAAAACATGTTTTTCCTATAATTTTCCATGTAGTTAGTACATCAGAGAGTGAGAGAGCTAGATAAAGGTGGATAATTCTGACAGTGGTTCTATATAATGTATTGGTATCTAGTTAAGGTACCATTTGCATGTAAATATTGGCTACATTTATAGCATTGCATCCATTTTTGATGTGAAAGCAGCATGTATATTAGAGATATTTTCCAAAGAAAGTTAAAAGAGATCAGGAAAAACTGTGAACTACATTTGCTGCTCTGAAATATATTCTGATACCCAACAATTGACTTTGGTGGGTGGTACCGCATACTCTTTTATTCTTATAAATGTGTAGCAAAGCACAATGGAAGGTTCTCTGGTTAATCACTCATTCATCTTGAAGTTAAAATATAGGTGAATATCCTTACAGAGGAAGTGATTCATATTTTAAAATATAATAAAATATATTGTTCACCTATAACCCTAGATGGTATTCTGAACTATCAAGGTAACAAAGCAGTGACGATATTTTGATTTCTGATCAGCCATAGGAGACCAGGTAGGAAAAGAAACAGGAGAAATTGGAATCCAACTATCTAAATTACGTAAAGTGAAAATGCTCCCAAAATAAAAATGTTATTCTGTCATGGAAATGTATGATGGTTAATAATGACATGTTCTGTAATTGTGATTTCATATAAAAGATATTCAACCAAGTTTTCCTCCTAAAGTGCTGAAAGGAAGCTAGATGTAACTTTACCTACATTCTGATAAAATGGATTGATTATTTAGCTTTGTGAACCAAGCAACAATATCTAATAGATAAATTGACAGTTGCTATAATTTTAAAGCAAAAGTGTATGTTGAAGGTAGTAAAGTCAAATATTTAGTACTCTGAGAATTGATTTGAGTTTTATTGTTCCTTCTTTGTTTTGTGTAATTGTAAGTGAAATTAAGTTTTTCTTTTCCGTGTAGAGATATAGACTACCCATAAGCAAAATATTTAATATCTTCTGAATGTAAAGCTTTATTTTATTTATTTATTTTCAAATATCCACATTTTTGAGATTTTATTTATTTTTGCATAGAAGAACTGGGGTTTAAGTTAGAGGTATGAAGGTAAGAGGATTCCCCAAAGATAGAGTGGGGATCAGAAAAGGCATATCTGCTGAGGGGAGCAGTGGGTGAGACAAGAGAGTTCTGCTGTGCCTTGTAGATTAGCTCCCTGGCTGGAATCAAACTCAGTGATAGCACTGAGACTTAACCCCTATGCCACCTGGGAGATTCCTATATTCACTCTTTTAAAATTAACCTTCCCATGTTCTAAATATATGCCTTTTCTGACTCAAAGCTGTTTCACATGAAGTAGGCAAATTAAAAATCGTCATTCTAGTTACCAAAGAGTTATTTATCAAGAGAACAATGAAATATTTTGTTTTTGCAGAGCAAGTTGAAAAATTCTAACCTTGGCCTTCAGGTATTTAATCAAGAGAAAAATCTTATGTAAAAGCTTGCTTCTCACTTTTTAAAAGTAAAGTTGTCCCTGTGCTCATGTGCTGGCCTTTCAAATGAGCCAAAAATAACTTGTTTTCAGTTTACCTTTCATTTCTTGCATTTCATCAGAATCTAGTTCAAGCTAATGGCACTTTTGAGAGAATTAAATTTTGAAAAATACCTTCAAAGT
This sequence comes from Condylura cristata, assembly GCF_000260355.1. NCBI lineage: Eukaryota > Metazoa > Chordata > Mammalia > Eulipotyphla > Talpidae > Condylura > Condylura cristata. The sequence continues at coordinate 60,511,869 of NW_004567107.1, read as the reverse complement.
TTTGACTCATTCATAGTAGTTAGGTGGTGTCACATTAAAGCAGAGAGGTGACAAGTCATACAGCATGTTCCTTGTTTTCTTGACCATGAGATTTTTTTTCTGAGTTAACAATGAAAGAAAATCTATGTGAATTCTTTAGTCGTTCCTGTTCTTTATGACTTATGAAGACCTTATTCAAATCTCACTTAGATTGACCAGAGGAAACATTTTGACTAACTAAAAGATAATAATAAAAATGAATATATATATTCTTGTTAAAGGAAGATGGGGGAAATAAAATAACCTGACATAGGAACATCTTGTATTAGTAGGAGTCAAAACTGTGGAGTCACAGTCAACCATTCAGTAATGGATAATTGCTGAAGCAATTAATCTTTACATGGAGAACGCCTCTGTGCCACAATCAATCATATCAGAAAGACCCACATGGACTGTGAACTATAGAGAAGGGTCCTCATGGTGCTCATCAAAACTTGACATTCATGATTGCTCTCTAATGTAACAAGGAGCCAGAAGGAACTGTAGGATGTGCTGTCAAAAAGAGATAAATCAGGGTTTTGAAATAAAATAAAAATGGATTTATACCTTGAATTTATGAACTTTCCTACTTGTGAAAGTCACTTATTTTGGCAGCTTATCAGAGTGAACACAGTTATAGACAAGACTTAACGAAAGCAATGCAGTCTTGGGTAGATCGAACATTAAAAAAAAAATCCTCATGTCATTTCATAAGATTTTTGCTGTTCTGTCCTACACATGTCTCCTGTCCTTAAATAACGTGCTCTTTGCCTTGAGCATCCTCGTGTTGAAGTAGTGATATCAGAATAGTATATTTGTAGAATGTTTGGGCAAATGCTAGCTCATGACCATGCGATTTGTGTTGAAAAAACCTATTTTTCCCAGCTTTGATCTTATATTATCTCACTTATTTCTGTCATAACTTGAGCTCTGTCTTTTGCCAATTCGTAAAATGGAGTAAAAATTTTACTTCCTGTGAATGGACACTAGTGGTTGAGTATATCACCATAGGACCTGGTTTGCCCCTCTTAGAATTTGCTAAGATACATGATCCTTGGCCTTATGAAATTATCTCCATTTGAAATACCATTTAGATTCATTGTGCCTCTGTTTCTTCTCCAGCTATGGTGGTGTTCATTTAGTCAGTCCCATTATTTATCCTGTGTAATTAAGCACATATTTATTGAGTAACTTATTTAATAGAGACGAAAAAGGCATTGTTGTTTCTGGGATTGCTGTGGTCTCTGCACTCCACCATGACATGAATCTCACTTCATTATTACTATTTGCTTAGTCAAGTCTTCTTTTGTTTGTGACCTCTGTGAGGCCAGAGAAGTATCTGTTTCTCTCCATCATAGCATTTCCTGAGTCTAACATGGTACCTAAGGGCCTCACATGGGCCCTTGGTAATTTTTATGAAATGAAATTCACAAAAGAGTAAAGGAGAATTAATGGAAGGAAAGAGTTTCAGTAGAATCACCTACTAAGAATGTTTTGTTATACATTTTTCCTTTAGAGAAGATATAAATATTATAAAGAAGGATTATAGTTATTGCATAATTTTATAACTTTTAAGTATTGAATTTGAATAATTAGCCCTTATGTCTTTTTTCAAATGTGTCCACTATTTAGTATTTTTTAAAAATAATTTTATAAGAAAGGCAGGGCTATTAAGAAACTTTCTACATTAGAGTTTAGGGTATATTGATTTAATGCAAAAAAATCTGCAAAATAGTTTGGTACTTATATTTGTGGGCTAGCATATAAACTGTAAGAGTAGGAGGCAAGGAAGTGGAGAAGAAATCACAATACTCTCCTTTTTCACTACTTTCTCTCCTCTTTCTCCATATGATGGACAATTAAGTATGCCAGATCCCTGACGAACATTATTTCTTTAAGGTCATCTTATTATGATGTTAATGAGAAAAACTGGAAAACTGGAATGGCAGTGGCTGTTGAATGAAATGATAATACTCAAGGACATTATTTTACTTACAGTTATGCTTTTCAAAAACCTCCCCAGTGTTTTATAGGAGGACTCACTGAAACTGTTAACAAATGTACACCTATACTAACTTTCCTCCCTCACAAAGTCAGGGGCTATTTATAGATTGATTTTAGCATAAAATAAAAATATTCCATAAAGTGACTTTTTCTGAAACAATCATGGTCATTATCAGACCATGAATAAACAATTTGATTCTTTATATGATGGATCTATTGAACCTACATTCTGAGTGCTGACTAAGAATGAGGTGATGATATGGGACTGCTGATATAACCAGTGCAAACATGAATTTTGAAGAAAAATAGGAGACATTGAATGTTCTGATCTTTTTCCTTTGTTTATTAAAAATACCACTAATATATTCTAATTAACCAATTTTATAATCCCACATATGTATTTAGAAAAAATAGCATAAAATTTCATATTTTTAGCAGAATTCAGCCCTACAGTTTTTCCTCACACAGGACTCACATTGACTCACTGAATATTAGACTTATACTTTTGATAAAAGAAATTTCTGTTATTCAATGCTTAGTGTAATTGAGGCTAAAAGGGGCCTGGTCCCTTCTCTATAGTATCTAGCACAGAGCAACAAAGGATCTTTAACACTTGACTGCCAAACTATGCTGACATTCAAAGAGATCAGTGTGTCTTTTAGGAAACATCAATCTGGCCATGTGTTCCAAAGTTCCAGAACCTATGTAGTAGATATTTGCCCATTTCTTGGAGCTGAGCTACATACATATACACTAAGATCCACAAAATAGAAATGATCCTTGTTTGAAGGGAGTAAGCTAGCAATCTGCTTCTTCAAAATCAAGTGAGTGTACAGCTGTATAATGCTAGGGAGTAACAACAATAAACCTTAGAAAATGGATAATTTTTCCCAGCCCAAATTTTGGGAAGTCTCTTGTGTTAAGAAACTGAGAATCCAGAATCAAGCTCAACAGTCACAAACCACCAAGCAAAGCTGATCTTTGTTAGACACAGCTCATTCTTTAAGTGTATGGCTGCTTTGATGGTGCCCATTATAGTACCGTCTGCACATACCTAACTGGCTCCTCTTTCTCCTCCCTCTCCCTCTCCTCAGCATATTTATTTCTTAATATACTAAAAAGTGTTAAAAAACTCATTTATTTGATACTTTGCTCCTATGTGGTCTTTCAAACTCATAAATGGCAGAAGTTAAAGTCAAATGGCTTCATTTTAAATGAAAGTACACAATTGATGTAAATTGGGGAACTAATTTATAATTTTCCTTTTTATTAATTTGATTTGAAAATCTACAGTTTTGTGGAGTAATTCCTTTAAATTTGAATATTGTAATGCTTTGTATTATAATTTAGACATTCCTGTGGAGTTCAGTTTGGTTCTTTATCTTATGCATTGTAGATTAACTAGACTCTGCTCTGTAAATTTAGCAGAAATACCATCATTCTATTTGTAATCTGATTTTAGTGACCTCTAGTGCCTGAAAGTTTTAATTGCTCTTTTTTTTTTTTTAGATTTATTTATTTGTACATACAGAACTGGGGTACAGGCCAGAGGCTGAGGGGTGGTGAGAGGCTTCACCAGAGATAGAGTGAGGAGCAGACAGGCAGATCAACGAAGTACACTGCTGAGGGGAGCAGCGGGCGGGTCAGGAGAGGTCTGCCACGCCATGTGTTCACCTCCGGGGCAGGCGGGAATCGAACTCATGTGGAAGTGGCTTTATCTTCTCAGTGCTGTGCTTTAACCCGCTGCGTCACCAGGGAGGGCCTTTAATTGCTCTTTTTGTTTGCAGATTGTCTTTTACAAAATGCATGTTAATAATGCCACACATAAAAGAGAAAATATAGCATCTAATTTTATATATATGTGTGTGTGTACACACATGCATGCACACGTTGTGTAAAATGTCTATCTGTAGACATATACATGTAAAGGAATTGTATTTTGGGACTGCAGACAAGCATAAGATTATTGTGGAGTACATCTTGGCAATGGCCAAACAAACATATATTTTATTTCAAGGGGAACCCATTTTTTTTTATTTTATTCTTCGGAGAACTAATTTATAAAATGTTATCTAAACATATTGCAGCATAGTTTAGATATGTGTCTTATGTTCATATATCACATATTGTAGGATAATATGCATAAAGAATAGTGCATTATCATAGAGGATATTTTTTTTCTGTACAGTTATAGTCTACTGTCACAGTAAAAGTAAAATATCAGAACATTAAACCCCAGCTGCTTAAAAATGTTATAATAATGGCTTTATGAAAATAAGCCCATCATCTCTCTATTATCTGTCTGTCCATTCATCCATCTATCCACCCATCCATTCATTCATCTGTTCATCTGTCCATCCAATGACTTTTTGTCCATACCAATTTGTGTTAAACTATCAAAAATTTAAAATATCTTAGCCTTACAAAAGTATCCATTATTTGGTTGTCACCTTATTTCATAATTCTGAAGGTAAACGGAATTTCCTTTAATAAAGCAATTATCCATAGTCTTACAGTAGACAGAGTTTGAGAGGATTCTTAACAACTGAAAAGCATCTACACTTAGCTTTTAAGAACTTTTTTGTTTAATGTCCCATATTTGTTTCTCTTCCCAGATGAATTGTCCTCTCCACAATCTACTTGTGGCACTTCAAGCACCTCCCATGGGTTTTATTGAGAACAAAATATCATCTTTCTATTTGGCCAAACAGTGAATAATCAATATTATTGTATAAACAAGAAGCAGGATGAATAATAGATTAACCTAACAAATTAGGAAGATGTAGTCTTTCAGAAATGGGATTTGTAAGGGATTATTCTGTTATTAAATAAGGAAATGTTGAAATTTTCAGCTCATTAGCAAATTCATCATCATCTCACTGATCCATCTGTGTAAATAGCGCATGATATCCCTTATTCTATATAGTAACTGTCTTTCAAACATTGTATCTTTGTTTGCAGTAAATTATGTTGCCTTATACTTATATCTAACAAAACTAAACATTCTACTTCTAATTGGTTATTTTTACTCTAGTGGCATTTCCTCACCTCTTTGTCACAGTAATATGAAGGCATTTATGATTATAGCTCCATTTCAGTGATATGTCATGGTGGTAAATTATATTAGGAAAGTTTCAGTTCAATTTATAGACTGATAGTAGTGCATCTTAAGCACATGATGTGGTCTCTTAGCCTGAGAATTCCTTGAGTATATGTAGTTATTTCCATGGGATACAGCTTTTAAAATTAACTTTTTTGTTGTGTATTATCAGGAAGGGTTTATACAACATGCTGCTGCCTCTCTTACAAAGCCTATTGCTCTTAAGCAAGAGACCACATGGTCAAAAAAAAAAAAAAAAAAGTAAGCCCTAGAAGAAACAGAGTATGCTTTCGGCTCCAGTGGATAATTTTCAAGGGTCATTTAATCATATCAATAACTGCCTAAGGCATGGTTTCCCATTCATTTACTGAAAAATTGCTAAGCTCAGGTCTCATTTTACTGCTTATTCATGTGTGTTCAGAAGTAGCTAAAAATGATGCTTATGTTACATACATGCAACTTGTTTTCAGTGAATAGCTGCAGAGTTTCTTGCCCAAGCAGGGTGATTTTCTAAAGGAGTGTAACAAATACTGAAGCTGTAAGAGGGAAGAAAGTCAGAAAACTGCTCAAGCACTGCCTCTAGAGGCATGACTTTTGAATATATACCTCAGACAAGGACAGACTAGATTTCCAGGATGAGGACCTGGGTTTTATTTAACATAACTCAAAGGTGACCAAAGCAAGGGCACTTATTCAAAATAATAAATCTTACAAGGTACACAAAACTGATGATTTATTATTTTATAAGTGATCTGTAATAATTATCTATTGTCATCAAAGGCATTTCCTGCCTCATATCTGGACAGTTAAAATAAATTATTAATTCATTTATCAATTTATTCAATAAATATTTCCTGAGTTCAGGGCACTGTGCTAGGCATTTTAACATGGTGAATATACTCCCTACCTTCCTAGAACATGTATTGATAGTTCTCTCATGAATAAATAAGTATAAATATATTACTTAATGATGTAATATGGATACAAATGAGAGGTTTTGCCAGTCTATTCATGATTACTAAAAAGATCTATATTTAGAATTATAAATATCAAAAGTAATAATAATTATACCAAAACATTTTAATAGTTAACCTTTACGGAATGCTTGTTATTAATCTCTTTGAAGACAGCACAGCACTGAACTCCACAGCATTCTGTGTACTAGATAGTTTTATTACCATTTTGATAACAAAATTGAGACATAGATTATTTCTTTCATGTCTCACAACTTGTAAGTAACTACTGGGCAATAAATGGTAGTGGGTTAATTTCTTTTACCTGCATATTACCTGTCCTCAGAAACAGAGGAAGGGAGAGAAGGAGGGGCGGGGGGAGAGGGAAAAAAAGCAATGGAAAAGATGGAAGGCAAGGCTCTCAGAGGAAGAGGTAAACACATCAGCATCAGTTTTCCTATCTATAATTTTAAATACTAGAAGATAATGGTCATCCTTAAAACATCTTAGCAGTGTTTTCTTCAATTCATTATATTTCTACCAAAAAAATTCTTGGCATTTTATATTTATTCTCACATTTAATTCATGTTTTAAGAAACCAATGCTGATTAGTGGAATTTTCCTACAGACCCACAAAAGATGACCAAGGAACAGAGGGGGAACTTTTAATATACAAATCAAAGGGAAAGTAAACATCAGGCAGTGTTTCATTTTAAGGGGAGACCCATGAGCAGTAAATAAATTTGTGAGACTAGGCGATAAGATCTGGTTGATAGCACATGGATTATAGCATTTGTCTAATGAGAACACTTACAGCTAGGTGATACATGTCTTCTTCTACACTAATGTCTTTTAGTTTTCCCACTAAGCCAGGATGATTCTGAATATACAAAGTAAGAATAAAGTAGTATGAAATTAATAATGTAAAAAAGTCTATCTTTTAATCTGATATATGATAACTTCCTTGAACATCTAGGAATTTTTCCTTGTAAAATTCATGCTGAGAAATGACAATCACATTTTCATCACTCCCCATAAATCCTATCTTCTCATGTCATGTTTGGTATCAGCATGTATGCATTTGCATAAACATATCACAAGAGTTATGACTTATATCAGTATATATTGATGGAGAATTATGATTTACTGAGAATTTCCCTAACATTTATTTTGATATTGAATTAAATCAAACTAAACACATAATAAAAACCTACAGTGTGGAATTCTGGGAAGACAAGAATGACAAAGGAAATATAAAGCCACAATCCATAGATGGTATTTGCCGCAGTGTACAAGCAGGTGAGTATAAACACCATTCTTTACAAGACCTGAATTTTATCAGCATCCCTTCAGTACGAAGTAGAGGGGTTCAATGGAAAGAAACAGTGAGCATCTATAAAAGAAGAATCTGTAGATAGCTGAATTGGCATGATGGGTAAATCTGAGGAGAACTTAAAAGAATTTAAAAGAATTTAGGGTTTTATACACTCAATCACAAATGAGTTCAATTGGAATACATAGACTATTAGGAGAATTGCCCTACATCGGTATACTACAATCATGCAAAGTTCATAGTTTACTTTAGGATTCACTCTTGGTGGTATATATTCTAAGGGGTAAACAGGAAATCTCTCCATATTTTTTCTCAATTTTATTTGAAACATAAACGAGATCTGAAAATAAAGACTTATAAAACATATTAATCATAAAATGTCACCAGTATATCTGGAGAGAGTGGAATAATCTGTAAATTCACACAGTTGAACAGGGCATCTTATCCTGTAGTGTCTGCTCTGCAGAGTAACTTCTGGAAGTGGGGTCAACATTACAACTGGACACATACAATAAGCGGAGAGAAGAGAGTTCAGATACATTCAGGTTGAAGAATAGAGCAAAGAAATTTCAGAAAACAAGCTACTGTATGTTTAACACTACTCAAAAGCAACAGAAGAGGGAGCTCTGTGAAGTTGGAAAGCTGTCAGAAATGTTTCCTCCAAAAATTTAGGGGAAAAAAAAAACCATAAATATGAGCAAACATATTGAGGTCAATGTCTATAAATATTATAGTGAAAAAATAGATTAAAGAGTAGGATAAAAGAGTAGAACATGTAAAAAAAAGATTGAAGGTAGGAAAAAATCTTTATCCTATAGATGATAGGAATGTCTGAAGGAGTAAATAAAAGCAGAGGACCTGAATAGTAATAAGAACCACATTTCAAGATGTTCCTGAAAGTAAAAATTAACAACATATGTTTTCTGTTTATCTGAGTACTGAATTTTGTGCATACACTTATGATTTAGAATAGCCAAATCAAAGTATTCTATTAAGATGATGAACTTTGAACTTTTCTATGAACATTTAGGTTAAAAAATATGTATGCGCGGGCCCTCCCTGGTGGCGCAGCGGGTTAAAGCACAGCACAAAGAAGCTTAAACCACTTCCTGAGTTCGATCCCCGCCTGCCCTGGAGGTGACCACATGGCGAGGCAGACCTCTCCTGACCCGCCCGCTGCTCCCCTCAGCAGTGTACTTCATCGATCTGCCTGTTCTGCACCCCACTCTGTCTCTGGTGAATCCTCTCACCCTCCGCATCTCTGGCCTGTACCCCAGTTCTGTATGAATAAATAAATAAATCTTAAAAAAATATGTATGCGCTAGAGGAATATTAGGTTATTATCAAACATCTTCACAGCAATGTCTTTTTCAGTGGTTGGAGAATATAGAATGACATTTAAAATATTCAAAAATATAATTATGTGAGTCAAAAGACACCTTATTTTGTAGAAGTCATATTGAAGTTCAATAGACATCAAAATACTTATTAAATGCAAGAACTGAGGGCATCTGTTCTTATGTAGTTCTCCTTAAATAATTTATTAGAAAATAGATTCATATAAGCAAAATGCTTAGAGAAACACTTTTATCAAGAAGAACAGTAAATATATATGTAGCTATAAAACAGATTAAATGAGAGCAAAAAAAGAATGGATATGCTTATGGCTATATGCTTTGGCAATGCACATCATTAAATTAAAGAATGGGGCAGGGATGGGGTAACATGTAAAAAATTAAATATATTCTAATCATCAATAATTATATTATTATATTCATAAGACTCTTTACATACTGTTTACATATCATTCATAGTACTGTTCGATTACATTTATAATGTTATAGTTTTGAAAAGTCATTCCCTCTGGTTCTTGCAATGTGGTCAGTCCTAGGACAGGGCAGAAAATGTACAAAGTTAGTCTGAAACACCTTACCATATCAGATAACAATGTCATATACACATCAATGTCCATAAGAATAATGTCACATGGATCCAGGAACCAACTTAAAGACGTTCCTGCTACTCAAGGAACAAACAATGGCAGATTTCAACTAAAATAGCTATTTCAGTGTCTTGAAAACTATAAAATATGTTGAAATTCCTGAGTTCAGAATGAGATTATTGTTTATCTTTCCAAATGAGGGAGAAGGAGTTCATTATCTTGTAAATGAACAAATGAGAAAGCATATGCATATTTTTCTCATTTCTATATTCCTTTAACTTTGGGTAGCCAACTTAAGGGTAGATTTTCCTTATAAGGGTAGATTTTCCTTATCTATATAAAGCTATTTTAATTAGTAAGTTAAAGCAAAGGGGTAGGATTCAACTATCACTATTTTGCAATTACAGTTAATAGATGGACCTGTGGTCATAATCAATAACTGTTAACATCATAAAAGGAAAGAAAATCAAGGTATATATATGTCCTGATGAAAGGCCATGCCATTTATAGTCTTATCAAAGGAAATATAGTGTATACAAGAGCTTGTCAAATGTTTATAGAGTAAAAAAAAAAAATTCCAGATTATGGAAAAAGTTGTGTTTTAAATGGCCTTTGTTCTTTTACAGAAACTTATAAGAAAAGAAAATTATGGCGGGGTAAACTATAGATTTTAAAAAAAGCTAACAAGTAATACATGTGTCCTTTAGGTAAGTAATATTAAACTATAGGGTTTAACCTAGACGTTAAAATTCAGAAAGGAACTCATAGCAGTAATTGTGATAAAAGTTAGTGAAGTGGTTATTCTGAGAGAGAAGGATGTGATTATAAAAGAGGTATCCTGGAATGACTCTGGTCAGGCTGGCTTGTTTTTTTTTTTTTTAATTTATTTATTTAGGGCCCTCCCTGGTGGCGCAGCGGGTTAAAGCACAGCACTGAGAATGAAAGCCACTTCCGCATGAGTTCGATTCCCACCTGCCCCGGAGGTGACCACATGGCGTGGCAGACCTCTCCTGACCCGCCCGCTGCTCCCCTCAGCAGTGTACTTCGTCGATCTGCCTGTTCTGTTCCCCACTCTGTCTCTGGTGAATCCTCTCACGCTCCACATCTCTAGCCTGTACCCCAGTTCCGTATGAATAAATAAATAAATCTTTTTTTTTTAATTAATTTATTTATTCGTACAGAACTGGGGTACAGGCCAGAGATGCGGAGGGTGAGAGGATTCACCAGAGACAGAGTGGGGAGCAGAAGTGACTGATGAAGTACACTGCTGAGGGTAGCAGCGGGACAGGTCAGGAGAGGTCTGCCAGCCATGTGGATTTCCTCCGGGGCAGGCTGGATCGAACTCATGCAGAAGTGGCTTAAGCTTCTTAGTGCTGCGCTTTAACCCACTGCGCCACCAGGGAGGGCCCACCATGGCTTGTGTTTTTATACACAAAATAAACTATGAAGTGGATAGTATTATATTTTCTGTAAAGGGTAAAATATTGTACCCTACTGGCAGTTATAAACCAAGTGAAATATTGAACTATAATTATTTACTTTCTAAATATTTCCCCTCCCCTTTATTTATTATGTTTTTATTTCCCTTTCCAAATGCATCCTCTTGAGACTAAAATCATTAAAGGACCCTATATAGGAACTGGTTGTAAATGGAGCAATTAAAGCAGAAACAAGTTAGTTAAAATCCATTTTTTAAAAAAGTTTTACAGTGTCTACCTCAATTTAGGCAACTTAACTTTGGTTTTCTACATTTCCATGCTTAAGTTTAGAACTTAGAAGTGCATTAACTGATATAATTTTAGGAAACAGAATTAAAAAAATAAACCTTCCCCCTTCCAGAAATCCTTACATAAAAGCAGAAAGTAGAGAAAGAAAATACTTTTCTTGCTATTGAATAAGCATTAAGTAAAAATGTGAGCACATCCCAGGCAATCCTCAGAGATTTTCTAAGACAGAAAGAATCTCAGCATTTTATCTAGCTGAGCAGACACAGCCGAATACATGGATATTTTCCGGACAAACAATAACTAGTCCTCAAATAAGTGCACACGTAATTTATTCTGACTTTATCTGGTAATTGGGGTGACAGGCTCTTTTACCTAATTGGACTTATCAAGATGAAGGAAAATCCCTCAACCTTTATGACAGGAAGTACTTAATGATTTAGAGCATATCCAACCAAAGCTAAGTTTTTATTCCTGCACTAATTCCTTTGATGTTTATGTGTCAAAAAGATGGGTCGTTGGGAAAGGCTTCATGGATTAATTTTATTTATATACAGTTGAAAAAGAGGAGAATGTACTTATAATTAGAATATTTCCTAAAGTAATTACTCAAGAAAAAGTTGAGGAGGGAAGTCTTTTCCTTTATATCAACAGGAAAAATTAAGCCTCTTATTTTTAATTTGTAGCTGCTCTAACTCATACCGAGTTTCTCTGTAAGAGATTGTTTTTACTAAGGGTAACACAGAAAGATGTATTTTTCTTTGAGCATATTAATTCATAATAATAATATCTTCTTTAGACCATAAGAAGTAGAATTTATGTAACTCTGAAATAATGGTTATGCTCCTATGAGCTTGCCCTTTTGCTATTAAACTTTAAACTTTATTTCCTCAGGTATCTGCACAGTCCTTTCATGTTTAGTAGGTATTCAAAAGCTATTTTTTTTTTTTCAGCCAACTGGTGAAACAGTTGTTATCTGTATCGGGCACTGGGCTGCTGCTATAAATATATAGACACTTTGCTTGAGAAATGTCTAAAACCTATTTCCCTGTCATTTTCTTTTTCCTTTCTTAATACTGAATACATTCTGGGATTCATTTATCTGTTTTTCAAAGAATGTTTCTGTGTGAAGTTTTGTTACATTAAATAGGAAATATAATAATCCTTTCTTGTAAGGAGAGGAAACACCCAAATAGTTTCAATGCTGAGTTTCTTAGTGGAAAATGCTGAGTGCCTCTCTCGTGCTAATGAAAGATATCTGTGGATAGCCCTCAGTGATAGTTGATGTCTGAAACTTTTTAGATTGACTGAATATTTTCAGTAACTTGCTGCACAAATTCAGGTTACAATATCTATTTAGAAACTTCTGCTTGTTTTTTCATAAGAGTATTATACTTATTGCTGTCTAAGATAATCATTTGAGTAGCTACTACTGAAATAATATAATAGAAAATCATGTATGTGAGTAATAATACTGTTCATAGAGTAAATTTATTTTCATACTTTACTAAAAGAAATATTTTATGCCCAATAAGTATATTGGGCATAAGTAAAATATTTATTGGGCATTTTACTTATGCCCAATATATTTATCATTAATTAGATTCTTCCAAAAACAAAATAGTTTTTTTCTGAAAGTAATTTTAATATATATCACAATGGTACAATATAATTTTAGAATTACTTTCTTGTCAAACAAAGATATAAATAGGTTGAGACACCTGCTCATCTATTTCCGTTAATTAGATAACTTATAATTAACGAATGCAAATAGTTTCTTACATAGTTATAGTGAATAAACACGAAAAAAAAGGTCCTATATTCTTCTTTCAAGGGAAACATAATATTTTATTGGAATTTTATTCTGCTCGAGGACATATAACACTTGTTAGAATTATCTATTGAGGGAATTCTTTGACCTCAGCTTGTCCTTCCTTATCCATCAGTATAACCTACCACATGGCAAATTCTAAAATGAATTTCTTTTTTTTTTCTAAATGAATTTCTTGATTTTATAAGGGGAAGTGGTGGACAATGGTATTTATCTGACTCCATGTTATTACCACCAATTTTTCTCCTTTATGTCTGCACAGTCAGTTATTAGAAGAAGCAGTGCTATTGTCCACAGTGAAATCCAGGGGATTCACCAGAACACAGCCAGTACTGATACAGCAATGTGGCTTCTGCAACACTATGGGCTATGGGCTATGCTCATAGGATCACTTTTTCTGGCTTCATGTGAACCAGTGGTGTTTTATAAACAGTATTCCCTTCAGCAACTTCCTGGGGAATCTCACTTGCCCTCTACCTCTTCTTTTCTACTGCCTATGAAGTAATTTTATAGTGGACAGCTTTGGACAGCTTTTACTGTACTCAGAATGTCTCCTTTATGGTTTCCATCTTCCTTGATAACAGCATCCAAGGAGCATCTGGGAGCTGAAAGATTCAAATTAGTAATCAATCACAATAACACTCATAATCTCTTCCCCAGAATTTGATATTTTGTTGACATGCTATCAGAGCACTTCACACTTGACTGGTGAGCCATGAAAACAATTACTGGTTCACTAAGAGGAACTAAACAACAACAACAAAAAAGAGCCCTTCTAAGAGGATCCTCTAAAAAATGCAGAGAGAAATTTGTAAAAAATGTAAGGTTGTTCAATGAGACTCAAGAAAGTTATACAATGCTCTGTAAAGACACCATCTACAAAGTAAATAAAAGAAAATATCTCTTAGTTTTGGGACTTGATTTTGGGTAATCTGTAATACCCATCAATCTTGCTAAGATTTCCTTGGAATTTCTCTGTTTTAACAGTTAGTAAACTGATACACTAAGGAAGCATTATTGCAAAAGTAGATGTTAATGATATTGCATATAAATCCTTGATATTCATATTTTCTGGAGTGACTTGTGAATACAATGTTAAATTCTAGGAAAATAGACTGTATGAAAGGATTATTTAGCATTTTAGGATTCTCTATAATTTCCTGGTATCATTCAGATGGGGGGAAATGAACAACATATGAAAAATGCAGAAGGCCAGAATATTAATGAGAGAATATGAATTGCTTTAAAATTTTGTCATAATGTTGCTCAGAATTTGGAGACTAAAGTGGTGAGGGTAAATTCCACAATGGTTAAATACTGGTCTTTATGAGGTAAATTTATAAAGTAGTGGTGGTATTGAAGAGGTAAATGTAGCCACATCTTCTTATCTTTGTATGGAGAACCATTGGATCCTATTGAAGTTGCTGGATCAACTATTGGCTTACTCTGTGGGAGAAGCACCCCACCTTTTATCATTCTTTTGTGAGTGAGGATTTTTATGCTCAGGGTAAAAATGTGAACTGGGTGCCAGAATGCTTGAGTTTGGATGCAGTATTACATAGGAGAAGCTTTCAATTAATAAAACTGAAAAAATATATTTAAGAACACTAACTATATTTAGCTTTATCTTTCATCTTTTAGTTTGTACAGCACTTCATTCTATAGGTAGAAAAATAGATGTTTTAGAGAGGTCAAGTTACAAACCTGGTTAAGTGACATAACCAGAATTTGAATACAAAATCAGTGTTTTCTGTATTACACAGCCCTGGCTCCCAAAGTGATATGCTTTCTGATAAAAATGCTCCTTTCCAAATGTGTGAAATTGCAAGAGTCAAAGAAATGAACCTCTTAGAGGTATCAAGGGGAAATTGTAAAAATTGAACTCTAAGATGGATCAAGGGCATATTTTAAAGCTGGATATCATGACCCTCCCTGGTGGTGCAACACGTTAAAGCAGCACTATGAAACTACCTGCAGCTACTGCCCAGGGAGGTGACTTACATGGCTGGGCAGACCTCTCTTGCCCAGCCCACTGCTTCCCTCAGCAGTGTATTTCACTCAATCTTCCTGTTCTGTTCCCCACTCTGTCTGGTGAATCATCGAACTTCTGTCCGTTACCCCAGTTCTTGAGTGCATGAATAAATAAATCTTTAAAGTAAATAAATCAACAAAAATCTGGATATCCATGTAATATGCCCTATGGTAATTTGATTTCAGTTAAGGCATATATGGATCTATGATTAAAGTGTATATCATCTATATGACAATTGTGTGTGGGGGGGTGTTTTATGTGTGTGAATACACACAATGAGGGGGGATTTCCAGCATGATTGCAGAAATGGGCTATTTATATAGCATCTTTTTAAAGAAACTGTTACAGAGCCTTCCCTGGTGGCATGATGGATTAAAGCATAGCACTACAAAGCTAGATGAGCTGCTTCAGCATGAGTTCAATCACCCAGCCACTGAGGTGACTCACATGGTTCAGCAGACTTCAGCCTTGCCTGTTGCTCAACTCAGCAGTGTACTTCATAGATTTGCCTTTTCTTCTCCCCACTCTGTCTCTGGTGAATTCTCTCACCACCCTGTACTTTTGACCTGTATCCCAGTTCTGTATGCATAAATAAATAAATATTAAAAAAAAGAAGCTGTTACTGTTAGAGTTACCTTAGGAAGCATTATCATTATCACTGGACTCTTAACATATTATTAACTGTTACTATAGTTATAGTTGATACATCATTTTATTTATTTATCAACCTTATCTGTAGGGTGGTAACATTTACCTATTTTTTAATGTGATAGGAAAACTAAAGTTTAGAGCATTTATGTGATTTACCCACTATACTAAGCAGCTAGAATCTGAACCTAGAACTTCTCGCTCCACATAAATCAGCTTGTTTTCAGAAATCACAAACAACTTTGGCAATGCTGCTTCCTGCATCTTGGGACACTTCTGAGATGTTCTGAAACTTTACAATGTTTTGGATTTTTTTTTTATCACTACAAAATTAAAATGGTTTTAGGGTCATATCATGTCTCCAAATGAGTTATATCCTTGAAAAGTTATATTTATTATACACACATTGTAATTATTAACATTATAGTTCTCACTTCCATACCTATTAAAATATATCAGAATCAAATTTTCTTTTTATACTCCTGATCATCAAGACATTTCAAAGGCATTTTTAAATTACTGACATAGATGATTCTTAAGGACTGTGAGGTTGCTATTATCTCTAACAGAATAAATGTTCAGAAATAGTTGTGAACAATAGACCTTTATTGCAGACATATGGGACTTATATAGGGATATTAGAATGATGTCCTCCATTTTCCTCTGTTGAAGATTTTAAACTCTTTTTAAGTTGCTGGTAATGCAAAGGGAGACATTTTAGTTTAGTACCACCCAGAGGCCATGATAACATCTTCAATGAAGTCACACTATTTTTCCCTTCCTGTAAAATGTCCCTGTTTCAGGTTTGGCAGAGAACCAGAAAACATTCATGGAATTAAATTTGGCAGAGAAGGAGCAACTAACTTCTACTGATTTCATGTGATTAAAAGCCTATCATCTTATAACTCTATATGAGAGGCCATTTGAAAACCCCATTTATCATCTTTTTTTTCTTTTTTACTCCCTACATTAACCCTCAAGGAAAATGTTATTCTGTGTATTATTTAGAAGGAGCCACTAAAATCCAGAGATGTTGAGTGATTTACTCAAGACCACAGAGCTCATAAATGAAATAGCTTGGGCTCAATTTGTCTTCTGATTCCACAGATTTTGTTATTTTTTTCTATGCAGTTCTGTCTCCTTTTTTTTTTTTAAGACTTTTTTTTTCTTTTTTTATTAAAAAGTTTATTTTTACATCATTTTTCACATTTTTTTTTCATCTCAATTGTAATCCCCATGGGTTTCCCATCACCAAATCACCCCTGTGCCACCACCATAGTCCCGTGCATTTCCCTCCCTTCCCCCCCCCCCGTTTTTGATCCCTTTCCCCACTCCACCCCCACAGAATGTCTCTGGTCTATGGTTGTTCATTATTTTTGTTATTTTCTCGCCTGGTCCATTATACTCCTGCTATGAGTGAAACCATCCGGTATTTTTCTTTCTCTTTCTGGCTTATCTCACTCAGCATGATCTTTTCCAGCTCCATCCAAGTTGCTGCAAAAGACATGTGTTTCTCTTTTTTGGTTGCTGAGTAATATTCCATTGTATGTATATATGTCTCCTTTTTTTTTTTAAAGATTTATTTATTTATTCATACAGAACTGGGGTACAGGCCAGAGGCTCAGGGGCAGTGAGGGGCTTCACCAGAGGCAAAGTGGGGAACAGAACAGGCAGATCGATGAAGTACACTGCTGAGGGGAGCAGCAGGCGGGTCAGGAGAGGTCTGCCATGCCATGTGGTCACCTCCGGGGCAGGCGGGAATCAAACTCATTAGGAAGTGGCTTTAGCTTCTCAGTGCTGTGCTTTAACCCACTGCACCACCAGGGAGGGCCTTTGTCTCCTTTTTAATAATTTACTTATTTGTATTTCTTAGAACTCTTGAACATATTTAAGAATCAGCATGATTTTTAACATTTTGTTGTAGATTTTAGTTAAATTGAAATATCTGAATGATTTCTCTTAAATATTTTACAATATTAATTTTACTGTTGGAATTTTGTGGCTCATTCTAGTGGCACATCTACACTTGAAAAAATTCAGAACTTATTTCAAAACTCACTATTAGTAGAAATTTGAAGTTGCAGAATGTTTGTATCAAACTGTTCTCTTTTAATACATAGATAAAAGACTCAAGATCCTAATGTCTACGTTCTGTGATAGTGTTTTCCAAACTTTGAAGATGCTTGCAGTAATATGGAGTATTGATTAAGGCCTGGTCCTATAGCCTGAGATTTTCATGAGTCTCTAGGGTCTTTCTTTCTTCTTCCTTCCTTCCCTCCTTCTTCCCTTCCTCCCTTTCTTCCTTTCCTTTCTTTCTTTCCACACAGAACTAGGGTACAGGCCAGAGGTGTATGGGTGATGAGAGGATTCACCAGAGACAGAGTGGGGCGCAGAACAGACAGATCGCCGAAGTACACTGCTTTGGGGAGCAGCGGGCTGGTCAGGAGAGGTCTGCAGCCCCACTCCGGTCACCTCCAGGGTGGAGATGGAACTGCTGAAGTGGCTTAAGCTTCTTAGTGCTGTGCTTTAACCCGCTACGCCACCAGGGAGAGCCCTACAATTTATATTCCTAAGAGTATCTTTATAGATTCTTCTCCATCATGGAGGTTTGGAAAATACTTGTGTGTGTGTGTGTGTGTGTGTGTGTGTGTGTGTGTGTGTATTAATCAACTTTGGAATAAATCTGTCTACAGAAAAGCTGCAATTTTTGCATCAGGTACATCTGGGTTCTAGTCCAAGCTCTAACATTACATTAGTGATGTTTGGCAATATGTTTAATCAGATGAACATCAGTTTCTTAGTTTGTAAAATTCCATCTGAGAAGACAGTGAGTGTTAAGTATAAGAAATATCTAGTGTAATGTTTGATAAGGTGATACACAGTAGATAGTAAATAGGTATTCCCTTTACTTCTTCATAGGATAGATTTGTCAGAAATACTATGAATAGAAATAAGGATACTTAGCTTTAATACAGAGATTTTATTAAAATATAAGCTATAAAATATAAGATGTGTGTGTAGGTGAGTGTGGGCATGTTCTGTATTTTACTTTTAATAAGAGTTAAAGTAGAAGATATTTGAAATCTGTGCAAAAGTTAAAAGTTATTGGAATGCCATAAAATTTATTCTTGAATTTTATTCTTAAATAACATTAATTTATCTTTTGCTGATTATTTATTAAGTGTTGGGTCCTTGCCCATTATCATTTTTTAAAATATTTATTTATGCACACAAAAACTGGGATACAGGCCAGAGGCAGGGGTGTGTAAGAGGATTCACCAGAGTGGTGAGCAGAACAAGTGGATCTACTGAAACACACTGCTTAGGGGAGTAGTGTGGAGTCAAGAGAGGTCTGCTGTATCATGTAGGTCAGCTTCCTGGTGGAGAAAAACTCATGCTGTGGTGGCTGCAGATAGCCTCATAGTGTGGTGCTTTAACCTATTGTGCCACTAGGCAGGGCCTGCCCATTTTCATTTTAACTCAGAGGACACCTGTATATATACCAGGGTACAAAGAGTCAGTATTATTTACAAGTGACTCAAGTAGGATTTCAACCTGGCAGTCTTCAGTTCAAAAGCAAGTACTCTTAAACTGTGATGTGTTCTGTTTTTAGTGTTTTTATCCTCATCTCATGCTTTCACTTTCTTATTTATGATTAAATACAATGAGCAAAACAGAAAATTGAAAGCTACCCTTCTGTCTTCAGCTATATTGCAGCATATTCTTGAACTGCTAAGAAATTCGGAATAATTGCTATGTGAGATATTAACTGCTCTGATTCAGAATATATCTTTCTTTGAGGACTGACTCTGAAGAGAGCATCTAATTTGTCATATATTACGATCTGGTCTTAATATTGTCCTTTTCTCAGTAAGGAGATAGGAATTAGATGAATGGGGTATGCTTAACTGAGGATTTAAAAAAAAAAACCCTGAGGATTAAGTCCAAGAAGTTTTGAGAGAAGCCCCAAGGTGCTAAGCAATACCATTGCTCCAGATTAAGGACACTTTCCTACCCAGAGTTATTTCTCCTGGGATCCTGGGGTCATTCTATTATTTATTTATTTATTTTTGAAGATTGATATATATTGGGCCTTCCCTGCTGGTGCAGTCTGTTAAAATACAACACTAATAAGCTAAAGCCACTTTAGCATGAGTTCAATCCCCACTCTGGAGGTGATCTACATGGAGCAACAGACCTCTCCTGATCTGCCCACTGCTCCCCTCAGCAGTGTAGTTTATTGATCTGCCTCCCTACTCTGTCTCTGGTGAATCCTCTCACCGCCCCCTCTGCACCTCTGGTCTATACCCCAGTTCTGTATGCATAAATAAACAAATCTTAAAAAAAAATTGCTGTATTTACTTAGCCTAAACTGGGGTACAGGCCAGAGGTGCAGGGGTAGTAAGAAGATTCACCAAAGACAGAGTGACTAGCAGAACAGGAAGATCTACAAAGTATACCATTGAGGGGAGCAGCAGGTGAGACAGGAGAGGTCTACTGAGCCATGTGGGTCACCTCCCTGGCCTGGGATGAAATTCATATTGAAGTGGTTGTGGCTAGCTTCCTACTGCTGTGCTTTAACCTGTTGCACTGCCAGGGAGGGCCCTCCTGGGATCATTCTTATGAGGCAAGTATCCACCTGTGAAGATTTCCCTAAACTCTTCTCAAATTGTTCACCTGGGGTTTTGTACAGTTAGATTCTTTTAAGCCTTGGGGCAAGAAACTTTCCAGCAAGTCCTACAGTGAAGTATGCATCAGATTGCATTCTCAGTCTGTCTTTTGTACTAAAGTCTGTGTAATCTGGAAACATTAATGACATGCTCCATACACTGGATGCCGACTGTATGCAGAGACAGTGACCTTTCCCAGGGTACATTATCATTTTTGTTTTATAAGTAAAACAAGATCCATAGAAGGTCAATAACTTTCCTTGGGCACAAAGGAAAGAGAATGAAAAAAATAAATAGTCTTACTCCAAAATCATCACTCTTTTTGTTGGAAAGTCCAAAAGCCCTGATACCTTATCATTAAGATGAATAAGAATCAGCCCTGTGCAGAGATAGAAGCCACATTAGAACAATTTCAAAGTTCTTCTCAGCTTCATGAATCCGTTATGCTCACCTTGGCAAATATGGAAAAATGACTTTTGAATTGTTTACTTCTGAATGCATCATAGGGATTTTGAAAAAACTAAAAGGATATTCTATGCAGTGTTTTACAGAGAAGTTTTTAACTAAGTTTCTTTTGTTGAACATGTATGCCTATTAATATTAGAAACAACTGGAATGTAGCACGGGTAGTGTGCCTGTATGTATTTCTCTCTTAATTGTGGCAAAGATTGTAGCATATCAGATGAACTGTTTGCAGCTTGTACCTCATCATCTAATTCAATAGCATCACACTCACTAACTTCAAGTTGATTGAAAATTTACTATGTTTGGTCTTAGGACAAGGTCCACTTGTTAAAAATAAATTTAACACTATTTTATGATTTTTTTAGGTATTATATAAACTAAGTATGACAATAAGTGGAGAGAACTTATTTACCACACATGAACAATATATTTTAATGATTTTCCCCTCTTAATTATAAATTATGACATGGGTTTTACTCTCTTTAAATAAGGTTGATGGTGTGAAGGATGCTAATAGTTCCGTGAGTACTAACAAAATAAATGAGACTTCTGAGCCAGAATAGTATCAAGTATATCATCATAGGTGTATTGGTTCCCCAACTCCCAAAACTGGGTAACATGCTAGAGATTGTCTGAGAAAACACTTTACCAGCAAGCACTGACTTTTTCCTAAGGGAAACTGACTGTATTGCTAGACTGCATGGTGCATTACCACAGTGCATTGTTTTCACTGCTGGATTGAAAAACTGGTCATAACCTTGTGATTTTAACACATTCAGCAAGTCATGAAACTGTTCTAAAGGACTCTGATGGACTGGACCCAACAGTTCTGTGACAAATACTGTAATTTATATACATTAATACATTTAACTCAAATAAGAACACTATGGGTAAAATGACTTTTTCTTCATAATTATTGAGGAAACTGAGTCACAGGGAAATTGACATACCAAAAATAATGTAGCCAATTAGACTCGGACATGTCTTCCCCCACGCCTGTTGTTTTAACCTGTATATGCTTTGCTTTTCCAATTGGCAATGTGGTACAATAAGGAAAAGTGCCTGGTTGGCAACAAGTGAAGCAGTTCTGAAAAATCTTCAGATTGCTACAGACAGCAAAAGGACTTCAGAGAACAGGAACAGGGAACAGGAATACTGTCTTCACGGAGGTTTCCTCTTTCCTCCACTATTCAAGCTGGTAATTCCCAGCACATTGGCATTTGTTTTATGATTCCCTGAGAGGAAAGTAAAATCTTGACTTAAGCTATTTGAGCCCTTCATCTGCAGAAGGCAAACTTGGGGGTTTGTTTTAAAAGAACAGATGAAAAAGGAAAGTTTATTACTCTCAGCTTCCATAGCGGCCTGTTTTTCTCTTGGGAAAGCAGGAAATGGTGAGTTCCAAAGATCCCACCACTAAGGTGTCAAGACAAAACACTTAAAATATATTGTATTTTGAGTCAGGTAGCCCAAATGTTTAATAGAAAATGCTAATCTATAATCTTTAGTGTGTTTATTAGTATAAAAAAAATATTAGGGCCCTCCCTGGTGGCACAATGGGTTACAACACAGCACAGCAAACTAGCTGCAGATGCTTCGGTGTGAGTTTGATCCCCAGCCCCAGAGGTGACCCACATGGCACAGAAGACTTCTCCTGTCTGCCCACTGCTCCCCTCAGCAGTGTACTTCATAGATCTGCCTGTCCTGCTCTCCACTTTGCCTCCGGTGAATCCTCCTACCACTCCCACACCGCTGGCCTGCACCCCAGTTCTGTATGCATAAATAAATAAACCTTAAGATAAATGATACATTAAAAAAGAAAAGAAGGCAAAAATTAAAAAAAAAATAAACTAAATGATCTCTTCTGACTTTTTGGTTCCCATTATAGCATTCTCTCTTATCTCCTAGTTGTTTTCCCTTTGTTTTCTCTTCAGATAACCCTAGAAATATTTTGTTTGAATGTGTAAGGACAATACTAATTATAGTAATTTATGTGAACCCTTTAGCAATTATGACTAATCACTGTGCAACACAATGACAATTATGTATATCTGCAAATATGCATCAGATTAATTGGGTTGTGAGCTTTATTTTTTTCTTTAGAACACTAAACATGTCACACTCATTTATCAGTCTTTTGTCCACTATAACATGATCATATGCTCACAAAATTAAAATCAGTGTGGGTACTTCACATATTTTTTTTTTGACTGCATAATTAATGGCTGTAGACCAATTACGTACCTTCTCTGAAGAGTCCTATTTTTAAAATAAATAAATGTATCTATGACATATGTTCCTTAAAATGTCTGCCTTGTCATACTGATTGTATTTGAATTTCTTGTCTCATCTTTATTTCCCTGCCTTATTTTCATATCTTTTGATTGAAGAACAGAAAGAATATAATTTGAAAAGACAAACACAATATTAAAACATGTTTGTGTTTCCAAAAGTAAAGTTATAGGAACTGATACTCAATAATTAAAATGTCTGTAAATTTGGCTAAATTATTTGGTTAACTGGTAAAAATTTGATAAAGTAAACCTAATAAATCATAAGTAGGTGAATAGGAACAAATCAGCTAATTCAAACTTATGCTTAAATAAGTTTAGTTTTCTAAGTGCACTTGTGGAGCTAAGCATGGAACTAAAGAAGGGGAGAGTGGTAGGTGATGGCATAACAGCTGTTTCCCTGGGAAAGGGGTGGTTCCCTGTCCCACCCAAGGAAGGTGATGCTGAGCAGGGAGGGAAAGAACAAGGATGGGGAACAAGGAGGCCTGTGAAGGAACATGGAACAGAAAGGCACGCAAAGAAGCTGTAGTTACTTTTTGGTTCTGGACTGGTTGAAAAGATGTGAGACTTGTGAGGAGGTTACCAATGGCAGCTTCCATTTTTAGTATGCTTTTTCCTTGCAGACTTGTCTGTTGTTTCTGACACTTTTCTATGGGTCCTCTCCACAAGATGCTTTAGACTTGTGGCAGGCTTTTTGGCCTCAGTGGCTCTGCTATGTGCCAATCCAGTTTGTCTGGGAATTTATGCATGAAGGCATGGATAACTTTGGGTTGTTGATTTGGAAACTTTATTTTTTGTCTTATCTGTATTTGTTGTATTAATGTATTATCTGTATTAATTGTATTAATGTCCCTTTTCATTAAAGACCTTATGCACTAGAGTATGTTTAGTCTTAATGCAGCAGATGGAAGAACTTATTTAGAATGGGCAGATTTGGGGGTTCTGAGATGCCCCTCCTGTCCTGTAACAATGGGAGTGGGAGCAAAAGAGCGAAGGGTTCCGATGGACTATGGAGGAGGATTATTGGGGCTTTGATGGGGGCATGGAATGGTAACATCTATTTGTAGAGATGTGAATCTATACTCCTAAAATGTATACAGTAGTGTAAACCAGTGTTACCTAAGCAAAATTAATATAAATGTATAAAATAAATGAAAGAAAACAATTGTATGAAGGTTAGGACACTGTTAAACTGTGAATTTTCAGCTTAGGGACTAGGTGTAGATTTGTAGCATAAGATTTATTTCTCCTAGTCTATTTAGAAACAATATATTTTAACTAGATGGAATTTCCTTATTTTATGTTATTAAATTTTTTGAGAAACACAAATCAAAAAAATATATATATGGATATAAAGTTTAATTAAAATTAAAATTCCTAAAATCTCCAACTGGATTTTCAATATTCTAGTTCCACTATCTATTTCAAAGCTAAAATAAACATTTTTATGATAAACTCATAGGAAGGCATGTAGGATTAGAATGCTGGAGATAATGAATAGATAATATGTAAATACTCTGACCTTGAGAGGACAAAAGAACTTTTTCTTGAAATAAGACTTGCTAAAAGATATTTGAATACAATGATAACTCTGATGCTTGTGGAAGTTAATGTTATAATCTTGACAAGAACAGAAAATTATATTGTGGAGAAAAAAGTAAACATCTTATGATGAAGGGGGATTTAAGAGACTATCTGATAAAAGGCTTTGAAAGTCATATTGAATTTATGATCTGAAGGTCAAAATTCCCTTTACATTTGTATTATTTGTTTTGTGTGTAACCTTTAGTAATAAGCAAGTAATAGGCAAAGATGAAATATTTCACTATTATAACCAGTATATGACTTCATGAGAAAGACTACTCATCAAAACAATTTAATCTGTATAAAAATATGCAAACATGTGCTAGATAATTTCTTATACCTAATTCTTTATCAAGCTCTGTTTTGATTTATTGCTATTCTTATAGTATTTTACATTTTTTTGGCAATTTAGTCTATACTTCTGCTAAATGTTTACAAGAGGCTTTTTAAAAGTATATATATATATATATATATATATATATATATATATATATATATATATAATTAGACATATGTTTTCCTAATGAGTCCATAAAATAACCCAATTTTCTTCAACATTCAATCTTAGAACAACAACAGCAACAAACCCTTTAGGAATCTCTCAAATAAATTTGATACTATTTATAGAAAAAGGAATCTGATTATCTGATTAGTCTGGGAAAATCCCAGATTATTGAGAATTATACATTCAAGATAGCAATCTAGTGAACTAATGGAAAACATTTGGGTATACTTCCCCCTCAACAAAAACAGCTAGAATGATTTTAGTTATGGTCATCATATAATAATGGTTAGTCTTAACATGTGTCACTTTTTTTTTGTAGTGTCGTATTTTGCAATATGGATCCTTGCTTATAGAGTAGAGTTTGTTCATTGAAAAATTCTAATTGGCAGAACTTATCTTAATTAACTAAATTACTGTGGATGATCACTTTTATCATTGTCATTTATTCATATTTCAGACAATGAACATGCAATTCAAATGCAGGCCATGCTAAACACATAAATAAATGCCATCTGCTGAGAAACCTGAATTTAATCAAGTAATATATAATTTATTATTTTCCCCAAACACCTATGTTCTTTGTTGCTGTTGTTTTCTGTACACCAGCATTCAAGATATATCAAGATGTTTAAAATTAAATGTCAGAAATGAGTGGAGAGAGCTCTAGTTGGAAGATACCATTGTAGTCTTCAACAGGAATTCTGGCACCACAATCACGCCAATCAAGTATTTAATTACCCTGTTAAAATTGCAGAGAATGATTGTCTTTCCTCTGTGGTATGTAGAAACCTGCCAGAGACTATGAAATGTGAAATATGGATATTTATAGCTTCTTTCTGTCCCAAAATAAAAGCAGCTGCATTACTGATATAGATTGTTCTTTCATGTATATGTTCTCTTATTAAATCCAAGATCAGACTGTGTTCTTCTGATAGATACTTTCTAATGTTATCTGTAGTCATTTTATTAAGACATATAAACATCCTGTTTCATGCCTTATAGTCACAGATTTCTGTCAGGTACCTACATACCATGAAAGGAAAGAACCATCATTCTCTGCAATTCTAAAGAGGGTAATTAAATAATTAATTGGCTTGATTGTGTTGTCAGGATTCCTGTGGAAGTCTCCGATGGATGGTATCTTCCAACTGGAGCTCTCTTCATTCATTTCTGATAATAAATTTTAAACATCTTGATAATATCTAAAATGCTACTGCACAGAATAAAAACACAGAACATTGATATTTGGGGAAACTAATAAATTATATACTCTGTGAATAAATCTAAGTTTCCTTGCAAAAGGCACTTCTAGATCTGTTTAACATGCCAGCATTTGATTTACACTGTTTACTTATTGATCATCAATAATGTTGTCCATTTGTTTTCTGTGGTATTTTGTATCTCCTTTATCTTAGTTTAACAGAGAAAGCAATTTTGATAATAAATTATTTATATCTTAATGCTGAAAGAAACTTTGTAAATTATTTAGTGCAAAACCCATCCAAGAAATTGAACTAATTTGGTCAAGGTGAATAAACTGTAGAATAACCATGCTGATACCCTGTCTACTGTTTCCTCATCATGTAAGTAGAACTAGGATTATATTCATAAAGAACTGGAACACAGGCCAGAAGTGCAGAGGTGGTGAGAGGATTCACTAGAGACAGAGTGGAGTCAGAACAGGCAGAATGATGAAGTACACTGCTGTGGGGAGCAGCGGGTAAGAAATATGTTTGACATATTACATATGTTTGTGGGTTGACATATTACATATATTTTATGTAATACCTATTTTATCATACCTTTATGGATATTATATTTTGTCATTGTCATTTGTTTTGTGGCCTGGTGAGGGAAATAAATGTGTTATATGTATGTGCGCACACACATGTATATATGTATATGTATGTATATGTATATGTATGAAGTATAAGTCATTGTGCTTTTGAGCAAAACAAAATAATCTGTTAAAATTGTTTTATACTGGAAGATTTGAGAGAAGTAAATTCATATTTGCCCGAAAACTGTCTTTCCATAAGAGATCTAGAGTGCTATGTAATTAAAGTATCTGAAATTAGAAGTAACTATCCCGGTTACGGAAGAAATTTCTGAGCACTGTAATTAAAAACTGTCCTAAAAAAAAGGAAAAAAAGAAAAAAAGCCTGAAGACTACATCTAAAATTTTGTGTTTGCTTGGATATTTCTCTGAAAACAAATTAAAATATTGATTGTATAATGATGTCTATTAAATGGAAAATAAATATTTTATATGAATTTGTAAAAGTAAAATGTAGGGATTGGTATAGAGAAAAAATTAAGAGAAGATAGAAATCTTTGAAATCACTGATAATAACTGAAAGCTTAAATCAGCTATAATCTCAGAATAAACTGACTGGCAAACAATAGTTTAGCAGTACATAATTTTCCAAGGTGAGTGAGAGAGAGAGAGAGAGAGAACTACAGAAAGAAAACAGGGTTTAGTAGGGATTGATGGAATAACCATCAATGGATATGGATACTAAACTTCATTTTCTAAACCATCCATGGAAATGGATACTAAACCATCAATGGAAATGGATACCAAACTCCATTTTCTCTGTTGAAGCATACAGGTGGAGAGATGTGTCAGTAGTATTTAGGAGGCTCTCATCTCAAGGCTGAAATATCTCAAAATCCACACTGATACATTTGTTATTAGTGAATGTTTATTTACTAATATCTAGATTCTGGGTATTTTGTATGGTTTATCTCTGAATTCTTGCAAAATCTTCTAGTATATTTATTATGGTCTCTGTTCTATAGATCAAAAACTTGAGGTTCAGTATGAAATAACTAAGGAGTAGAAGAACCAGTATGAGAACGTTGTTCCTACAATTACTTTGCCACTTGTATGTCTCCTTCAATTCCACTTTCCTCTTTACCTAATAAATTCTTGTGAGCATCTCATAATCCATTGGGTTTCTTTTCTTCAAAGATATGCTTCAAAAATTGAGCATTAAATTTTGGGTTTCTATTGATAACAGTTAATGTGTAATAAATTATTCAGGGTGTGAACAATTTAATTCATACATTCAAAGAGTTGATGGGTTGAGGAAAACATGACAAAATGCACAAATATACACAAATTACCCATCAACTGAATGCAAAACACTTCACTCCTCAATACATTAAATTATTTGGAGTTTTATGTTTAATTTAAGCACTGTTCATTAATCTAAGAGTAGTAACAGGAAATACCTTGATGCAGACTAAGAACCTACCGCACAACAGGTTAAAGAGCATCACTATGAAGCTATCTGCAGCAACTTCATCATGAGTTCAATCCCCTGCCAGGGAGTTGACCCACATGTCATAGCAGCAGACTTCTGTCTTACTTGCTGCTCCCCTCAATAGTATATTTCATCATTATCTGTTCTGCTCCCCACTCTGTCTCTGGTGAATCCTTTCACCACCCCTGCACCTCTAGCATGTATTCCAGTTCTCTATGCATAAATAATTTTTTTTTTTAAGAATCTTCTTAGGTTCTTTTACCTGTTATTAATCCTTATCTAATTACTCATTTTGTTTTGATTACTCGTTTTATTTTGAATATTCCTTTACATTTGATCACATATTTGTGTGGAAAGTATAGGAATAAAATGCATCTGTATTTGTATACTGTGAGTTGAAACTATTTGCAATGATTAGGCACTATATAAATAAGTCCATAACATCTTATTATTCTAGGATTTTCAAGTTAGTGTTTTCTAGTATTAATTTTTTAACATAATTTAAGCTAAAATAATATTTTTCATATCACTCTCTTTAAATATTATTTCACCATTTTCTACAAAATACTAGTTTGTTTTTATTGAAAATTTATGCTAGTGTAGAAAATTTTTTCTAGTGTAGAGAATTTTCTCATGACTTCATGATTCACAAGATAAATATAATTAAATTCTTGGTGTATATACTATTTTGTTTCCCATTGTATTCATATTTTCAGATATAGTAAGGAATTTTATCTCAATATATTGTGAATATTTTAAGTACTTAAAATTGAAATGTTTTTCTGCTTGAAATTAATGACTATTTAGTGCTGTATACCTAATGACAAAGCACTATGTGTATATATATATATATGCATTACTAAGCATCGCATTTGCTTCCAGTTATTACTGTTGTAGTTATACCATTTATAAAGAAATATAGTAGTTATTAGAGCACAGACTTTGGAGTCAAGAAGTATAGATTTTCAGCTGTATACTTTTATATTCAGGTTGTGTGAACTTTAAAATGTTACTTTACTTCTCTGACCTTGGTTTCTTGACTTTACAATAAAAATTATAAAAATAAAATATTTTTTAAAGAACCCTTTTTGAAGATGCTCACTAATTTTCTTTGCCATTATTCTGTCAACACTATTCTTAAAAGCATTTATAAGTATTCCTCATATAAAATTAAATGTATACCATGAACTGCTATTAGTAGGTTATAGTATCATAATAACTTGAATTACTACTAACAGTTCATGGTATACATTTAGTTTTATATGAGGAACACTTATGTATGCTTTTAAGAATAGTGTGACAGAATAATGGCAAAGAAAATTAGTGAGCCTCTTCCAAAAGGGTTCTTTAGAAAAAAAAAAAAAAAGATTTATTTTTTATGCATACCAGAATGGGGGTGTAGGCCAGAAGTATGGCACGTGAGAGGTTTCACCAGAGACAGAATGAATGGAGCAGTACAGGTTGATCTACTGAAATACAAGACAGAGAGGTCTGCTGCACCATATGTTGGCTACCTCCCTGGCAAGGGATCAAACTCATGCCACAGCAGTGATAGTATAATAGTGCTGAGACCTAACAACTGTGCTACCAGATCGGCTCCCCCAAATGGCTTTTAACTGATAAACATTATTAAAAAAGAGTAGTCACACAAAGTCTCTTAATTTTTGTAAGGGCATACAGCAAATGTTAAAACATCCAGTAAATAAAACCTGCTAACTCTTAGTAAAAAACAGTAGGATTCTAGCATTTAAACAACTATTACTACCAGTTCCATATTATGAAATCTACCCACTCAGGAGAAATCAGAACATGATGTAGGGAAGATTTAAAAACATCCCCAGTCCACATACAGACCTACTGATGTAGGGCTGATTATGTCTGGAGCAAGAAGCTTAACCATAATCTCTAGCTACAAAATGACTAGTAATCTTAGTTGATCCAAGGGTGACTCCAAACAAAGTCAGTCTTAAAAACTATCACATTGGCTTTGTAGATCATCTCCAACAGCAAGAAACATAAAAGAGAATATAAACAATCACGGCTATGTCAAACTAAAAAGCTTCTGCACAGTGGGTATTGCTTTTGTTGTAGTGATTTTCTCTGTCATATTTTGTTAGTAGGGTTATTCTACTTTTGTAATTTGTGTTTCAGTCTCATTTTTTAAAAAAAAGATTTATTTATTTATGCATACAGAACCGGGGCACAGGCCAGAGATGCAGGGGTGGCAAGAGGATTTACCAGAGACAGAGTGAGTGGGAAGCAGAAAAGGCAGATCGATGAAGTACACTGCTGAGGGAAGTAGCGGTGGGTCAGGAGAGGTCTGCCACGCCATGTGGATCACCTCCAGGGCTGGTGATAGAACTCGCAAATGGCTGCAGCCAGCCTGCAGTGCTGCACTGCTGTGCTGTAACCCCTTGTGCTGCCAGACCCTACAAGCTCATTTTTTTTTTTAAAGATTTATTTATTTATTCGTACAGAACTGGGGTACAGGCCAGAGTTGCGGAGGGTGAGAGGATTCACCAGAGACAGAGTGGGGAGCAGAACAGGCAGATGGACGAAGTACACTGCTGAGGGGAGCAGCGGGCGGGTCAGGAGAGGTCTGCTGCGCCATGTGGTCGCCTCCTGGGCAGGCGGGGATCAAACTCATGCGGAAGTGGCTTCAGTTTCTCAGTGCAGTGCTTTAACCCGCTGCGCCACCAGGGAGGGCCCACAAGCTCATTTTTAATTAAGTAATTCTGAATGCTTGAAAGCATCACAAGATCTAATGAATAAGATGGTTTATGGACAGTTTATGTATACGGCCATGTATGTTCACTTATGCGTCATTGATGTCAAGCATTATCAGAATTTTAAAAATCATATTCAAATGACTATGTGTATTAATTTAAAGTCTTTGATTTCTAGTAAGGAGCTTAGATGTCAGCATTGTAGAGAAGTTTTGAAGCAATTGACATATAATGAGGCACAGTGCTAATAGAATTAATTCATGTTAATTAGCCTTAAAACTCAGATTCCAAGAAGAGATATCTGTTTATCTCAGCCTGAGTTAATGTCTCTCTTGGCTAAGGGGGCAGGGTTACTGGTTATCAGCTCTTTTACCATACATTTTTCCAGGTGTGGACCGAAAAGCAAATTAAGGTGCTATTGCAAAAGGAAGTTGGAATGGAAGCTGGGTAGCCAAAAATCTAGAAAATAACCACTAGTGTGTGTGTGTGTGTGTGTATATATATATATATATATATATTTGGATATGCATTTTAGTTCTTATTTCAAGGTGTAAATTTATAGTGTATTTCTCTAGCTCTAACTCTATGTCTATAACTTCTGTATGGTCCTTTGCATTATTAAGCATAATTCGCTGGAGTCATAAAACCCCAAGAGAGCTAAGACTTTACATCAGATTCCATGTAAAAGCACCTAAAAAGAGTGAATGATACTAAGGCTTAAAAGCTAGACTTGTTATTTTAGAAAAAGGAGGAAAAGCTGACATAAAAACAGAGAGAATATTTGCTGTTTGTATTTGAAGACAAGCTAGCTGCCTGTTAGAATTTCTTCTTGGGCACACATTAGCTGTATGATTACTGATAATGTGTTTGAATTATCTGTACCTCAATTTCCTCAATTGTAAAAAGAAACCATAAAACTGTAAACGTAAAATCAACTCTATCAGTAAACTATGTCAGTTCAACTCTTACTCTGTATGTAACATGCCACCCAAAACTTACTTTCATAGAACAACAAGGACATATTTGGTTGTATTTCAGCAATGAGGGTGAGGCTCTGCTGGTTGACTTGTCTTTGCTTTGTGTAGTTTTGCTTGTGTAGCACTCATTCATGATTTAGTCAATGTATAACTTGTGGGTGGTATCATGCTTCTGCCAGTAGTGTGGATGACTGGTGTCACTGGGAGCTATTTGGGACTTCTCTTTCCTATGTCTTCATCCTACATCATTTCCCCTTTATAAATAAGTCCCCCTCCAGAAGACCAGTCAAACTTTGATAGATGACATTTCAGGAAAATAAGAGAGCAAATGCAGAAGCTATATGTCTCTTAAAACCTAAACCTAGAAGTTTGCCATTGTCAATTCCATATTCTGTTAGTCAAAAGAATTTTGTATGCTAGTGCAGATTCAAAGAACGAGAAGACCATATAACTACTACATTTATCAAGGCAAGAGTCCTAAGCACATATTTTTACCTACTATTGAAGAATTTGTCTTCATCTTGAAACAGCCTGACACAGACAAGAGATTAAGAGAATTATGGCATAACGTATAATGCTGAGCCACATTTCAGGCATGATGACTTTATTGACCTTCTGCTCAGAGTCTTCTTTCCTAAGATTGGAGCTACACACTGATTTGCAATGTGGATCCATGGCGAGCATGCTAGGAAGCTTCTGACACAACCAAGAATGTGTTGAGTTAGAAAGTGTGGTAGTTAGAATAAACCATTGTATCCTGAAACATAGTCAGAATCCCTGCCCCAGTGTTTTATGCTATGCATTCATAAACTAATACATCCATTATTTATGTCCATCATGTCTTTTAATGGCATTTTAATTATTCATTAGTTACCTATTCACAGAGTTTAATGAGGATAGCAAAATATAGCATGCTTTTTTGTGAATATAAACAGTCTTCTACTCCTTATACATTGCCTGAAATCCTGTGTTATTGTGATAGATACTTGATTATATTTCTCCTGAACTTAGGCATTTGCTTAATATTTAAGTAATGAGATGTTTTTTCCACCTGTAGTAAGGAGGCAGACTTGATAATTAGAAGAACATTGTTACAGATCATAGATTTTAAAACAATGTGTTAAAATTATTCTTTTTAAAGATGCTCACATATGTTCAAGGTATGTGAATGCAGGCATATTTATTATTAGAAAATGTGTGCTTAGTAAAGGAATACAAAGTTATGTGATTATAGAATCATTTATACTAGTTATAACTTTATTATAAATAATGTAATAGTAACTTATATGATGCTAACTAGTGGGTATATTTGCAATTTGAAATATTTACTAAATATACTCGAAAAGAATAAACATGTTTACATGTTTATGTAAAAATCATCTAAGAATATTTTTTAAAATATGGTAAAAGTATAAAATTTAGTATACAAAATTATTCAGAAATAGTAATATAATTTTTAAATATTTAACTGATTTTTAAAAAATTACTAAATAGAAGTTTCTGTGTATAAAGTGACTTGTCAGTGAGAGGCCATGTACAGCAGAGCAATTATTTTATCTCTCCTCCACCTCCCCCTAAACCTTAGAATGCATTTAAATTTTAGTTAAAAAATGCAAAAATGTATCATCTAGAAAGAGCACAATACTTGACAAGGTACACTAAAGATGTTTGAAAGTAGGAAAAATTCAAAATGGAAGACCAACAATTGGAAACAGTTTAGATATTCATCAAGGTGTTAATGTATACACTGGCATATTCATAAGATAGTATACTACTCAGAAACAAGAAATAATGTAGAAAACAACAAAACAACACATTACAAGGAAGAAACCTACACAGAAGTGCACATATTGTAACCCTCGATAGATGTGAAATTCCACAGTAGGCAAAATGAGTCTATTCTGTAAACATCCCAGGGCAGTGGGTGCTGGTAGAGATAGAGAATAGAATCACAGAAAAATGGAAAGAAGGAAATTTTTTTTGAGCAATGATAATTTTATATACCTTGGATTGGCCTACAATTTTGAATGCATTTAGCAAAATTTAGTGAAGGAATATTTAAGACTTCTCTGCTTCATTTTTTTTTTTTTTTT
>NW_004567107.1:60453443-60477607 GCF_000260355.1 Condylura cristata | reverse complement strand
GAATTTTAAATATTTCTCTGTTTTTTTTTTTTTTTTTTTTTGGTAATTTTTTTCAAAGATTTTTCTATTGATGCATATAGAACTGGGGTAGACCAGAGGTGCAAGGGGGTGTAAGAGGATTCACCAGAGACAGATTGAGGAGCAGAACAGGTAGACTGACTAAGTACACTGCTGAGGGGAATAGCGGGCGGGTCAGCAGAGGTCTACCGGGTCATGTGGATCACCTCCAGGGTCGGAGATCGAACTCATCTGAAGTGGCTTTAGCTTTGTAGTGCTGTGCTGTAACCCAGTGAGCCACGAGGGAGGGCCCTTTTCATAATTTTTTTACCAAAAAGGGAAAAAAGTCTACATAGTAAAATAGTGTATAAGCATTAGACTTACTCTTGAGTTACAATTCTGCACTTAGCATGTGAACTAGGGAAAACTACATACATAAAATTCTGCTTCAGTCCTTCCTCTGAAAACTGAAACAGTAATATTTACTTATCAAATTTTCTGTGGTAATATAGTAGATGATATGGATAAGGCTCTTACTACCTCTCTTTGTGAAAATGCTTAGGGCACAATTGCCTCTCCATGAAGGTTTTTAACCCTTTCTTTTCTTGATCTATAAAGAATTAGAGATGTTAATGGATATATTCAATGTGTAGGTGGTGAAATACTGGAGTTTACTACGTTTCCACAAAAAGTCACCTGAGAGCAAACTGTGAAATGTATAAATGTGACACTTTGGGGGTAGAACAGAGGTTAACTTAAATAAATATAGATAGCGCAGAAGTGAAAGAGGGGACAGTGGTCTTGTTACCATAGCCCTAGTGGCAGTCTTGGGGATAAGGAAAAAAACAAGTCATTGAGCTCACAAGGTCACCTATCATAGTGCATTAGGTAATTGGGGGAAGGGCAGGCAGAACTAGCATTTGCTGCTAGTCTGAAAATTCTAGCAGGATGACTGGAGGGTGACAAAAAGAACAGCCATAAAATGTCTTTGAGTGCATTTGTCACCATCAATTTTCAGCATTTTTGTGATGTGGGATTTTCCAGTAAGTGATGCAACCTTCTTTCAGGTGAAAATATAGAAAGACAGAACAACGTTATCTCCTTAGGGCCAAAGATTACTTGTGTCACTTTACAGATGACCTCTTCCTCCTAGATAAATTGGAATATAAAGGTAAGAAAATAATGCTGGAAATAGTGAATTGATTTCTTAAACCTGTTTTCTCTAGACACTGCTATATGCAGAAGTGAGCAATGAAGAGTGCCTTTAGATTTCTAAGGCTGGATCCAACCTGTGGAGGTGCTCTGTGAAAACCATCATCCTATTTTAAGAAAAATAATATTATTCTAGTGTATTAGTAATAGTGACTGATTATTCTGTATCTAGAGTTGTTATTATTAAAGTGTAACAGACCCTTGACCAATGTGCTCAGGATGTAGGAGGCTTTAACTTGAAATGCCTTTGAGAAGATCTGGGACTGATTTCTCCAGAACAGCAACAATAGCATGGCATCAGATTAGTATCTCTCAGAACATGAAGTGGGTATATCATTTTATTTTATAGCACCAAGAGGTTGGCAGTTTTTATCTGCAAAGGCATGAACCATCAATGATAGGAAGATAGCAACAACAATCACAGTATAGTAGGCATTGGGCTGTACATATGTATATAAAACCTCTACAGCTTAAAGTGGGTTTCCTCAGGGTTAGACCTCTTAATCTAGAACTTGAAGTATAAGAAATTTGTTGAGATATAGCTAACAAGGATAGCTGCATATAAGGCAGCCATTAAGGCTTTTGTAGTTCTATGTTCTGTTCCTCCCACTAAATAAATGTGTTCCTTAATTAGGCCATAGCAAAAGAAAACTAGTAGCAATAATAATATAATAAAAATAATTTGCAACATAAAATAATTTTCCATAGTCAATTAACTCTTCCTTGAATTAGCTTGCTATCATCATGAAGAAATGGCATATCAGGAGACTGAGACAGAAGAGTTAGGGTGTACCCTTGGGTCACAATACTGAAAAATCACTCAATTTCACTGGGCAGTACCACATCGATTTAAATTCACTCATTGTTACTCGTTGTTGTTGTTTTTTAAGATTTATTTTTTATGCATACAGAAATGGGGTACAGAACAGAGGTTCAGGGACGGTGAAAGGATTCACCAGAGACAGAGCGGGGAATAGAACAGGCAGATCAACAAAGGACACTGCTGAGGGGAGCAGCAGGCAAGACAGGAGAGGTCTGCTGCATCATGTGGTCATCCTACTGGCAGGGATTGAACTTGCATGCAGAGCAGTAGTGGCTGCGACTGACTTTCCTAGTGCTATGCTTTAACCCGTTGTGCCACAAGGGGAGGGTCCCTTGCCCTTTGTTGTTGTTGTTGTTTTGTTTGCTTGTTTATTTTTAAAGATTTGTTAAATTTATTTATTTATGTATACAGAACTGGGGGAAGACCAGAGGCCCAGGGCTGGTGAGAGGATTCACCAGAGACAAGGTGGGGTGCAGAACAGGCAGATGGATGAAGTACACTCTGAGGGGAGCAGCAGGCAGGTCAGGAGAGGTCTGTCTTGCCATGTGAGCCACCTCCAGCCGGGGGATCGAACTCATGATAAAGTGACTTTAGCTTCTTAGTACCGTGCTTTAACCTGTTGTGCCACCAGGGAGGGCCCCCGCCCATTGTTTTTTAAGAAGCACATTTCTAAATTATGTTTAATGTTTTTCATTAAGTCATAGGACTAACTAGACAAATAATATATGCTTATTTTACAAAGAATCCAGATAAATAACACAATAATCCTCCTTTTTAGTAAATTCTTTGTCTGCTATGGATCTGTCAATGTTGTTTTATCTGTGGTTGAAAATCTCAATCATAAATTAAAAGTGTTTCAGATCATACACACTACTACTTGCTTTTTACAGAGATTATCCAAGACCCTGTTTCCACCTTTTCATGAATGTTCTTTAACTTTTTCCTTCACATTTGTATTACCAGTTGTACTTAAATTCATGGAGTTCTTTTCTGGGGTTTTATTATTAAGTTTAGGTTTACCCCATTGTCATAAAAAAATGTCCACTTGTGCTCTTTCTATGTTTGAAGTTTGTTATTTCCCTATCCCTTCACTTCCACAGGCCATCATGATCATATTAATATTAATGTTCACATTTTTATTTTCCCATTATCTACTCATTTTCATAAAGCAATAAAGACAAAATAATGAAATATTCAAATTATCTCAGAAACATTGCTGTAAAATAGAAAATAAGGACACTGCTATAACAGACCATTTTGCTTGTTAAGCTGCAACACTTCAGACAGGTTCAGAATGATTGCTCATCATCTGATAAATTTACACTAATAAAAGACAAAGGACAAATAAAACCAGAACAAAATTTTATATTCCTGCATATAAATATTTTGGCACATGTTAGATTATTTGATATGAAATGTTTGTAACACTATTAAATTGGATTATACCTTTCCAAAATAACAAACAACCTACAAAATAGTAAAAAAAAATCCAACCCAATCTTTCAGTATTTATAATCTTGGATTATGCTTTGATGAAATATCACCATTTTTTATGTCTAGAGATATTTTGACTTTCATTTTAAAGTGTGCTTTATGTTGGATCTTATTCTAAGAGACATTTTCTTTCCAACAGGTAAGTTTATTATACTTTGTATATTCTCTCTCTCTTTCTCTCTCTCCATATATATATAATAAACTTACCTATTGGTATATATATAGAATATACCAAGTATGATAAACTTACCTGTTGATAAATATAGCATACACCAAGTGTGATAAGCTTACCTATGGTATACATATATAGTGTATAACAAATAAACTTACCTATTGGCATGTGTATATATATATATATATATATATATATATATATGTGTGTGTGTGTGTGTGTGTGTGTGTATATATGTACATATGCATATACACATATGTATACATGTGTATATATATGTATGTGTATATGTGTGTGTTTAAGTATAATAGACTTACTTATTGGTGTGTGTGTGTGTGTGTGTGTGTGTGTGTGTGTATGTATAAATTCTAACAGTGGTGTTTAAATTTCTTCTCTGTCTTCCTTTGTTTCCTTTTCTTTACTATCCAGGATTTATTATATGTACATTATTTTCTTGTATTTCACAGCAAGCACTTTTCCTTTAGTTTGTCATAGTCTATTGATTTTATGAATTTTATTCCTGCGATATATGGAAAATACACTTTCATTTAGTTATATACTATAACATTTTATATGTTCATTGTCTTTTATTTATCTTGAGTCATTTCTCTCTTACCTGTGTTAAAACTGAAGTTTTTCTTTATGCCTTATATCAGTCTACTGATATTTTTTCAAGGTTGCATACATAATTTGTTATTTTTAATCATTTTTATTTATAAAAGTCCATTGTTTACTTATTTTCTTAATTCTAAAAAGTTCTGTATATATCTGCATTTTTCTTATTATTGTTGATAATACAATAGTGCATAAATATATATTATGTATTTTTTATGTTTGCCAAATCTGTATTAGCTTTAATTAATTATTTTTTAAAAATTTATTCATACAGAACTGGGGTACAGGCCAGAGATGCGGAGGGTGAGAGGATTCACCAGGGATAGAGTGGGGAGCAGAACAGGCAGATCAACGAAGTACACTGCTGAGGGGAGCAGCGGGCGGGTCAGGAGAGGTCTGCCACGCCATGTGGATTTCCTCCGGGGCAGGCGGGATCGAACACATGTGGGAGTGGCTTAAGCTTCTTAGTGCAGTGTTTTAACCCGCTGCGCCCCCAGGGAGGGCCAGCTTTAATTTATTTGAGTAAAATAGTTGCTGTCTACAATGTTACTCTGCTTCATAGAGTTTTCATCTGAAAATGTAATCCTTTTATTTTACTTTTTTATGTAGCCTCATTTTACTCCCTTGTTTTTATTTTAGAATCTTTCTCATTCCTGGTTTATTTATCTTAAAAAGATGACAGGTCCATACAAGATTTTTACCTGCCAGAACTTAATGTGTATAGTTTGGGACTTTTTCATATTTTACTTGAGTCCACTGAAAATTTACTATTTAACTAATCTGTCTCTTTCTTGAGGAATACATTAAAAATGTTTTTTGTCTTTCAAAACATTATTTTTCTGGATTTGGATGGCCCACCAAAAATAAAAATGAGCGGATTGCCTTTGTAAAAGTATGGGTTAGAGAAAGAGCCCATAGCAGGTATTATATTTGTTAGCTTTTTTCTCTTAGATTCTTCCTTCTTCTAGATTCTGCCCTAGTTCATACCTACCTGTTTCAGCTATTTGTGATGATATAATTGGAAGAGGAGATTTTTTCTTGAATTGACAGTTTCCTGTCTCGCTCCTGTTCCTTTTCCTGTTTAGGTAGGTTCTTCCCTTGATACAGTGTTCAGAAAGAATGGTCAGTCTTGGTTTACTCCAAGCAAAAGAGAAGTTTGTATGGTTCACCAGCCCTGTAGTCCACAGATTTGTTTTGCAGTCCTAATTTTAAGTTTTATCAATGCATGCTTAGTAAATGTTACTGAGTAAGTGAATTATCAATGTCTTCTTTAGGAGAGAAGCTAAATCTAACTTACATTTTTATCTTAGAACAATAAACATCATCTCTGTGCCTTTCCCATCTGCAAAAACAGTTGCAACATACTGTGTCTCATAGAGGTATAAAGGGGATTAGTAATTTGCAAAGGATTTATCACAGTAGTTGGTATAATAAGTACTCCAGAATCAGTTGCTGATGTTTTTAGGTAGTTTTTTCATTGTTGCAGATGGGAAGCTAACTCATAGAGATGGTATTAGATCCAATCTCTGACAAAAAGGGCAGCACTTAAAGGAGTGAAATAGTCTTCAGATGTATTTTTTTAAAAAAAGAGTTATTTATTCATACAAGATCTGCGGGTTAGGCCAGAATTGTAGGGGATGAGAGTGAGAGAATTCACCAGAGACCAAGTTGAGAGCAGAACAGGCAGATCGACTGAAATACACTGCTGAGGGGAGCAGTGGACACATCAGGAGAGGTCTAATTTGCCAGGTGGGAGGAAATACCCTCTTGCTATGGCAGAGGAAATAAAGATGTGTTACTGTTGGTTCCTATCTCAGAATTTATCTGTGGAGGTCTCCAAGGAGGGAAGGGATCACCAAAAATTTCCATAAAATCTACTGAACCAACAGGAATAGAAAACCCATATATAAACCCACAGGTTTATGGGCAACTAATCTTTGACAAAGGGGCAAAGAAAGTTTGTTCAACAAGTGGTGCTGGGAAAACTGGGCAGCTACATGCAAAAAACTGAAACTAGATCACTACCTCACACCATGCACACAGAAACCAACTTGAAGTGGATTAAAGACCTAGACATAAGAACAGAAATCATAAAAACCTGGAAGCAAAGATGGGTAAAACACTGCATGACATCCACCTTCGTAACAGCTTTGAAGATACAGCACCCAACATAACAATAGTGAAGGAAAAGATAAACAGATGGGACTACTTCAAGTTAAAGAGCTTCTGTACAGCAAAAGAGAAATAAAAAAAAAAAAAAACAGACATCCCACTGATTGGGAAATAATTTTCTCAAACAAGACTAGCACTAAAGGATTGATCACAAAAATATACAGAGAACTGATGAAACTCAACAAAAATAAACTAAACAACCCCATCAAAAAATGGGCTGAAGAGCTAAAAAGACACTTCTCCAAGAGGAAATGCAGATGACCAACAAGCATGTGAAAAAATGTTCAGCATCGCTTGTAATAAGGGAGATGCAAATTAAAACCACACTGAGATACCATCTCACACCAGTGAGAATGGTACATCTTAAGACAGCTAGCAATAACAAATGTTGGCGAGGATGTGGAGAAAAAGGAATTCTCCTGCACTGCTGGTGGGAATGCAAACTAGTACAACCACTACGGAAAACGGTTTGGAGGTTCCTCAAACTGCTAAACATGGAGCTTCCATATGACCCAGCAATCCTACTCCTAGGGATCTACCCAAAAGACACAAAAACATTGATTCAAAAAAACATCTGTACCCCCATGTTTATTGATGCTTCATTTACAATCAGAAAGACATACAATCAACCAAATGCCCTAAAGTAGATGTCTGGATTAAAAAGATAACTGGATTAAAAAGATTTAATATAATATTATATTAAGACAATATAATGTTATATTAATTTTATATTCCATATACACAATGGAATATTACTCAGTAACCAAAAAAAAAATTGTCTTTTGCAGCAACATGGATGGAGATGGGATCATCCTTAGTGAAATAAGCCAGAAAGAAAAGGAAAAATATGGGGTGGTTTCACTCATAGCAGGAGTATAAAGGACAAGTGGGAAATAATAATAATGAACAATTATATACTAGAGACATTTTATGGTGGTGGAGTGGGGAATGAGATAAAAAATGGGGGTGGGGGAATGGTGATGGCACATGGGTGATTTGGTGATGAGAAGTCCACGGGGATTACAACTGAGATGGAAAAAGGGCACGCATGATGTAAAAATAAACTATTATTAAAAAAAAATAGCGTTTGATAACTCTCAATGCCTATTAGAGTCACCTGGGAAGATTTCTGAGTGAGTGATGTTCAAGCCTACCACCAAAGTTTGTGCTTTAATAACTTGAATTGTGGCCAAGACATCTTTATTTTTAGAAAGCCTCTCAACTGATTTAATGCCTATGTATGGTTAAGAATTGAAGGCTTACCCATGTGAAGATCTCCCTGGCTGAGTTGGTTTCAGCCTCAAACCGCATATGTACCCTTTTACCTACAGAACAGAGAAGTGAATGAACTGTTTATCTCATGGCTGGCAAGCAGTAGTTTTCTGTTGGGTTCCTCCATGATAGGATTATTCTTTGCTATAGGAGAAGATAGCAGTCAGCAGCAAAGGTTGTCTACCATCCACAGTGCTCGCCTGAGAGAGCTAGTGCCTGGAAAAGGGCAGAGAAATAGATGTCCCAATCTTAGCACTCTTATTTTAGAAGTTTATAATTCTGCATTTTAATTTGGATATGCCTCTTGTGTTCTTTTTTTTCTGATAATGACACTGTCAGAAAGGCCTACTCTCTACGAAATAACCACCAACAGGACTTTCTGACTGCTTTCTTTCAAGTTTGTGATGGGAGGGATACTCAAAGAGCAATACAACTTTGAAATTTGCACCACAACAGTGTAAACTGAGTTCTTGGTAATTATATAGATTTAGTTCCAGATAGATACAACTCAAAGTCTTTCTTAAGGTCAAGAAAAGCCCTTTATATATATATCCTTCTCTCAGGATTACCCCAAAGGGAGAGATCTCTTTTCCTTCCATGAATTCCTGAATCAATATTGCTCCCACACATTTATTTGATCAGTAATTATGAACTAATTTGCAATCTTTATTGTAGGTCTTTAGAACTATTTTTAACTTTGGTTGTTATCTCGTTTTTTACACATTTATGACAAATTTAGTTTCTCTAAATAGGTCATAAACTCAATAAAGGTAGGACGTAGAGCTCATATTGTTTTGGTAACTTCCCATTGCAGAGAAACTCATTTATAAATAAATTTTGGATTATTTGACTTTCATTGTTTTATCCTAATGAAGATTTTTCTATTTTTCTGACATATCAAAATCTATATTTGTACCTATTGCTCTATCATCTTTCTATAGTATAATATTCTAAAATATTACTCGTGTAATATTAAAAAGTTCCACACATAATGAGCAACTCTGGCTTTTTAAGTAAGTTCTCAAGGTTAGTCACCAGTAGAAAATATATATCTGTCCATCTAAAGAGGCATTCACCTGTGTCTTCAGAATCCAGAAATGATTCTGGATATTAAAGGGCAGGCCTTCATCCTGAGATGACATTTCAAAGGTTACTTTTGGAAAGTTCTAAACAGTATTCCACATAAAACGAAGACACTCTGTTGTAGAAATGTATACTAAATATTACATTTTGCATGTAAAGATAGATTGGATAAAACGTATAGTGTCATACTACAGTAACCACAGATTCCAGTCTTCCTTAGAACATTGATGCTACTATATTAGAATGATAAAGATGAAAAGTTAGGTTTCCCTAAATACATTCGATATAAGTCAGGTCAATAGTACCTTCTATATTTTTTATTGAATTATACTTATGTGACAACATGTATTTTGTATGCACTCATATGCAGGGGTTCCAAAGTTTTGCTGGAAAACTTGGAGAAAAGATAGAAATATATACATATGAACTTCACTCAAGGACATTCATATTGCATATGTATTTAAGCATACACTAACTGGGGTATAGAGCAGAGGTGCAGAGAGATGAGAGGATTCACCAGAGTCAGAGTGGGGAACAGAACAAGCAGATATA
Source organism: Condylura cristata (assembly GCF_000260355.1). Taxonomy (NCBI): domain Eukaryota; kingdom Metazoa; phylum Chordata; class Mammalia; order Eulipotyphla; family Talpidae; genus Condylura; species Condylura cristata. Next base: position 60,468,215 of record NW_004567107.1, on the reverse strand, counting down.
CTAAGTACAATGCTGAGGAGAGCAGCAGGTGAGATAGGAGAGGTCTGCTGTACTTGTGGGTCACCTCCCTGCCTTGGGATTGAACTTGGGCTGCAGTGGCTGCGAGTTTGATACCCAGCCCCATATGTGGCCCACATGGCATGACAGACCTCTCCTGACCTGCCCACTTCTCCTCTCAGAAGTATATTTCAGTAGATCTGCCTATTCTGTCTCCACTCTGTCTCTGGTGAATTCTCTCACCGCCCCTGCACCCTGCACCTCTGGCCTGTACCCCAGTTATGTAAGCATAAATAAATACACCTTTATATATATATATATGGAACAGGAGGCACTAGGCATTTATATATATATATATATATATGCCTAGTGCCTCCTGTTCCATGATACCAGGAAGATAAGTTAATCTAGGTGCAAATAACTATAGATTTAAAAATAGGAGGAACGAATGTTTAAGATGTCACATCGGTTTGGGAGTCTGTTGTTTTTTGAAAAGGTTGTCTGCTGAATGTGAATAGAGTAAGAAAAGTGATGAGGATTTGGAACAGCTGTTTTGGGGAAAATGAATGGTGTAATGGAATGGATACAGAAAATTGCTTAAGACAGGACAGAGGAGGATAGGGATCATAAATTTATAATTATTCCAATGAGTACTTCATTTTTTTTGTTTGTTTGTTTTTCTTCTCACAAACACCAGACCATTCAGAAGGGGAGTAGAGGGCCTGCAAGTAGACCCAGACAACTTTTCTAATTGCTCTGGGCTTTGAGATATTTAGCTTGAACTGGGCCATCCAGTATCTGAGGGTCTTTTTACAAACTTAATGATCAAACACTGGACACATTGATCACATATACTTATGTATTGTTTATTTATAGAGAATATGCATTATAAGGTCACAGTTTAATCTTTTATTTTCCATAGCCCTAATATTTTGTCCTGTGAAAACTGGTATTCTATAAATGCTCTGAACTGGAATGGCTATTATTCCATTGTTTCGAATTATTCCATAGATTACATTCACTATCATATATTAAAGTCTGAGATTTAGTGGGCAGGAGTTGAGAATAAATGGTTCAGTACCTAAAAAGTGTCCCTCTGTATTCTGAAAAAACAGGGGTAAAATGAAAACTGAGCACTGGGTATGTGAAGTAGGTGAAAGAAATAGAAAGAATGGATGATTTATGTCACAATTTTTAGTTGAAAAATTTCTGTCTACAATCAATTTTCCAGTGTATCAATGAATTCATTGAAATTGGTCAGAGAGAAGAAATTATGATTCTGTTTATTTGTGTATGAGAGAAAGAGTTGGAATCCCCTAAAGTAATGTTTCATTTCTTCACTGCAGATTGCTTTCCAAAATCTCGTAGGTGCTGTTGTTATTTTCCTGTCATCTCTCATCTCTCACACCCTCAACTCTACCTAATGTAAGTCATTGATCTTAATCCTGTCCCTGGACCTTAATAAGATGTATTTAACCTCTCCCCCAATTCTTATCTATTTTCACATTTCAGATGAGAGTCATTTTAATCAAGCTGTGTTCATGGGAAATAAATCCTGTAATTCTACTCTAGTTTCAACTTAGTTAAGTGCCATGGGCCTCTTTAAGTACTGATCGGTAAACTCCTACAAAATAAATGGCTCCTTTGATACTGGACAGGAGGGTTAGAACAGTCATTAGTCTGTTGTCCTCTGAGAGCCTCTGCTAGAATTTAATTCCTCAGATACCATTGTGAACTTGACAGAGCCTTTACCTACTTCAGGGTCACATACTAACAAATCAAAAAAGTAAGTCTTTGCTGTCTCATGATAACTCCTGGGTTATTTACAGCATTTAATTTTCAACATTATTAGTTAATCTAGCCTATTTTGTAGGTGTGACTTCCTATTATGTGTGTGTGTGTGTATTTGAATTCTAGGATATTTTTGTTACATTTTATATTACTGTCAGGTATATCTGCATTGTGATTCCTTATTTTTGTAAATCATATTTTGAAATTCATCAGAACTTTCTAGATAGAATCCTTGACTTAGTATCTATACTTTTAATTTTAAGAGTAGTTTAAATGTATGACTCAAACATAGATAACATGAGGTTTTAACATATTTTTGCAGCCAATACTCAGATATTTAAGAATTGTAGCTTAATAGAGCACCTGAAAAGTTATTATTACTGTCACACACACACACACAAACACACACAATTATAACAATTTCATACTAAATGTTCTAGACAGTGATAAACACATATTAACACACCCAATATTTAGAACTAAATCAGAGTGTACAAAATACAGGGTAAATTGTTAGCTTTTCCTTTTGTTTCCATTTTAACTTTATAATTTTTGTAACAGATCTGAAATCAGATATCTGAAATCACGTTGGCTCTTTTTCAATGAATTGCTTGTGATCTAAGCTACCAAGCCTTAATCTGAATTAGTCAGGGTATCCCGATAGCCCTCTTACAATTTTATTTCATTTTCTTTTTTAAGTCACACAAAACCATCACTCTTCCTTCAAATCCCAACCTCTATTTTTCTATATTTTCCTCTTCACAAAAAGTAGTAATTTGAGAACTTATTCTGAAAATAATCTAACATAAAGGCCTCAAGAATTATTGAGAGGGCATTTTGTTGTTTTGTTTTCTTATATTTGAAAAACTTTGAAAGTGAATTAAATGTTCAATGTAGTAAAGTGACATATCCACTTAATATATAGTTGTTTCTAACCCCCACATTTATGTTATAAACTAGAACACTAGAATGATGCTTGTAATTTGTACTGCAATCTACAGTTTGAAGATGAAGTAACATATTTTATTGTCACTATTATTTCTGTCACTAGAATTGCAACTACCAAAGGCACCTTTCAAATTCGACCTGGTCCTTACATTTAACTATTTATTTGAAAAATAGTCCAGACTTATTTAATTTCCTTTCCCTATGATAAAACCTAACTCAGTCAGGTATCTTTTGTACACATGAAAACCACAAATGCCCTTGGATCTTCTCTTTCTATCCTGTAATCCATTCTTCCATTGCTGCCAAATAAATCTGAAGAATCCTTTTGAGTGACATAGCATATAAAAAAAGTATTAATAATCATGGTGAATATTTTTAATAAATAAAATATACTATACTATCTTGTCTCACAAACAAATGAAATGAGAAAATTGAGAAAAAAAAAGTCTTCTGAATTTACTTTAAAAAATACTATTGATTCATTCTGATTGCTCCAGGATTAACTTTGTCCTGGCCTCTCTCGTTGCAGAAAAATACTCTCTTAATTCTTCCTGAGTCTTAGTCCCTTTGTTTTCTCTAACTCTATTAACTTAAATGTTAGAGGTCTATGTTTCAGAATCAATTAATCCTAGCTATATAACCAAGAAAACAGTGAATATAACTCAAGATTTCTCTGATAATATATATGCTCATTCTCATTTACATTTTTCAGAAAGGACAATAGTTTATTTTCTAAGAATGTGTGATATGGATTTTTAATTCTAGTATGAAATAGATGAAGGTATTGCATTTTACAGTCTACAGGAATTTAATGTGTGTGAACAGTCTGCTCATTTACTAGAATAATATATCCTAAATGGCTTCAATGTGTTCATAGACAGTGAACACTGAAAACAGTAATTGGAAGAATTCATCACCAGTCCAAATGTTCTTGCACTCTTGGGTTGGAGTCTGCTGATCCTCTTAAATTGTTTAGTCAGGATAGGGGATTCTAGAATTATTGACTGAGGATCACATGCTAAGCAATTTAAGCTATAAAAACACAGTGGATGCACATAGACCCATAATTTAGTTAAGCTGTATAATGATAAAATCTTATAATTTCTTAAATTCACTCTTTTGCTTGTATTATTCACCTATAACATCTTCTGGATTAGTAATATTAAGGAACTGCAAGGGAAGATTCAAATATCCATATTAATGTGGAATACATATATAAATAGCCATGGGAAATTTAAGCAATTGTAAACATTGTTTTTGTTTTAGATTTAATAGGATATTTTTAATCCAGTAACCATGTTATTGAAACCATAAACATGATGGAACACTAATTATATTAGTTAAATGATGGTAGCTGTTACAATAGAGCAAAAACTGAAATTAATGGCTTACCACCATAGATTGTATCTTGCTCTCAAAGGAGCAAAATTGCTATTATTGATTGATAGTAGAGTGATTCTGCTTCTTTCATTAGTGCATGGAATCAAACTGAAGAGACTGTAATCTTCAAAGTCTGGTTACCAGTGTCTCTCTAGGGCTTTTGACAATGTGATGCTCAGGCCTTGTGGACATGAGGCTGCACTGCATATCCCAGGGACACCAGCAAGACAGGTGCCACCTGAACCTGTGTAGTGCACTGTAGGGAAACCATTCATTGGCATGAATATTAAGGATAAAGAATTGGTGAGAAGATGTAAATGACTATCATGGGAGATTTGTCTTTATTGTTATAGATCTGACTTAATTTAAGTAGCATATGATAGGAAATTAAAATCGTGCATGAGTTTTATGACTCAGTGATACCAATTAGCACCATGTCTGAATGTGGTCAAGATCTCTGCTGTTCTCACTACTGCTTCTCCTATCTTCTGAGAAGTATCCTCTTTTGTTCCCGATTTCCCCAAACAACTTAACTAACACAGCTGCCCTATCCAAAACTGATATTTTATCTAGAAAGTGCCATGCAGAATATGTTAATAGAGGAACAATAGATATAATACTGATGGAAAGAACAAAAAGTGGACTCAGAAATACTGACTAATCAGAAGGTAAATCATGGAGCATTTTGAAATCCAAGTTTTTACAAGGTACATTTCGCTTTTAGTCATATATTTCATTGGCTAGAATAACCACATGGTCATAACTAACTGCGAGGAAAACTGTAAAATAGAAGTCTAGTTGTATGATAATAATAAAGTGGCAGCTGGTTTGGTGATTCCTTAGCATTCTCTCCAAACAAGCTGGTGATATAAAGTCATTATGTGGCAAAAATATATGTATGAATTTCAGTTATATGTGCATGTAAACAGGTATATGCACATGTAAATGTTGTAATAGAAATCTTATTAGCAAACAAAATTTAAGCTGAAAAATAATTATCAAAGTGGTAAGATTATATACAGAACTGGGGTACAGGTTAGAGGATTCACCAGAGACAGAGTGGGAAGCAGAACAGGCATCTCCCATTGACTGAAATACACTACCGAGGGGAGCAGCAGGCAAGTCAGGAGAGGTCTGCTGTGCCATGTAGGTCACCTCCCTGACTGGGTTAGAACTTGTGCTGCAGTGCCTTTGGATAGCTTCACAATGTTGTGTTTTAACCCGTTGTACCACCAGGGGGCCCCATACTGCTTCTTAACGATGCTTTTTAAAAATATGCAATAAAATTTCTACTGCTTATTTGAAATACTTAGATTTTAATTTTAAAGTAACCCTTCATTGTATTCAAGAGTTAAAATTTGTAGCTAATATCAATACCTTATATTATCAATAATTTAACTTTTACTATGAACCAACCAGTTTTCAAATATTTGTAATTGCAATGTTCACTTAATATTTACAACAGGAATTTAAAATATGTGATGTTTATTATATGCTTTATGTATTGGATAATTGAATTTCAAAGATGTCAGGTAACTTTACTAGTAAAACTTTAGATCTGAATTCAGTTTCAAACATTTTAGGCTCATATTCAGGGCCCATAATAAATTATAATAGATAAAATCCAAAGAACCTTAGAGATGGCTCCCTAAAATACTTTTAAAACCATGTTCTATTCCATCAATTTTCTCCACATATACTGTGGTAAAATTTCTATCCATTTCATTTATACATGTATTTTCAAACTCACTGTGATAACACAATGGTGGTAACGGAATTTAAATTTAAATTCCTTAAACTGTCAAACCACTTCCTTCTAGTAGTTAAAACAAGCATAATAAAACTGATTATATAGATCATCCCTAATAATTTACAAGGTTAGCTTTGTAACTGTCTATTTCACAGCCCTTTTTTTTTTTTTTTAAGATTTATTTATACATACAGAACTGGGGTACAGGCTAGAGATGCAGGGCAGTGAGAGGATTCACCAGAGACAGAGTGGGGAGCAGAACAGGCTGACTGACAAAGTACACTGCTAAGAGGAGCACTGGGTGATCACGAGAGGTCTGTGGCGCCATGTGGATCTCCTCCAGGGTAGGCAGGGATCGAACTCATGCTGCAGTGACTTTAGCTTCTAAGTGCTGTGCTTTAACCTGCTGCGCCACCAGGGAGGGCCCCCTTCATCATTTTTTATCTCCAATCTCTCACACCTGTTTTATTCTTCTTCACCTCACTGGCTCCTAAATATGTACTTGTATATTTCCTGTGGAGTTTAAATAAAATCTTTCATAAATCTTCAGCATAGATACTGGGCTTAACAGATTCTATGCTACTATAATTAAATTTAAAAAGTCTTCCTTGTTCTTTGTACCTTTGCTGTTCTGGCCTAGAACACAGTCTAGGCCAGAGCCACCTTAAGTAAAGGTTCTGTTCTGTGTATGTTGATACTGAGTAAACAGCTGTTAGTTCTAACATTGGATTTGACACTACCACAGCAAATGATTTTAATTCATTGTCTTATCTCTTCCTAATTGAAGATCTACTTTTTACTACTGTTTTTAACTCTAGGAGAAGTTAAGACGAGCATTTTAATAACAAAATCATCCTGAAAACTCAGAAATTTTTTACTTCAGAAAAAGTCTTCAACTGCTCTTCTAATTTCTATGGGTGATTCTACATTTAAATTGTATGCTTTCCATAGTTATTTTACCTTTTTTAATATTAATTTCTCTAGGTTGATTACTGAAATGCCTAATGTTCTTTTGAGTCTCATTCCACACTAAGTGTGGTAGGGTTAGTTTGGTAAAGGGAATAATGATATAGGTTATGAGAGATATGTATCTTATCCCAGGCTCTGGGTAAGCACTTTATTAAAAATATAGTGTGTACATCTTCAAAATTCTTATGTAATTAGTGTGGTCTCAAAGGTAATTAATAACTTCTAGATGACTCTTAAGTGCTTCAGGGGATATGATACAAATGCAGGTTTAATACTGAAGTATAGATTTTTAGCTATTAAACTAAAGAATTGTCCTTAACCACTTAATAAGTACTGAATTCTTTCATAGTTGAGCTAATTTTATTTTCACTATAGCTCAAAATAGTAGGCAATATTAACTCATAGAGAGTGGAATTTAAATAAGCATAGTGGTAACAACTATTGGTTCAGCCATCAGAACCCATATCTCTTTGTCTGCAGAGTTTAAATATCCCCTGCAATATAATTCCTCTAGGTACCCTCCCCAGAATCACAACTACAGTATCCATTCACTTATTCTTTCATTCCTTTACACAATATATGTCTATTGTGTCTTTTCTAGGTTCTGCCTTGGCTATGCACTTTAGTGAGTAGAACAATTTCTGTTTTTGAACTTTAGTCAAAGACAGACATTCATCAGCTTGCACACACACACATATGTGCCTCTGTGCGTGTGTGTGTGTATAATTGGAAATTGTAATTAAACAATGATCTAGTTTAAGTAGAGGAATTGATGGAAGTTATTTCTTTTGCAAAATCATTTTAGCTTGCATTTGAAAAGTGAGTAGAAGTTTACAAAGTATGACCAGTAAATGTAAAAAGAGACTGTGCCAAAAGCTAATCCTATTAAATACTCAGAAAATATTTATACAGTTTGTTTTCATTGACTCATGAAGATCCATCTTTTAGTGAATTATCTTGAGATAATGCCTATACCTATATATAGGCATCTAGTAGATTCATGATAGTTATATGTATATGTATATATGTATATATATATATATATATATTGATGTAACATTTTATTGATTCTCCATTTATTTACAATTATATATAAATTGTGGGGTACAACTTCAAGCTTCTCTATGGGTATAAGCCTCACTCCACCTACCACCAAATTTCTAGCACATTTACCATTATCAGATTGATTCCTTGTATCCTTTCCTCTCATTCCAAGAGTTATTTATTTATTTTTTAAACTATACTCTTTATTTTTATTTTATTTTATTTTTTAAAGATTTATTTATTTACTCATACAGAACTGGGGTACAGACCAGAGGTGCGGAGGGTGAGAGAATTCACCAGAGACAGAGCGGAGAGCAGAACAGGCAGATGGACGAAGTACACTGCTGAGGGGAGCAGCGGGGCAGGTCAGGAGAGGTCTGCCTAGCCATGTGGTCATCTCTGGGGCAGGCGGGGATCTAACTCATGCGGAAGTGGCTTTGGCTTCTTAGTGCTGTGCTTTAACCCGCTGCACCACCAGGAGGGCCTCCAAGAGTTATTTTTGTTGTGATTTTTTTTTAGTTTATTTGCTTTGATTTTAATATTCCACACGTGAGGAAAACCATCCAATAATCCCCTGCCTTATTCAGAGTTTAATTATTTAGTGATATTGTTTATCTGGAAGGTACCTTCCATTACAAAAAAAAGTCAGTAAATTGACATCAATCATAACAGGGTCAGTGAGATTAAAAGTATACAGTATAGCCTCTGGATCCTGAAAAAATACGATGTTAGACATTAAAAAATAGGGAAAAATGGGCCCTCTCTGGTGGCGCAGCTAGTTAAAGCACAGCACCACGAGGCTAAAGCCACTTCAGTCTGAGTCCGATCCCTGCCAGCCCTGGAGGTGATCCACATGGCAAGGCAGAGGTGATCCACATGGCAAGGCAGACCTCTCCTGACCCTCCCACTGCTCTCCTCAACAGTGTGCTTAGTAGATCTGCCTGTCCTGCTCCCCGTTCTGTCTCTGGTGAATCCTCTCACTGCCCCTGCACCTCTGGACTGCACCCCAGCTCTTTTTACATAAACAAACAAATAAATATATACATATACATACATGCATACATACACACATATTTAGACATGTGTGTATATGTATGAATATAAATTTCATCAGTGGAACAAAAAGGCTTCCCATGCAGATACCTAAATGTTATATGATTGTATAACAAGTGAGCTTATTTCTGTTTTCTGAATGTTCAGTTGCTTTCTGAGCTTTTACAATATATTTAAAAATCTGTCTTCTATTTCTAGATGTCTGTGTAAGACCTTCAAATTATATGCTACCTGGTTACTTGTTACAAGGAGTAGTTGCTCTTCATGCCATGTAGCATATATTTTGCCAATATTCCTTTCATTCAGTGTTCCCTTTAGTTGACTTGGAAATGTGCATAAATTTACTTGAAATATGGAAAGTTAAAAATACATTGAGGATGTTTTATTAAGTCTTTAATCCTACCTTTTATTTTCATATTCTATTCTTTGAAATTGTGGATAAATCCAGCTATAGTGTTTTCTCATTGAGACATATTCTGTAAGATCCTGCTTTCTGAATGTGTATATTTTAATTGGGTGATAGATGCAGGACTCCCTGCTAGTCCCTTTCTGGTTTCTATAATTCTCAGCACAGATGGATTTTACTACTCTACTTCTTCCTCCCATCCTTTACCACCCCAATAATAAATACCGATACAGTCCCCTGAGGTATCCATTCATCTTGCAGGCCTCCACACAGACTGAAGAACATCTCATGATGGGGAAGAGTGACAGTGGGAGGACAGAATCATTACAAGATACTCAAGCAAAACTACCCTGGGGAATTTGAAATAGATAGTTCCAGACAAGAACAGGCCAGCTCTCGATGTAGACAGATTTGAAACCTAACATTCCTTAGGGTTTCTCTCTCTTTCTCACTTTGTGTATGTGTGTGTGTGTGTGTGTGTTATAATCCCACAGAGTAAAGAGTGAGAAAGTACATGAATATGTAAATTAGCTCTGAAAGTCTCAGGAGTATTTGCATTCAGGAGGGTTAATAGGAGAAAATATGGACTGTTAGTGGAATTCCTGCACTTATCTTGGGGCCAATGGGGAAAATGCCCTGGTAAATTGTTAAGCCTGACCCCTTACTGCCTCTCTCTTTTCTTCCATCAATACATGCCACTCCTTTTGGACCTCCCTTGGCTAATTTGCTGACAGATGTAATGATTTTATGAGATGCATTGATGTTTATTTTGTTCATTCAACAAATACTGACTTATTACTCATTCTTTGCCAAGTGCTGATGAGATAGTAATACAGTTGTAGTCAAATTCTCCCATACTTGTGATTTTTTAAAAACAAATCATATCATATTAATTCAAAATTCCAAATTATGGGGAATATTATTAAATCAGGGACATGTTTCTCTGGAAACATGCATTCAGGGGATTTTAAAGAGTGGGGCAAAATGATTAAATAAGGCTTTCATTCCTGAAATTTGAAAGGTGAGTGGTATTTATTATATGGCTTTATTTGGGAGTAGGAGATTAGGGAAAACTATTGGATAGAGGGAATCTTAAAGATAAATGTTCACCTAGTGGTCAGATAAAGTCAGGATGGGTGTTCCATTGTTAGGACTAATGATTTGAGAACATAAAGATTAAGCTAGTTGAAAGTGATGCTTATGAGCACTTATATACCAATTCTGACTAATATGTGATAGAAAAGTATGAGGTTATAAGGACAGCAATCCTAGTAGCTAAGTATCCCCTAAACACTTTGTAGAACTTCAAGGAAGAGGATTATTCACATTATCAGATTTTAGTGTGAAAAAACTTGGGAAGCAGGGAATATGGGATATCATATGTACAAGAAGGACCATCCTATGTAAAAGCTTCACAAATTTGACTTAAGCACGTTGCTGCTAAAAGCAATTCCCCTAATTTTTTGTTGGTGATAATTTATTCTTTGAGGAGGTAAAGTTTCACAAGCAAAGTTTTAGCAATATATGCACATATTGCTTTTTAACATTGTATTACATGTCTTAATCACTGAGTATGAATAAATACTTTTATCATCAGAATAAGTTGACTTTAAAGCCTTGTTATAGTTGAGTATGTCCCTGAGTAATTTATATTTTTGAATGATTATCATTCCAATGGATTTACTGTTTACAAGCATTCTCTTTTTTTTAACTCAGCCCATTTCACATTTCCAGAATAAACATTTTTTTTAAAGATTTATTTATGTATACAAGGTCTGGGACACAGGCCAGAGGTGCAGGAGGTGAGAGGATTCAACAGAGACAGAGTGGGGAGCAGAACAGGAAGATTGACTGAAATACACTGCTGAGGGGAGCAGCAGGTCTGCTGTGCCATGTGGGTCACCTGCCTGGCCAGGAATCAAACTTGTGCTGCAGTGGCTAAGGATCATTTCATAGTGCTATACTTTAACCCATTGCACCACTAGGGAGGACACCAGAATAAACATTTGGAATCAACCTTAAGAAAGACAAACAAGGCCCTCCCTGGTGGCGCAGCAGGTTAAAGCACAGCACTAAGAAGCTTAAGGCCCTTCCACATGAGTTCGATTCCCGCCTGCCCTGGGAGAGATCCACATGGCGTGGCAGACCTCTCCTGACCCGCCCACTGCTCCCCTTAGCAGTGTACTTCGTCGATCTGCCTGTTCTGCTCCCTGCTCTGTCTCTGGTGAATCCTCTCACCCTCCGCATCTCTGGTCTGTACCCCAGTTCTGTATGAATAAATAAATAAATATTAAAAAAAGAAAGACAAACAGGACAATAGTGAAAATTAATAGAATACACTGAGATACTTTATGAAACGCTATTATATATTCATAGTCAAAATCATATATACTTCATTGAATGGCATTGTAAGTACAAATCTTATCATACATGGAATGTTTTAGGCCATCAGTTTATAAGCAGTTTTAATTATTTGAAAAAAAAAGTAGAGTTTCCCCAAACAAGAGTAGCATGTGAAAGCTTGGAAGCCACCATTGTGTGCTAACAAGTAAAAATCTGAAAAACAACAATAAAAAATCAACAACTTTTCTTAAATCAATCAGAGAAGTGAGGTCACAAGTGAAACTGCTGCCTGAAAATTGGAGAAAGGAGTGTCTAGATATAGAGGGTTATGACTTACTGGAACAGACATTCATGAAAAGTAAAATCTGTGGGAATCATTACTAAGGTAGGAAAGAAATTGATGGGGGGACTATCCACATTCACCCTAATCTAGCCATTCTTTCCCACTTAAGCACAGGTGAGTGGAACAGAAGAGCATTTGTGAAGTTCACAGGCCAATGGCACAGTTCACTGAAAGACTTAAACCTAATTGCAGGACTATGAAACACATGGGTTCATTAGTAGTTTAATGAGCTGGGATGGTCTAAGAAATTAAATCATTCTGTATGATATCTTCCAGAATATAGACACACAGTGAATACTTCCAAATTATTTTTTGAGGTCTGCATAATACCAAAATCAGAAAGACATTATAAAAAATTACAAAGGACTAAATTTCTCAGGAGAAATTCTTAACAAAATAACAAATTGAATATAGTAGTATATATAAAATAGTAACATAGCATGACCACATGTTATTTATTCTGGCTATGCATGGCTGGCTTAACACTCAAGATTCAATTACTACAGTTCATCATGTAAGTGAATAAAAGAAAAAAATAATTGTGATCATATTAATAGATTCAGGAAAAATAACAACAAAACATTAACAAAATCCAACATTCATTGTTGATAAAATATCTCAGCAAACTAGAAAAAGAAAGGAACTTCTTTAAAAAAAATGGTAAAGAACATCTATATAAGATCTAAAGCTGGGTTATTTTTAATGATGGGAGACTAGAAGAATCATTCCCACTGAGATAAGACAAGAGGCCTAAATGTTCTTTCTTACCACTCCTTTTCAACATTGTGTTTGGAGTCCTAACTAATAAAGTAGTATATATAAATAAAATAAAATATATAAAGGTTGAAAAAGAATAAAACTGTCTTTACAGTTTTTTATGGGGAAAATCTAAAAGTATCAACCAAGAATAATTATAGCAAGATTTCAGGATGCAAAATTGTTGTTATACAAAAGTAAATTATTTTTCAATACATAAGAAACTAGTATCTTTATCTATTTATCAAGAGATATATAGGATAAAATTGAAGAAAACACAACACAGATGCATGAAATCAAAATATGCATGAAATAAAAAACTGAATAAATGGAAAGACATTCTATATAATAAACAGAAAAAATCAATAGTTTCAAGAATCAAGTTCTTGCCAACTTGATCATTGTTACTAACACAATTCCAATAAAAGTTTTAGCAAGTGATTTTTTGGGGGGATTAACAAATATTTTAAAGTGCATATGGGGTGACAAAAATCAAGATTAGCCAACTAAATACAAAATATTAAGAGCAAGTTGGAGGACTGCAATATACCATTCCTTTAAGACTTAATATTAAGCTAAAGTACTCAAGACAGTGTGGTATTGATGAAAGAATATTCAAAATGATCAGTGAACAGAATAGAATGTCCAGAAACAAAATATGTTAAAAGTGTGTATGAAGATAGTACAATGATAAAATAATAGGCTTTTTAATCAAATTGTGCTGGAACAACTGCACATTCATTTAAGAGTAAAATCAATGTGAATATAGAAGCACATTTTTCACAAAGATTGACTCAAATGGTTCCTAAACCTAAATGTAAATTTCAAACTAAAACTACAAGATAATGTATCAGATATATACAGATGACCTGAGTATGGTGATGACATTTTAGACAAAATATTAAAATTATGAGACAAAAAGAATGAATAGATAAAGTATACTTCATTGATATCAAAACCTTCTGTTCTGCAAAAGATATTGTTAAGAGAATGAGAAGTTTGGGGAAAACAGTTTGAAGTTTGATACTTTCTTTAAAAAACTAAAGATACACTTACTATATGATTCACCAATGTGTCCCCTAACATTCACCTAGTGAGCGGAAAACTTACTGTCCATTGGAAATCTACATTATTGCATGTTTTTTCATTATTGCCAGAACTTATATGCAACAAAGATTCCCTTCAGCAACTGAAAAGAAAGACAAAATACATATTAATAAGCAAAAAAAAAATACTACAAATTGCAATTACAAAAACAGAAAAAAAAAAAAAAGTATGGTAGGTGTCAAATGCTAAATAGGAGGGACTAGTGAATAAGCATAGCACAGCTTTTTAAGTCCTTAGGATCATTCTGTCTGATGCCATAATAGTGGGAAGATGTCACATACTTGTCAAAACCCACACAATGCACAAAATCAAAAGTGGAAATGTGATTTAGATTTTGGGTGATAACAATATATCCAAGTAAACGTCACCAGTTGTAAGTCTCAGCACTGTGAAACAATCCACAGACAATGCAGCCAGAGTTTGATTCCCAACCAGGGAACCAAACAACATATGTGAAGCAGACCTCTCCTCTGTCACCTACTACTTGCTCCCCATAGCAGTGTGTTTCAGTAAATCTGGCTGTTCTGTTCTCTACTCTATCTCTGGTAAATCCTCTCACCTCCCACATCTCTGGCCTTCACCTAGTTCTTCTGCACACACACAAAAAAATAAATATGTCTTAAAATGAGTAAATAAAATACACACAAAAAAGTTTTATTTAGAGGATTTAATAAATTTCTGGATAATAATACTTAGAAGTTGGCAAAACAATATCAATGGATTTGACATTGCAGAGGTTTGGAGAATATGTTATTGATTAATGTTAAACATTTAATACTTACATTTTTTGTAGTCTCCTCCTGGTAATGGTGCATAGGTGGATAGATGGTGGGAATTTCATGGGGATATACCCAAGATGATAAAGCATTAAAGCATATATATATA
>NW_004567107.1:60442394-60453003 GCF_000260355.1 Condylura cristata | reverse complement strand
GAGGCTTCACCAGAGACAAAGTGGGGAGCAGAATAGGCTGACTGAGAAGTACACTGCTGAGGGGAGCAGCGGGCGGGTCAGCAGAGGTCTGCCACACCATGTGGTCACCTCCGGGGCAGGCGGGAATGGAACTCATACGGAAGTGGCTTTGCTTCTCAATGCAGTGATTTAACCCGCTGCGCCACCACAGGGAGGGCCTTGTTAGATATTTTAATATTTCTAGTTCCATTGAAAACATATGGTGATTTTCTTGAATAACAGAATACTAATCCAGGAATTTACAATGGATATGTATTAGTTGCTACTATATCGGTAACTTTTATAAAAGACTTTGTAATGAAATTAAATAGACATGATGCAAATAGCAAATAGGAAAGAGTAGTAAAATACCAGAACTCATTTCATCAACAGCCCAGATTTCCAGGAAGCCTAACCTTTATGAATGTGTATACACTTATTATATATTTTGTGCATTTTTGCATTGTAAATTCACCAGTTTATACAGTGCTTTTCTAAGTCTAAGAATTTCATATATAACACCATTTTACCAATTTTCAGCAGTAATTCAATCAGTAAAAATTTAACTTAATTTGGTAGAATTTTGCAACCAACCTCATGTTTTTAAAGCCCAATCTGTTAAAGCCAAATTATAAAATAAGCTTGAGAAAAATTTTATGCAGTTTTGTAAGATATAATGTTGCATTCTATTTAAAATCAATCTTAAAATTTTGTAGCAATAGAAAGTGCCCTGGGTTTTTAAAACTGATTAGCTTTTAGCTTTTAGGGTTCACTTGATGATGCAGATTTCACTTAACAATAAAAAATATCAGAAGTTACAATGAGGCTAGAATATGACTCCTTTACATATCTTATGTTAGATATGCTACCCTAGTTTTCCTTAATGGTAATTTCTACTTCAGTTAAATATGGGCAAATGCATTTTGCAGCACTTTTATCAAGATTTCAGCTTTGATTTTATTTTTAAAGACCTGAACTTTTGAAAATGAGAGTTATCATATTTTGTAAAGAGCTGGTGCTAATTTTTAATAGCAATCTATAATTCTTCATAACTATTTGAAAAGAAATCTTAAGAAGCAGTTAAACTGATATTTTTTTTCAAAGTAAATTTTATTGTGTAAAGTAAAATTTCACTTTTAGAAGTTATACTCAATACTCAGTCTGTGAAAAATACTTAACCTGGGCCCTTCCTGGTGGTGCAACAGGTTTAAAGCACAGCACTGCGAAGCTGGCCACAGCCACTGCAGTACAAGTTCAATCCCCAGCCAGGGAGCTGACCCATATGGTACCCCTTCTATCTCGCCTGCTGCTCCCCTCAGCAGTGTGCTCTGTCACTCTGCCTGGTCTGCTCCCCACTCTGTCTTGGGTGAATCCTCTCATCCCCCATACCTCTGACATGTACCCCAGTTATATATGCATAAATAAATAAATCTTTGAAAAAAATACTTAACCCATTCCATGAAGATATGCTGACCAAAAATACTGATTTACATGATAAGGTGAGTAAGTAGAAAGTAGTTCTAGACAGAACACTATAAAGAAGAAGAAATGAGGGTGAATAAGGGATCATTATCTTATACCAAAGTATCTGATTTTAAATTGACTTTCTGCTCTAGTTATCTTGTATGTTCATAAGGTTACCCCTAACCAGTCCAATAATAAAAGTTTACTAGTATAAACAGAATAATATATTGTTCATATATTTTTTAAAGAATATGCCATTCTGATTGTATGGATTACTTTTTATATTACTGTCACAATCAATGAAATTACTTAATAAACTGGGGGACATTCCAACCAAGGCAATAATAAAGCTGAATCAGCACATTAAATTTAAAATCATATTTAAGGGAGGCAAAACCTATTTTATTTGACAGGATATAATTCAGCTTCCTTAGCTCATAACTATTTTTCACTGAAGCAAGATATTTTAATAACTCAACAACTTTTGAATTGATATTAAAGATATTTAATTACTTAGCATCTTTGAATCCCACCTACATGCATTAATTTATCTCTAGTCTCAACTTCCAATATGTTACTTCTACCTATGTATGAAATTAATCCTCCTCTCCTAATATTATGACTCTTAAAATGTAACTTCTGTTTTACTAGAATATAATCTCATTGAAAATAGGCTCCATCCATTGTGTTATTATCCAATTTTTCCTGATTTCTTCTGGTTTCTCAGAAATGAATTCACTGATCATTAATAAAGATGAACCTATATTGGACACTGTTTATCTGAGAACTTAACTGCACGTTAGGAATACATGTATTAAGAGATCTTTTTTCTCTTTAAGTAACATTGCTTTTCCTTTTTAATGTCTTATTCATGCATTAAGACTATTTTGGCATAAAGCACATAAAGCCTAATTATCTGTTATTCCTATGTTTCCATTAACACAAACTATGCAAAGGCTTTCTTTAATCTGTGAATCCAAACTATAGGAGAATTAGTAGAGTGAGAATGACAAAGAGAACTTTGTTATGAGTATATTACAAATGATTTGTTGACAAAGTATTGTATTCATTGTCAACTGAGAGACCGAGCCTGGCAGAATAGAAAAGGATTCTGGCAGTTTAGAATGACTTTGAAAAGAACTAATAAAAACAACAACAAAAGAAACTGATATTTAATGAAAAATTAATAATTTCTGCTACACAAAGAAAGAGATTATTGGTTTCACAATTAAAAAACAACAATAAAAAACATTTCCTACTTTTTATCCAATACTTATTGGGAAATCAAGCATAAAACAAGGAAAAATTAGTATAAAGAAAATGGATCATAATATTGTTTCAATAATATTGTTATTTAATTAGAATAAAATAGTTCATGAATAGACCAAAAGTACAGCAAATTTTGAGTTTTATATTTTGAATTACAAAAAAAATAATGATTCAAAAAGTTTATTTTTTAAGGTAATGGCTTCTCATTCTGCAGAATATTTTTAGGCTTTTTAAAAATACTACATATGGAGATTTGCTGTGTTCAACCAAAATTCTTAGAGACGGTAGTATTTAACTAAGTGAAAATACCACAATCTACTTAACTGCCCACTTACTGACAAACAGATAGGTTATTTATCAAAAAAGTATTAAATGAACTACTGAAAATATATTTCCTGCTATCATTTTATTGTTTGCCTGTTATACATTTATTTTTATACTTACCAATTCATTTATGTCCATGCTTTCCTAAAATGTATTCCCTGAAGTGGAATCGCTTGATACAACTTTTTTACAAAGTTAAAAATTGACAAAATATCCTGTAAAATTACACACACACACGTATATGCATATGCATGTGTATGCATATGCATGTATATGTATGTGTATGTGTATATGTATATTTTAATCTCGGACCTCCCTGGTAACCTAGTATTTAAATCTTAGGGCTATCACCTTAAGAGCTTGAGTTCAATCCTAGCCAGAAAGCTGACCCACTTATGATGCAACAGACCTCTCCTGTCTCCCTTGCAGTGTAAATACAGCTGTTCTGCATCCCACTCTTTCTAGAGAATCCTGTCATATTACTCACTGATGTCCCATGCCCCAGTTCTTCTGTATACAAAAAAAAATAATAATTTTTTACCTGTATGAATACATATATAGATATAAAATAAGGCATGGATTGATGTATAAAGATTATTTTTATCAATTATACTAAAGTAATAATTTTCTGATCCCTTTGCACAAACTGGCTATTATCATTATTTTAAAAATTACACCAGTAATTAAAAGTTCCATTTATTTGACATTTAGTAAAGCTGAATATTTTTAAAGAGTTATTTATGTATACAAGAACTACAGGCCAGCAGGGGTTAAGAGGATTCAGAGAGACAAAGTAGGAACAGAACAGGCATATCAAATGAAATACAGTGCTGCGGAGAGAAATGAGTGAGACAAGAGAGTTTGCTGTGCCATGTGTTTCACCTCCCTGGACGGGGATTGAACTCATGCTGCAGTTTCTGCCCATAGTTTCAAAGTGTTGCACTTTCACTTTAACTAATTGTGCCATCAAGAAGGACCCAAAGCTGAACACACACACACACACACACACACACACACACACACACACACATATATGTATATGCATATGCATATAAGTGTGCAATAGTTGACTTAATATAAGAATTATTTTTGAGAATTCAGTGACATCTGTTACAACTTAGGCTTTTCCCTAAGTTAAACCTATCAGTTATAAACAGCACTGTTCACTATCAAGACAGTCATGACAAATTTGAATTATTATCTCCTTGGTCTTTCCTTTTATGGAATGCTTGACCTTCTGCATCAACATTTGCATCACATTAAAAGTGCTGGTGTTTTTAGTTTACATACAGTAGATTTCATAAGCTACATAAAAAGTAAGAGACAGGATAAAACCATGAAAACATTTAAAGGAAACAATGTTTTTCATTTAATCCATTGTTTTCAAACATGCATGAAACACTTATTTACTCAGTCTCTCATAGATAAGATTTCAACTCATCTTACTTATATGAAATATTGGCTATCTTTGTCCTTTTGTTCTTCATTGCTAGAATCCCCATACCATTGATATGATGAAAAGATGATTAAAACCATCATCTGAAAGCTGTACTTTTACCCCTTGTATATGTGTCATTGTGACAAGTGCTTAAATTTTTGTAATTTGGATCCAAGTTTTAAAAAGTGTTATACCATGTAATACATAGGCTTTCTAAGA
Organism: Condylura cristata; assembly: GCF_000260355.1. Lineage (NCBI taxonomy): Eukaryota > Metazoa > Chordata > Mammalia > Eulipotyphla > Talpidae > Condylura > Condylura cristata. The sequence continues at coordinate 60,448,271 of NW_004567107.1, read as the reverse complement.
GAACAATAAGAATTGCTATATGACGTGTGTGTGTGTGTGTGTGTGTGCGCATAAGCTACATATTATAGTTACAGGCTTTTTCTCCCCATTGGGAAGTCCTTTGGGCCTCCCTGATAGTGCCAATTTTAAAGCATAGCCCTATGGAGTTGTCTGCAGTCAATGCAGGACAAGTTCAATCCCCAGACAGATAGGTGACCCTCATGGCCCAACAGACCTCTCCTGGCCTGCCCACTGCTCCCCTCAGTAGTACATCTGCTTGCTGCTCCCCACTCTGTTTCTAGTGAATCCTCTTACCACTCACACTTCTGGCCTGTACCCCAGTTCTTGTGTGCATAAATAAATAAATGTTAAGAAAAAAGACTAGCTGGGAAACAAAATTTATATAGTTACTGAAAATATGAATATTTGGTATAGTTCTCCTAAATGGAAATTCTATAGCCAATAAATTGAGAATGATATTTATCAAGTATTGATGTATTGATTAAGAAAAAGAAACATTAAAATTATAAGGAGCACAAAGAGATATATTCTATCCAAAATCCCAACAAATAATCCCACAGTATTATTTTTTTCAAGTTCTAAAAGAAATATTGATATTAGACTGGACTGACATTCTGGAGCCTTGTTTTGAATAGGAACTCATATACAGACAAGATAGAATTCAGAGAAAACTTGATTAGAATTTCATCAGAACTTATGTTAACACTTAAATACCTTAACAAGACAACTGAATTATGATTTCCCTTGTGCTTCCATGGACCCATATAAATATCTAGAGTAAAATGTTAAATATTTTTTAGTTCACTGTTAATTCTAGATCACTATAGCGATAGTCTTTTAAAATATATCTGCCTCAAACACATTAATGAAATGCACCAATAATGGTAAGAATGAGTTAATATTTCATGAATAAATAGTTAAATCGATTAGCTATCTGTTATAGAAATAAAAGTGAGAAATAGTATCAGGTTACATTTCATATAAACTATAATCATAATGGAATCTTGATGCTCAGTAATCGTGACTTAAACATAGAACTGTGGGAAAGTTACCTGAAGATTTGGGTAAAAGCTAAAATAAAATTTCAAGACCTGAACTGTATACCAAAACTGATAAAGTGATAACAAAATGCATATCAATATAAAAAAAGTCTCTGACCTTTATTATTGTCTTAGATATCTAGAATTTATCATGATTATTAAATAGCTTTATATAATTAACTATATTTAACATTCTGAAATAAACAATTTCTTCTATAATGTAGGAGAAAAAAATAAAACCTATTTTTGTTTTTAAAAGACTTACCTATCTTAGTTTTTAAAGACTTATTTTATTTATTTATGCATTCAAGAGCTGCGTTGCAGCCAGAGGTGCAGGGGTGGTGAGAGGATTCACCAGAGACAGAGCAGGGAGCAGAACAGGCAGATTGATGGAACTACATTGCTGAGGGGAGCAGTGGGCAGGTCAGGAGAGGCACACAGTGGCTGTGGATAGCTTCATAGTGCTGAGATTTAACCCCGTGAACTACCAAGGAGACTCCCTATTTATCTTTTGATTCAATAAGCACAAGTCAGTATGTGCTCCAAAGGTGTAATGCTGTCACCCGCTGTCATGCTGAATTCAGACTAAAAAGAATCATATGTGATTAAGGTGAAATCATCATTTAATTTCCTCATCATCACTATAGTGCCTCCACCAGCATCAGGCATTTTTCCTACAATTATGATTAGATAAGATTTCTTTAAATAGGGGGGGGATTTGAACCAGGCCGTGAAGAACAGGTGGATATACATGGATAGATGATTACCCAGGTAATTATGTTTTGAATTACATGAATAAAAATATGGAGGTTGGGAAGTGAGGGAAATTGAAATTGGCAAGTAAATAGGTTTGGATAGAATTGAAGAATCATAAGAGAAGTACTAACTCTGAATGAGAAAAGATGAGTCCAATAGTCACTTTATATGAAATTTTAGATTATTTTAGCAGCAGGGGAGAGATATAGTAAGTTAACATTTTTTAATTGCTAACATTAGCTTTATTAAGATACTTGATGCTGTTATCTAAAAATTAAAGTGAGAGTATCATAATTCAAATATCAATTACTATAAATCATCATTGAACAGTTTGGTACTTTTTTTTCACTCCATCTCTGAATTAAACCAGTGATGCAGAGTTTTTCAGAACACAGGCTTTGGAGATAAGAGCTGAGATCAGATTCTATCTCTAAAATTTGTTAAATATTTTTGCTTTGAACTATACACACACAATTTATTCTCAGTTTCCTAATTCTTTAAAAAGTACCAATAGCAACATGTGTATATAGTTTCTTGTTAAGTTGCATTATAATACATGTACACATATTTTTATATTTTCACACAAAGTAAGAGTTCAATAACTTCTAAATGTTGATGATAGTAATAGTGTCATTATTTAACATAACCTATTATAAGGTACAAGACAGATGTATACTCATTTTTTAATTAATATCTATTTTATTGATTTATGCATAGAAGAGTTTTGAAGGGGGAAGAGTAGGCCAGATTTTTGAAGGGGGAAGAGAAGAGTGACCAGAAACACAGTGGGGAGCAGAACAGATAGATCTACTGACATACATTGCTGAGGAGAGCAGTGGGCCAGAAAAATGAGGTCCTCTGTGTCATGTGTGTTAGTTTGCCGGCTGGGGATAGAACTCATACTGCAGTGACTGGAAATAGGTTGTTAGTGCTCAGAGTTTAACCCCTGTGCCACTAGAGAGGGCCCCCGCATACATATTTTAAGAAAGTTTAAAAAAAAAACCCTTTAAATAAAACTCCACATGCAGATGTGTGTCACTTTTATGGATTGTATATGCACATTAAATAATGTGAATTAGCTAAAATTCTGAAGATCAATAAAATATGTGATAGTTGTTTTACATTTTACAGTATAAAGATGTATGCTTCTTTTTAAGATTTTTTTTTCCCTTTGATTCCTTCAGGACACAATAGAGAGGTTAAGTAAGAAATTCTTAAGTGATTAAGACATAAAGTTTTGCTTGTACATGGAGGATAGAGGCTATAGGGAGGGTAAAAAGTCAATTTTTGATCCAGTGCAGTAAAGGTCACTGATGACCTCAAGTGTTTTTACTGTGAAGTGGGAAAGAATGTAAAAGCTGGCTTCCATGAGTACTTTAGTTTCTACAAATCAAATTTACCCATGGATAAGCTATCATGAAAATAATCAGTTGGTGATATTAATATAGTAACTTTATTTGAATTAGAACATGAGAATGAACTGGTATCTTTTGAATTTAATTTTAGCAAAGTGATTGATTTCATCGAGAATGTCCACCACTTTCTTGAAAATTATTGAACTATATCCTTATCATAGAATAACTTTTTCAGTTCTAGACAGTGGTTTTCAAACTGTGTAGTCAGAATTCTATGTTTCTCATAGATGCTGCTGAACTGACATTTTGTGTGCTAGGGAGCATATAGAGTTTGAATGAGTACAGGATTTCTATAAATGTCACTCAAATACTTCTCCACACACATTTACATTCAACCCTATTTTTTTTTTATTTTTTCATAGAAGAACTGGGGTGTAGGACAGTGAGAGGACTGACCAGCAATAGAGTGGGGACCAGAACAGGTGTGTTTACTGAAAACACTGCAAAGGGGAGCAGTGGGCAAGCTAGGAGAGGTCTGCTACTCCATATGTGGATAAGCTCCCTGGCCAGGACTTAACAGGCTGTAGCGATGTTAACACTGAGACTTAATCTCTAGGCCACCAAGAAGGTTCCCATTTAACCCTGTTTTTAATGTGTTCTCTATACTGAAATTCTTTTTTTTTTATCTTTATAGTAGTGTTTCCGCTGGTCACATATATTGGAAAAACAATGTGATTTTATGGATTCTGAATGAATTTCTACTAAACAAACTAACAACAACAACAACAACAACAACAAAAAAAACAGAGTCAGGTTATTATGGTCTTTATTTTTTTTTTAAAGATTTATTTATTTATTCATACAGAACTGGGGTACAGGCCAGAGGCTCAGGGGTGGTGAGAGGCTTCACCAGAGACAGAGTGGGGAGCAGAACAGGCAGATCGACGAAGTACACTGCTGAGGGAAGCAGCGGGCGGGTCAGGAGAGGTCTGGCTCGCCATGTGGTCTCTTCCGGGGCAGGCGGGAATTGAACTCATGCGGAGGTGGCTTCAGATTCTCAGTGCTGTGCTCCAACCCGCTGGGCCACCAGGGAGGGCCTATTATGGTCTTTAATGTGACCTGGTAGAAGGTATCTGAAATGTTCATTGTCAGTAGGATTAAATAAGGAAATATGAATTGCTGAGCTAATGACTTTGCCTGAATAACTAAGTTAGGAGAACAAGTAAAAGAGAGAAATTTCAAAGTGAAGCATATTTTTCCATTTTACAGGGTTTTTTTTTAAACATTTATTTATGCATATAGAACTGGGGTACAGGCTAAAGCTGCAGGGGTGGTGAGAGGTGTCACCAGAAACACAGTGGGGAGCAAAACAGGAAGATGAACAAAATATACTGCTGAGGGGAGTAGGGGAGGAGACAGGAAAGGTCTATTGCGCCATGTGTATCAATTCTGGAGCAGGAATTGAACTCACACTGAAGAGGTTGTGGCTAGCTTGCAGTGCTACATCCCAAACTCTTTTGTCACCAGGGAGGGCCACCATTTTACAGTTTTAGTAACATCTCTAGAAACAACTGAAAATATGCACAAAATTATTCATGAATAGAAATTAAAAAGCTCTAGAATTGTACTTCAATACTTTTTCTTGATGGGAAATGATGACCTACCCCTAAAAAGATAACATAATCAAGTAATATTTCAGAGAATTGAATTTGATGACTACGGGACTGAAGGAGAATTTTGGAGAAAAAGTAGTTCTTGAGTAATGTGTATGACATCCATTTGGAGAGATGTTGAGTTCAAAGTGTGATATCCTTGGGTTCCCTCTAAGAAAAGTTTCATCAGAGCTCCCCTTTGAGCTGCCAGTTTCCCCAGGAGAGTTTCCCTACAATGCAGAGGCATATTTAGTTATATTCATAAGGGCAAGAGGTGATCTATACCACCTGGCAGACCTCTTCTGTCTTGCCTGCTGGTCCTCTCAGCAGTGTACTATGTCAGTCTGCTGTTCTGCTCCCCACTCTGTCTCTGGTGAGTCCTCTCATCTCCCCTGTATCTCTGGCCTGCACTCCAGTTCTGTATGCATCAATCAGTCAATCAATCAATCAATATTTTAAAAATTAAAAATGTTCACTGAGGGCCCTCCCTTGGGTGCAGTGGGTTAAAGCACAGCACTAAGAAGCTAAAGTCACTTAAGCATGAGTTCCTTCCCCGCCCCGGAGGTGACCCACATGGCGCAGCAGACGGCTCCTCATCTGCCCGCTGCTCCCCTCAGCAGTCTCAGCAGTGTATTTCATCAATCAACATGTTATGCTCCCCACTCTGACTCTGGTGAAGCCTATCACCACCCCTGTACCTCTGGCCTCTATGCAGTTCTGTATGCACAAATAAATAAACCTTTAAAAAAAAAATGTTCACTGAGCGTTATGTTATTTAAAGGTAAAAATGGGGAAGAGCTATCTCCAATTTTCACTCAGTTGTTTGGAAGATTCAATTTTTCTTTTCTTTTTTAAGATTTATTTATTTATGTGTATAGAACTGGGGTGTAGGCCAGAGGTACAGTGGCGGTGATAGGCTTCACCAGTGACTGAGTGGGGAGCAGAACTGGTAGATTGATGAAGTACACTGCTGAAGGGAGCAGCGGGAGAGGTCTGCCTTGCCATGTGGGTCACCTGTTGGCTTGATTGAACTCATGCTGAAGTGGGGTTTTTGCTTCTTAGTGCTGTGCTTTA
>NW_004567107.1:60421325-60442272 GCF_000260355.1 Condylura cristata | reverse complement strand
TTGCCAGAGGTAATGTAGTTCTTCCTCTACTTGGTACATCATTCTTCATTTTGAACATTTTTTTCATCTCAGTTGTAATTCGTGTCAATTTTCCCCCCAATTCACCCATGTGTCACCACCATAGTCCTATATGCTCTTCTCCCCATCCCCAGTTTTGATCCTATTCTCCTTCATTCATATCAGGATCAGAAAAAAAAAATAGTGTAATAAAGTAAAAACGAAAATCAACGAACAATTATAAATCAAATAGTTGTAGGCACGGAGGCATCTGCCTGCTTGCTAGAAAGTGGGAGGTAATTCTAAACTTCTGTTTGATTGCCTTCCGCTACTAATAGCTACTCACATTTCTTGTACATTATCCACAGCTCCTGTGGGCTTCCCTAGTAAAACTACTTAATTCATCAAGATAGCAAGGGCTAGAAAGAATAGAATAAAGCAAATCTGCTACAAAAAGAGCCTTACATAAGCATGAAAGAGACATGGAATCCTATCACTTTTGCCATAGTATTGTTACAGGTCAGGGTGAGGAGCTCCACTGAATCGCAATATCTGCCTGCTCTAAATAAGTTCTGCCATCTGCCACATTAAGACAAAACATATAAGAATTTAATGAAAAGGAACTTTAATACAGTGAGTATACAATACAGAAGACAAAGAATATAATTTCTAAATCAAACACCTGAACTTACCCATCCCCTCATGGGCAAAAGTCAACCCAAAAGGGACTGGTCCAAAGCAAGGCCTGAAAGCCGCCACAAGACTAAAACACCTTCTGTCCAGGACCCATAGAAAAGGGTCAGAAACGGCCAGACAAGTCTGGAAAGAAAAGAGCAAAATCAAAATCAATATAAACACTGCCATAGTGAACCTCCCCGCAGGTCTCTCATCCACATCTGTTTTAACCAGTCGAGGGCTAAGAAATAAACATGGCTTCTTCACATGGCTCCCTGCTCCACGTGGCTTCCTCAGGTCTCCTTCTGGCTCTCCATCCTGCTTCCTTTTTCCTCTTCAGATTCCTTCTCTACTCTCTCTTTCTTTTTCTATTTTTTTTAAATATTTATTTATTTATACAGAACTGGGGTACAGGCCAGAGATGCGGAGGGTGAGAGGCTTCACCAGAGACAGAGTGGGGAGCAAAACAGGCAGATCAACACAGTACACTGCTGAGGGGAGCAGTGGGCGGGTCAGGAGAGGTCTGCCACGCCATGTGGATCTCCTTCGGGGCAGGCAGGGATCGAACTCATGTGGAAGTGGCTTTAGCTTCTTAGTGCAGTGCTTTAACCCGCTGCGCCACCAGAGAGTCCCCACTACTCTCTTTTTTCCCTTCTCAGCTCCACCCTCCTTTTGAGTGGGGCAAGGAACCTGGAACTTCCTCTTTTCCTGGGTACCACCCTGTTACAATATGTCACTTAGGTTTGTCACACTTGCTGTCACAAAAGCCTTACCACCAGTGATATGGAGAATGATGGCTGGTGGATGCCGATGGAGTCTAACACTCATATGGATACATCAAAATGAGCTAAGTGGATAAGAAAAGGTATACAAAACATGATGGAAATTCATGGGCACCAACATTTACATTATATTAATGATATTATAAAACAGAATCTAGACTATGGCTTATGCAGTGTCATAAAGGTGACCCATAGTAGTTTTTTTTTTTCTTCCTGTTTAGTAGTTTATACACATGTTATTACATCTGCCTGCCTGTACTTAGTTGTGTTGACAATAAATTAATGTGGTAATTAGTTCTTATTGCTTAAATGAGCTTATTTTAAATGAGGAACATACCTTGTGGGCTTTTGAATGGCAGATACACCTGCATTATTTCTTGGGTAATTTCCCTTAGTGAACAGTGTCACCTGAAGCAGTGACACTTCTCCATTTAAAGGAGTGTGGTTACAGATAACGTGACAGCATGAGATTTTAGGTCTAGAAAAAGCCTGAGGCAAATAGATTATGCTTATGTACTGAAAAAACACAGGTACATTATCCAGTTTGTGCCCAAGCAAGCTAATTTATTCCAAACTCGTGAAGCTTTGTTTTGATAACTTCTGTGTCTGTTCTTGGCTCAGTGCATGTTTGACTGAGAAATCTTTCTTTCTAAGTGCTCCCTTTTGTCATGACAAATGCTATTTAGGGGACTAATGAGTTGAGATCATAACATAAATCCTTAAAGGAGTTTAATAGGGTCATTGTGATATACTTTGCCAGAGGTAATGTAGTTCTTCCTCTACTTGGTGACTGTAGCCTGCAGCAACTCTGTGTATGTGAAGGTTTAATTTTTGTCTTATTTGTGATTATAGGAGTAAGTATGCAACTATTTTAAGGAATGAAGGTATATTTCAAAATTTCAGGAGCTTGTTCTAAATCTACTGAAGTTTTTACAAGGCCATTTTGAAGTTTGCCCATATTTTGTACAACTGAGACTTCTTTCTCTTCTTTCCCATTTCCTGAGTCCATGCTGATAACTAACTTGGCAGTTTCTCAATTTGTGATTTTGGAGCAAACATTGAACTTTATCAAAATTAAAGTATGTATTTGTATAACAGAGTTTCAGGTAATCAAAAAAAAAATGTAATTGGCTTAAAATCACTGACTAATAGCTATACCTTGTCCATTTCTACTAAAGCAAAGCAAAATGAACATAACCATGATTGTTAGGTCATTTGTAAAATACATGAATGTAGGTTGAGCCTGTGTTTATTTATTGTGTTTATGTGCAAATAACATAACTAAATTATAGTGACAGATTGAGCAGTGAGTACAGTGTGGAGTAAAATAAACCTGAGAGAGAAAAGGAGAGGAAAAGACAGGAAGAGTAGAAAACAATGAGAGAGGGGATGGGAATAGGTGACCTAAAAATGAGTAGTGAATTGAGCTGATTTTGATCAACAATTGTCTCATTTTTTGAAGATATTACAAAAGAGTTATTGTGAAATATTACAATAGTTTCTGTTCTTGGCACTTTAAAAATGAGCAAACAATTTAATTTGATATAGTTATTTCATTATATTATTTAAAAATTCAAACATAACGGTAAAAATTAACTTGAGATCATTCTGATACTGAAAATAAACACTATCCTTTTAAAAAGTAGTTCGAAGCTCAAGAATCAAAATGCTGACTTCTATAGTACAATGCAATTTATACCGTTTGCTATCAGGGCTGTGCATAGCGATAATGTGAGCTGACAGGTTGTCCAGAGTGTAAATAAATCATTGTCTTCCAAACTATATAGTTTACCCACCTTTTACAGATGGTTTGTTTGCAGGTGATAATGTTACCTCTCTAGTCAAATTTTAATGTTTCATTATTTCCAGGTGTATTTTTTTTTAGATTCATTTATTTATGCATACAGAACTAGGGTACAGGCCAGAGGCACAGGGGTAGTGAGAGGATTCACCAGAAACAGAGTGGGGAGCGGAAGAGGCAGATGGACAAAGTACACTGCTGAGGGAAGCAACGGGCATGTCAGGAGAGCTCAGCCCCACCATGTGGATCACCTCGGGGGCTGGTGGGACTCAAACTCATGCTGAAATGGCTTTAGGTTCATTAGTGCTGTGCTTTAACCCGCTGTGCTTTCAGGGAGCTGTGCCACCAGGGAGGGGCCCCCAGGTATAATTTTGTCATCTCCCTTTACCTCCCCTGAATATGCCTAATTATGTAAATGCTTTGAAGTAGTGTAATGACTCATTCCTGTTCAGTTGAAAACTTACTACAAGTATGACAAGAATTAGACATGGTAGATCTTTTTAAAATATCTTTGTCTCATATTGAACATTGGATCTTCAATAGACTATGGATTTTTCAACATTTATCACTGGCAGTGATTAATAAACTCTGCTCTAGTATTACCTAAGCCAAGAAACAAAAGGACTGAAACAAAAATTGTAACTAGTGTACCTGATCAGTCAAAGATGTTCAATGGTGTGAAACTATATTTAGAGATGTGTTATTGTCTCTAGACAGTAGTAAAGTACAGATTTAGCTCTATATGTTGACTACTCATTATAGATTATAAAAAAAGTAGTCTAAGATTGATAGGCAGGTGTTTTGCTTACTGTTTATATATCTGTGTAGTTTGAAACAGTCCCAAGATTATACTCTATTAAATGAAATCTCATTTGAGGACTTTTGAATATTGATATAAATTTTCCACCAGGTGCTTTAGACAAACATTTGTAATATAAGTATTCTGGCCAATTTTGAGCTATTAAAAGCCCTCCCAAAACTAGTTTTCTATTTTAATGAGCTCTTTTGCACTATAGTAATTTTAAATGTCAGTTTAATCAATAATATGTACAGTAGCAGAGCCTTTGGGCTTTTGAAATGTCAGTTGTTTAAATTTGAAAAATGGATATTGCCCTTACAAAATCATCTGGTCAAGCATTTGCATTATATTACACTTAGCACAGAGACTTACATTGTACTTATAATGTCTTCATCAATTAGATCAAGAAGATGTAAAGCTTAAGAATCTTAATATGTGATATCCAATTATGAGATATCAGGGCATGATTAATTTTCCCCAATTTCTTCACACAATGCATCAAGACAGCAGAATGAAAGAAAATTAAATTGGTATAAAACTAAACAGATTAAGCTGTTAAAATTTTTGGTTATTGATTCCTCCTTTTTCCATATTCCCACATGCATATTCATCACATAGATGTTCAGAGATAAAAATTTATTATGCAGATATCCGAACACATTAGTTGATATATTGGAGGTTGCAGGACTGACTTTGACTCTGATCTATAGGTGATCATAAGGAATGCTCATATATTGAATATATGCACAGAAATATATCTACATACATGGTAAACACAATATTTAAGAATAAGTTACTGAATTAATTGCTATAAAATACATTAGACATCTTTAAGATCACTAAATGAGAATATAAGTAGAGAGGAGAAAACAAAATTTACTTTTGTTCTAGGAATATTTCAATGGCAAATCCTCCGTCTCCAAAATGCCTAAAACTGAGAAATAATAAAAGGCTTATTAGAGCAACTATGAGAGAGTTATTATATGACTCAAAAATAAATAAAAAACTGAGAAATCTAATAGATTTCAAATAGAAACCCCAAGTGGAAATTCAAAATAACAGATTTTTTTTTTTTCCTTACCAGTAACTCTGTGGTGTAACTCTTCTTAAAGCAGACATTTACTTAATAACAATTGAAAATTCTCCTGGAATGGACATTGATTTTTGTTATTACTGTAATAGTAATTAATAAATAAAGCTACCAATTGAATAATTATTATTTACCAACCACTGTAATCTGATTTAGCATAAACTGATGCCTATTTTTATAGAATAAATCCTCATTTGAAGATAGACTTTATGATCACAGAAGTTAAGCATTTTGCCAAATTTACAATGCTGTAAGTGGTAAAGTTGAGATTCAAACTCAGGGCTATTTGACTTTAGTAACCAGTGTCTCCACCACCTCTGCTTCATCAGGTTTCATAGAATAATTGTTCATATTTTTTAAATTATTAATAGCTGGTCTTCTATTAGAAAGGAAAAAAATGCCTACAAGTAGAGGCTTACACTATGTCACAATCATATTTCTTATGATTATGAACTACTTCATGAGAGTCTTGTCTCTTTTAGACTGGAGAATTCAGGAGAATAGTAGTGACAATGAGTGAGAGAAATAGCCAGATTAAAAACCAGTTAAGAAGGAATGAAAAAGGTAAACCCTTAAAACCTAATGTAGATGGAAACTAGCTTTTTAAATTTATTCCTTAAATTAAAAGGGAACAAAATAGTGAAATAGTTCCAAAACTTCATTTAAACATGTAAAGGCCAAATAATTGATAGAGGAGAAGGAAAAGTTTAATTCATCCTTATATGTACAGAGTAAGAGTATAATATAACATGTTTTATTTTACCTTGTGTGAGAAACGACTGCACAGGAAGAGAAAGGAAATAGGTTTAATATTTAATGAGTGTCCACTAAGTGTTCATCATTTGAATTCTCCCACACTCCCACTGCAGAGAGAGGTTAAACATAACTGTTGTATAGAAAATGCTAAATTGTAAATAACAAAAATCACCTGCTAAAAGTTTATTGTATTTATAGTCACATGTGCATATATATAGTCATCATGGTCATACTGCATGACTATGCAGTATGATATGTCACATACAAAGAATAGCCTACTTTTAACTTTTACTAGGGTTATATAGATAATCCTAATTATATAAATTACTAAATATTCAGAATTACAAGATTTTACATCAGCAAATAATTGTTGAGCCCTGTTAATATGGTAGATATTGGGTGAGAAGCATGGAAATATATTCCTTTTCAATTCCTTTTCAAAATAATCAACACTTATCTGTCATAAAGATAGAACCACCTTTCCATAATTAAGTTTTAATATGAAATCCTTGTAATATTTAACTCCATATAAATTAAATATTATTCTCATTTTGTTAATAAAGATCTAAAAACTTATCAAGATTGATAATTAATATAGTTCCATAAATATAGTTCCATTTAAATATTACATACATTTAGAATGTCCAAAACTTCCCTATTATTTTTTTAAATCATATTGCTTTTCAAATCATAAAAGTATTTTTTTTTTCAAATCATAAGACACAAAGTATAGCCTTATGACAATTAGATTACAGCATAAGAATAAAACTGTCTTATAAAAGCATCTGGTAAAATGAGTTATGGTATAAAGAAAAGTTTCAAGAAAGTAAATTAAAGCCTCCTCAAGATCCCTAAGCAATATCCTATATTAATAAGAGTTATGTAAATATAACCTATAAAAATTGAATCCAGATTTTGGTTATGACTCCTTTGTTAGTAGACTATTTTGTAAGAAGTAAACATTTAAAACAAAAATTTTACAAGGCCTTGGATGTACTAGTAAGATGTAATCCAGGCCTTCCCTGTGGCTTAGGACACAGCACTGCAAGCTAGCCACAGCTGCGTCAGTGTGAGGTTGATTCCCAGCCCAGGATGCAGGATGTAATCCACATGGTGCGACAGAGCTCTCTTGTCTCACCCACTGCTCCCCTCAGCAGTGTACCATTGATTTGCCTGTTCTGCTCCCCTCTCTGTCTCTGATGAAACCTCTCACTGTTCCTGCACCTCTAGCTAGTATCCCAGTTCTGTATGCCTAAATAAATAACTCTTAAAAAAAAAAAAGAAAACAAACAAAAACACTGTAAAATAGAGAGATATGCTTCTCTTTGCAACACTGCAAAGCTAGCTGCAGCAACCGCAGCCAGTTCAATGCCAGTTCAATCCCTGAACAGAAGGTAACCCCCATGGTGCAGCAGACCTCTCCTGTCTCACCCCCTATTCCCCTCAGCAGTGTATTTCGTAGTTTTGCCTGTTCTGCCCCCCAATCTGTCTCGTGAATCCTCTCATTGCTCCTGTACCTAAATAAATAAATCTTAAAAAAAATATATATAGATGTGATCCAGCAAATAGAAAATAGTTTTAAACAAGGCTAATGTAGTTGGGTTCAATGAGACCCTTTCAGCATCCCTACAAATCACGTTCATACCTATAATGATGTCCCTTTATCTAAGCAGCAGCAGTTTCTCATGAGATCTCAGCCCTTTTCTTAAAATGGGTTGCACCTCTCCTTTCCTGGGTAGCATATAGGCCCAGGAGTCAGCAGTTCCAGGAAAAGGATGAAAAAAAGTTAACTTCTGTGCTGAAGTATTGTGACAGTGTCCTCAAAAATGCAGTCATCCAAAGAATACTCAGTATACAATCTGGAATCTTATGTTCCCTTTCATCTCAGCTTGTTCTCAAGTCATTCAGTCTCTCTGGATCTCTACTTCTTGATATGTTCATATGTGATTTAGAATTAAATCATTAGAAGTGTTCTTCTAGACTAAAATTATTGTATAGGTGATTGAACCATAAAAGGTCTGTGAAAAAAGCCTATACTTTCTATTCTACATCAATTCCTAATCTCTATGATGGATTTTCCTTTCAAAATTCTTCAGATACCACTTAGGCTAAACTATTACAGTTAAAGGAATATATTTTGAGAAGAAATATGAATATGATATATTACTTTTGCAGAGATATGACTTTCTGACTGTGGTTGTTGCTTAAAAGTTAGATTAACCTTTAAGTATAATCATCAGTTCCAGCAGCCAGATCTCTCTGTCCCTATACCATGACATTCCACTCATCCCTAATCCCCTCTCTCCTTCCTGTTTTCCTTTTTGTCTATTTTCCTCTTCTCTTTCTTCTCTACCTTCTACAGTGTACTGAGACCACAGTGATAAAATAAAGATATTTTATACCACTACCTGAAATGCCTACCCTGGATGGAGTTAGATTCTGTGGTCTTTTCATTTTCCCAGAGGAAGTAGATAAAAGCAGATGACCTTATAACCTTTGGGTTGCCAACCTTCCATCACCCATCACTTTGTCAGAAAAGGTGATGGTAAAGAACAGGAGAGTAAGTTTTTTTTTTTTTTTTTTTTTTAAAAGGCTTGTTTTGGATTCAGAGCACAAGGCACAACATTTGACTTACATGTAATATTGCCAAATAGAGTAGGGAAATGCTAACTATGGGGCTTTCTTTCTGTGACATGAGAGTCATGCTCCTACCTCATTGATTCGTTAATAGATAAAATACAGGGTATCTAGTACCCAGGTACCAAATTGGAATGTGATTAATAATTTTCTTTATCAAAAGTATACCAAGTAATATAAAGATTTCTAGTGAATCTTTTATAGCAGAGTTTGTGATCTGTGAAATTTCCAGAGCCATACCTTCCCTAGCTTTCCACTTCAGCCTGTTGCTTCCCAAAGCATGAGTTCAGCAGATGAATAGTGGAAAAATGATTTGTTAGACAATATCATTCAATATGTCTTATAAAAAGAATAACATTTGTATCAGAAGAAACAGTAATTTATCTATGATCCAAAGTGACTCGGGGATAATTCTTAAATAATATTAGTACCTCTACTCTGTATTAGAGAAGGAAACTGAAGGTTAAAAAAAAAAATCAAAAGAATTAGCTCTAGATTTTTAAAGAATTCAATGAATATTCCTAGGAAATCTGCTCAATAGGACCTGGCATCACACTTTCTTTTCATATCTTTTAAAAAGATGGTTATTAGGGTAATGGGCATTTGGTATCTAATGCCATTTTTTTGCCTTTTAAGAAGTATGAAAATAGTTTTATGAAGTGTGTCAGAAAGACACACACATTGATTATATTTTAGAAGGTGATAGCTTTAGAATCCTAATTCAGGAAGTTCAGAACCAAAAATTGTTAAGGTGAAATATGTGGAAAACTGCACATTTTTCTCCAATGTATTATTAGTGTCTTTTAATTAGAAGTAGTGTTGCATTATTGTTAGCACAAGCTCTAATATCATGCTGCCTTAGTTTAAGTCCCTGCTCTGTTAAATGCCTCAATTTCTGGCACTATCATGGTATAAAATAAGGATTTGTTTATTGTGGGGCATTAAATGAGCAAATAGATTTATGTACTGAGAATAGTACCTGTGAACACAGTACATATTTGGTGTATATTTTATGTTATTTTGATGTGTACAAAACTGTTATATGTGATGTATATTTTAATTTAAAGAGAGACTTTATAAGGATATACTTTAAGTTCAAATGCAGTTCATTGCAAATTTTGTAGCCATCATAAAATTCAACTTTTTAAAAGTATAAGCACAATGAAAAGTTTTAACTTGATTGACCTAATAAAAACATAACAGCATTTTTCTTTTACTTTTGGATTTAGAAAGATTAAAGCAAATAAAAATACACCTCTGAAAAAGTCAAGATCAAAAGAAAATGTAAGCCACCAATGCAATGCAAGGGAAGTTCTTCTCATTCTGTTGGGAGCCACCAAACAAAGTAGATTAAACCCAGGCAACTTAAAATAGAGAAGAGTCAAAATTCCTTCTTTTATTAGTGTTTGTGTCTACTGAATAAAGGCGATGTGGATTGCATACTAAAGTGGAATTTAGTGTAGTTGAAGTGCAAAATGCTCTTGTGGTATGACCAGGGGCAATGTGTTTCAAATGGAATCTCTTTGAAGTGATTCAGTAGAATAATGCTATCACTTTTTTTCACTTGGAAAAATGTTAGCTTTAAATATTAAAAAAGTTTTAAAGAATGAAGAGTAAAAATTACTCAATGAATATATTTGTTCAATATCCCTTCTATATATTCTCTATTCCTCTAATACATATCATAACTAATTTCTATATTAGGAATATGAATTAGATAGCTTAATTATTAGTATTAGCATACATATTTTGTAATATTCAAGTTAAGAGTTATATTACTTCATTACATTAAAATTCATATTCATTGGTATATCCTAGCTTTTCTATTATGGAAAAGAATGTTGACTACATTTATGTTTCCAGAGAATGTCATTTATGTTGATTTGTTATACATTTATTATTTCTTAAGCTGGTCAGTTTTTATGTAAAACAACTCATTTTAAATAGTAAATGTTTTTTTTTACACATATTAATAAAACACTAGTATATCTATAATTTGGCATTAACTAACAAAACAGACATCAAAACAGCCATTTTGATGACCATTCTTTCATATAAGGGTCAAAAAAACAAGCAAAAGAAAGAAAAAGTTTCAATTTAGAGCATCAGTTTTATTTAACAACTGAGAACTATTTAAGTACTTAAGCCATCTAGTTGCAGTCTACTGCACTCATTGCAGGTTCCAAAATTTGCTAAGCACTAAGCACCACTGCATTCAACTTCTGTGACTGAATCTATCTAGTTTATGCTTTTTTTTTAAGATTTATTTAATTTTACATATAAAAACTGGGGTACAGGCCCCCACTGTGAGGGTGTGAGAAGATTCACCAGAGATAGAATGGGGAGCAGAGCAAGCAGATGTACTGAAATACCCTGCTGAGGGGAGCAGTGGGCAAGGAATCTGACTCTTTCTGCAGAGGCTGGTGATAGTTTCATAAGAGTCTTTATCCACTGAGTCACCAGGGAGCCCCTGGTTGATACTTTGGAGACAAGTGGAAAAACTTGTGATCTTGAGAAAAATGCTGGCACTTAATAAAGTTCAATTATTGTATCTGTAAAGGAACACTCCCTATCTATACAATATATTTTATGATGAATAAATTTAGTAATGTTTGTAGAGCATCAAATTTAGGCACATAGTAGAAAGGTTATTTAACTTGTCTTTTTATTCCATGACCAAAAATAATATAATCTTAAAGAGAATGTAGTGCCATGAAATAACTCAAAGTTTTTGGTCTGCTCAAAATATGAAAGACTCTCTGTCCCCAATGTAGGGTAAATCATTCTCTAAGAAAAAATCTAAAGTTTTCAAAATGTGAATGAAATTCCAACTCCAGAGGCAGTAAGCATGAATGTTTCAGGCTGGTGGTGTTATTTACCTTAGGGGACCATCCAAGAAAGTTACTACTCAGCTCTTTTCACCATGTCATGCTCTGCAATATTATTTTCTCTGTATTAATGCCCTAGACCAGACATGCTCACCTGTGTGTGTGTGTGTGTGTGTGTTGGCATGACATACTTGTGTGTGTATTTGTAGGGGGTGTGCAGAACTTAGTAGGAAATTTGATTGCTTAGAACTCACAAATTAATGTAAACTAAGTATTAATAATTGTGAATATAAAATTGAGATACTTGCACTTTAAAAGCTATCATGTACTGTACATTTCCTCTGTAAATGTCTTCTCAATTGCCTTCACCTTCAAATAAAGTATGAGAATCAATAGAAAATGTGGAAAAAGAAAGACAAGTGGTAGGTAGGTCTACTCTTCCATTTAAAGCAGAGGTTTTCAAACCTTTGTTCCAAAAATTCTTATAATGATAAAGATATAAATTATATAAATTATTTTTTAAAGATTTATTTATTCATGAACACAGAACTAGGTTGCAGGCCAGAGGTGCAGAGGTGGTGACAGGATTCACCAGAGTGGGGAGCAGAACATGTGGGTCTGGAGAGGTCTGCAATGCCATGTGGGTCACCTCCTTGGCCTGGGATGGAACTCGTTCTGAAGTGGCCGCAACTAGTTTCATAGTGCTGCACTTTAACCCATTGTGCCACCAGGGAGGGCCCAGAGATATCAATTCATAACTGTAATGTATTTCTACCTAGAAATAGTCACAGTAGAGCCCTCCTTGGTAGTGCAACAGGTTAAAGCACAGCACTGCAAGGGAGCAGCAGCCACTTCATTACAGCTGGATCCTCAGCCCCTCAGGTGATCAACATGGCCCAGCAGATCTCTCCTGACCCACCTGCTGCTCCCCTCAGCTGTGTACTTCCTTGATCTTCCTGTCCTGCTCCCTACTCTGTCTCTGGTGAATCCTCTCACCACCCCTGCACCCGGTTCTGTATGCATAAATAAATAAAATCTTAAAAAAAAAGAAAGAAAAAAACGAAAAGAAATAGTTACAATATAGTTCTGTGTTTTTACCTATGAAAATACATTGTAAGTCTAGGAAGACTTGCTTTTATTTATTTGATTTCAATTGCTTCCTAGCTGACCAATATAAACCTTAACCCAGTTTGTATCAGTTTATATATTGCATATTTATGGAGATTGCATGGTCTAAAGAAGTAAGTAAAACAATTATTACTGTTTTCTAAATTGCACCTCCATATCTCTAACCTTAAAGGTCAAGATACTTTTGTTTGACTAAGGCTTAAATTAGTTCGAGTTGTATCTTAAAGATATTAATCCCTATAAAATTATTCTTGCAGTATATGCACTGTCCTTTTTAACAATTTCTGCTCCCTGTTACTAATACTTTCTTTCATTTTATAGATAACAATAACAGCTGCCATTGAGTTGTTCACTAAGTGCTGGGATTGTGCTAAATGTGTTGTATTTCAGTTCCCACATTAATCCAATACTGCTTTTTGAGGTCATTATCTGCTTAGTATTACATACACATCTGCTATAATAGAAGATTATCTGCTATAATATATGATCATCTCATTACTTAAAATGGCTATAAGTAAGAGACACAATATTTAATGGTATTGGTGTATCATGTCATATTCCAAGGGGTCTGATTTAGAAGCCAGAAAGTTTGGAATATCACTTCAACCAGTAACTAATCATGGGATTGAGGGACAAATGGACATTTTTTGTGTATCTGAGGTAAAAGATGTTGTGCATGTTTTACAAACTTTTCCAGCTTGTGTCTCAGGAATTTATTAAGTAAATTGCCAACCTGCAGTATGATTTTTTATGGATTGCCCCAAGCATGTAGGCAGGTCTTAATCTTTTATATATGATTTGATCTATCTCCATCTAATATTCACTAAGTCCCCATTTTTATGTTGTAGACAGTATGATATCTCAAATTGTGTACCTCAAAATGATGAGGCAAGTTTCCTCACATTCTTGGTTCTAAGCTCTTTCTCTAGCTCAGCTAAGTTGCCTCCACCAATTCACATGAAATCAACATTTTACACTTAACCTCTAATTCCTCTGAGTAATATTTATTGTGTCATTAATATCTTCCTGCTAGTTTTCAAAATCACTGTGGTCTAGAGAATCTTCCCACATTAAGACTAATTAGTTACATCATCTAAGACAATACCTGGGCCTTGTTTCATATCCATTAGCATTAGGTACGAATAGAATGCTCCATTATTAGAATGTCTATATAGATAATGATTCTCCTTGAACTCTTAGCAAAGAGAAAAAAGCATACATGGTTTTAATGGGACTTGGTGTATATCCATATTTTTTATGCATCTCTGTAGTAAATAATACATATACACACACATATGCACATGCTCTATGTGTGCATGTATACATACGAAATAATGTAGTAAATGCGAAAGATACATATGTATGTACTATACATACATATAAATATATATTTACATATAATCACATTTTATATAGATATATAAGAAATTGAGCAGTGCATAAGGAATTGCTGGTAGCTTGTAAAGACTTTGAATCAGTGACATAATTTGTATGAATCCCACATTAAGCCATGACCTTCTACGATTATTCTTGCACTGAGATAAGAAGATTTTCATTTATTTCTTTCTAATCTGCTCCATATTTCCTGACAAATACATAGTTTTCAGGCACATCATTTCCCGATCTCTGTCCTTACACTCCTGTTCTTTGTCACCTAATGAATTAGACATTTCAGAAAGGGGAAGGGGTGGACACAGATGTTTATAATTGCTGATTCATTGAGATTTGTGCCTGAATTTAACACTACCTGCACAAGGCTGGGAGTGAGGAAAATGCAGAAGCCAGTTTCCTCCTATGTAAATACCATGTGTTTGTGTAAGTGGAACATAAAGAAATACCATTGCACAGTAGTACCTGTATATGTTCCCTACCATTTTATTCTCTGTAGCAAGTAGATGGGAAAATAATGATTGATTTTTTTTTCTTCATACCATTGATATAGGGGATGACATTTTGAACTATTATCTATTTCACTTATATATATGTATATGCATGCATGTATATATATATATATATGTATATATACATGCGTGTATATGTGTATATATGTATTTTCTAGAATGATAAACAAACAATTTAAATATTTACATATTGAAATCAGCTTACCAAATGGATCACTAACCTTTCTGATGTTTTATGAAATTTGTTTAGGAAAAGTAGTATGGGTCATAAATTAGGGTTGGTTCCCAAATCTAATGAGTAAGGCAAACAGTAAAATGTAAACCAGGACTAATACCCCCTAACACTAATAACACAGTGTTACAACTAGAAATATGTCTATGTTGATAATGTGTTTATCATAAAATATTTCAATTGTAAATGTTTTAGATCTTAGAGTACAACAGCATATTTTCCAGTAAAATAATAAATCATTGAATAGTTCCACTTCTTGTAGGTGTTCCATATTCTGGAGCCAAATTTAGTGCCTTTCAAATCCTATTCAGATATATGTGTGATGTATATGTGTGATACAATATTGTGCATTGAACAAAAACTACAGTAATCACAGTATAGAGAAAATATTTTTAAATGTTAATAGAGAGTTTTAATAAATAGTTCAAGGATAATCAGCATCATTATACAAATACATGAATTGTTCTCAATGTATGATTTCACCTTCCTTTTATTACAGAACTTGGAGTGCCACTGAAATGCTATATCATGAGCTTCTTGTGCTTCTAATGTGTCCAGTTAATGTTTTATCATAAAAGGTAAATACTGAATTTATTTTAATTGTATTTTCTTGGATGAAATGAGGTGACTTTTTGTATCTTAATATCTATTTGCTTTTATCATAAGAAGGAAGTTAGTTTTCTCTTTTTTAATCATATTTAATTAAGTAGTTTCTCTAATTTGTTAGCTCCAAAGCGACTGGTGGAAGGTATTGGAATATTGACAATTACTGTAATACTTTTACATTTTTCTCTGTAAAACTATTGTCTGTTATAGACTGTGTGTTTTAGACAGCCTGCATTCTGCTTTATTTTGTCCTATGAAAGACCATTTTAGCATGTCTAATCATTATAAAGAAAGCATAATAACTAAATACGGTTTCTTTATTAAAACTTATGACATGTATAATAATATCAGAGGTTATATTACTATTAATTGTATGTTGAAATCTAAACCTATTTCCCTTATTATTCTTGCAAGGTATAGCATTTACTCTTATTTTAAAAATCACAGCTATAATAATAGAAACTGCTTCATAGTCTTTTTATACAGGACATAGATGACATTTCCTTGGAAAATCTTATGCATTATTGTCTTTGTTTCTCTGGTTATTATTTGCAAGTTTCATAACAAAGCATTTATTTTTACTTTTTTTAATAATATAATAGTTTATTTCTACATCATTTTGTATATATATTTTTTCATCTCAATTGTAATCCCCATGGGTTTCCCATCACCTAGTCACACATGTGCCATCACCATACTCCTGTGCACTTCCCTCCCTCCACCCTGTTTTTGATCCCATTCCCCACTCCACCCTCACAAAATGTCTCTGGTATATGGTTGTTCATTATTCTTGTTATTTTCTCACCTGGGCCATTATAATCCTGCTATGAATGAAACCATCCGGTATTTTTCTTTACCTTTCTGGCTTATCTCACTAAGCATGATCTTTTCCAGCTCCATCCAAGTTGCTGCAAAAGACATGTGTTAATTTTTTTTTAAAAGATTTAATTTATTATTTATTTGTGCATACAGAACTGGGGTACAGGCCAGAGGCTCAGGGGCGGTGAGAGGTTTTCACCAGAGACAGAGTGGGGAACAGAACAGGCAGATCTACGAAGTACACTGCTGAGGGAAGCAGCGGGCGGCCAGGAGAGGTCTGGCTCGCCATGTGGTCTCCTCCGGGGCAGGAGGCAGGCGGGAATCGAACTCATGCGGAAGTGGCTTCAGATTCTCAATGCTGTGCTTTAACCCGCTGCGCCACCAGGGAGGGCCGACATGTGTTAATTTTTTTGTTTTGGTTGCTGAGTAATATTCCATTGTATATATGTACCACATCTTTCTAATCCAGTCAGAAGCAGCACTTGGGCTGCTTCCATGTTTTTCCAATTGTAAATAAAGCAGCAATAAACATGGGAATGCAGGTATCTTTTTCAATCAATGTTTTTATGTCTTTTGGGTAGATACCTAGGAGTGGAATTGCTGGGTCATAGGGAAACTCCATGTTAAGCAGTTTGAGGAACCTCCAAACAGTTTTTATAGTGGTTGTACTAGTTTGCATTCCCACCAGCAGTGCACAAGAGTTCCTTTTTCTCCACATCTTCGCCAACATTTGTTGTTGCTAGTTGTTTGAAGATGAGCCATTCTCACTGGGGTGAGGTGTTATCTCATTGTGGTTTTAATTTGCATCTCCCTTATTATGAGTGATGTTGAACATTTTTTCATATGCTTGTTGGGCACCTGCATTTCCTCTTTGGAGACATGTCTTTTTAGCTCTTCTGACCATTTTTTGATGGGATTGTTTATTTTATTTTTGTTCTGTTTCGTCGGTTCTCTGTATATTTTTGTGATCAGTCCTTTATTACTGCTTTTGTGTGAGAAAATGTTTTCCTAATTACTGGACTCTCTGTTTTTTGTCATGTGTCTTTTGCTGTACAGAAGCTCTTAATCTTGATGTAGGACCATCTATTTATCCTTAGGTGATCTATCTTTAAAGATGTTCCTGAAGTGTATGTCGTGTAGTGTTTGGCCAATCTTTGCTTCTAGGTATTTCATGGTTTTTGTGCTTATGTCTAGGTCTTTAATCCACTTCGAGTTGATTTTTGTGACTGGAGTGAGGCAGTGATCTAGTTTCATTTTTTTGCAGATAGCTTCCCAGTTTTCCCAGCACCATTTGCTGAACAAACTTTCTTTGTTCCACTGTATGTTCTTTGCTCCTTTGTCAAAAATTAGGTGTCCATAAACTTGTGGGTTTATATCTGGGTTTTCTATTCAAATCCAATGGTCTGTATGTCTATTCTTGATCCAGTACCTTGCAGTTTTGATTGTTATGGCTTTGTTGTACAGCTTGAAGTTTGGGATTGTAATGCCTCAATTTTGTTTTTTCTTAGACATGAGGGTTTTGGTTTTTCGAGGTCTTTTGTTGTTCCATATGAATCTCATCAACATTTTTTCTATTTCTTTGAAGAATGTCATTGAGATTTTTATTGGAATGACATTAAACCTGTATATTGCTTTTGGCAGGATGGCCATTTTGATGATGTAAATTTTCCTGATCCATGAGCAGGGGATGTCTTTCCATTTCATGGTGTCTTCTTGTATTTCTTTTAACAGTGTATTGTAATTTTTTTGTAGAGGCCTTTTATCTTTTTTGTTAGGTTGACTCCCAGATATTTGATTCTTTTTGTTTTAAGTGAAAAGGGGATTTTTTTTTAAATTTCTGCTTCTTCTGATTGGTTGTTTGTGTATAGGAATGCCTCTGACTTTTGTGTGTTGATTTTATATCCTGCTACCTTGCCAAACTGGTGGATGGTTTTGATTAGTTCCTCTGTGGAGTTTTTAGGGTTTTCCATGTAAATTAACATATTGTCTGCAAATAAGGATAGTTTTACTTCTTCTTTCCCTATTTGAATTCCTTGTATGCCTTTTTCCTGTCTTATTGCTCTGGTTAGAACTTCCAATGTTATGTTGAAGAGCAGTGGTGATAGTGGACACCCTTGTCTTGTTCCTCATCTCAAAGGAAAGGTTTTCAGCTTTTCTCCATTGAGGATAATATTGGCTGTGGGTTTATCATATGTGGCCGTTATCATGTTGCGGTATATTCCTTCTATTCCAAGAGTTTCAAGGCCCTTAAATATAAATGGGTGTTGCACTTTGTCAAAATCCTTCACATCTATTGATATGATTGTGTGTTTTTTTATTCTTCTGTTGCTTGATGATGGATCGCATTAATTGATTTTCTGATGTTAAACCATCCTTGTGCTCCTGGGATAAAACCCTCTTGGTCATGGTGTATTATTCTTTTAATGCATTGTTGGATTCTGTTAGCTAAGATTTTGTTGAGGATTTTTGCATCAATGTTCATTAGGGAGATTGGTCTGAAGTTTTCTTTTTTTGTGTTTTCTTTGTTAGGTTTTGGTATTAGTGTGATGTTGGCTTCGTAGAACGTTTGTGGTAGTTTTCCTTCTTTTTCAATTTTTTGGATGAGTCTGTATAGAATGGACACTAGTTCTTTTCTGAAAGTTTGGTAAAATTCATTTGTAAATCCATCTGGTCCTGGACTTTTATTTTGGGGGAGGGTTTTGATTACTTCTTCTATTTCCTTGCTTGTAATTGGCCTGTGTAGTTGTTCTGTTTCTTCTTTATCTAGCTTTGGGTGGTTGTGGAGTTGTAGGTATTTGTAATTTCTGTTAAATTGTCCAATTTGTTTGCATATAGTTGCTCATAGTAATGTCTGATTATTCTTTTGATTTCTGCTGGGTCTGTTGTGATTTCTTTTCTTCATTTATGATTCTGTGTATTTGTGCTTTCTCTTGTTTTTTCTTTGTGAGCCTGGCTAGTGGCCTTTCTATCTTGTTTATTTTTTCAAAGAACCAACTTTTGGTTTCATTGATTTTTTGGACTGCTTTCCTAAAATCCATTTCATTTATTTCTGATTTGACTTTTATTATTTCTTGTCTTCTGCTGGCTTTTTGGGTTATTTTGTTGTTCTTTTTCCAATTCTTTAAGGTGGGACATTAGGTTGTTTCTTTGACTTATTTCTTGTTTCTTTATGTGAGCTTGTATTTCTATATATTTTCCTCTTATAGATGCTTTTTTTTTAAGATTTATGTATTTATTCGTACAGAACTGGGGTACAGGCCAGAGATGTGGAGGGTGAGATGATTCACCAGAGACAGAGTGGGGAGCAGAACAGGCAGATTGATGAAGTACACTGCTGCAGGAGAAGTGGGTGGGTCAGGAGAGGTCTGCCGTGCCATCTGGTCACCTCCGGGGCAGGCGGGGATCAAACTCATGCGGAAGTGGCTTAAGCTTCTTTGTGTTGTGCTTTAACCCGCTCTGCCACCAGGGAGGGCCTTATGACTGCTTTTAATGTGTCCCATACATTTTGGAGACTTGTGTCGTCATTGTCATTCTTCTCCAAGTATTTTCTAATTTCTTCTTTGATCTCCTCATTGACACAATGTTCTTCCAGTAGTGTGAGTTTTATTCTCCACAGGATAGGTGGGTTTCTTGCCTTCTTCATATGGTTTATTTCTAGTTTGAGTCCTTCATGGTCGGAAAAATAGTTGGTATGTTTTCGATCTTAATGTATCGATTGATGTTTATCTTGTGACCCAGTATGTGGTCAATCCTAGAGAATGATCCATGTGGGTTTTAGAAAAATGTGTACTCAGATTTTCTGGGGTGCAGTATTCCATATATGTCTGCTAGACACATGTTGTCCAGGTCCTTGTTGAGAGCTTTATTTTCTTTACTTATTTTTTGTCTTGTTTATCTGTCCATTGTGGAGAGTGGCATGTTGAAGTCTCCTACTATGTATGTATTCTCTGTGATATACATTTTCATGGATGACAGTAGTTTCCTAATAAATTTTGGTGCTTCTTCATTTGGTGCATATATATTGATGATTGTTATATCTTCTTGTTGGATTGTCCCCTTAATCATAATGCAGTGGCCTTCTTTATCTCTTAACCTTTTTAAGTTTGAAGTCTATTTGATTTGATATAGCAGTTCCTGCCTTCTTTTTGGGTCCATTTTCTTGTGGGATTGTTTTCCATCCTTTTATTTTCAGTCTGTTTTTATCTTTTGTAGTTAGATGGGTTTCCTACAGACAGCAGAATGATGGGTTCTGTTTTTTAATCCATCCTGCAACTCTGTGTCTTTTGACTGATGAGTTTAAGCCATTTACATTTAGAGATAATATTGATATTCTGGCACCTACATTTGCCATTATTTTTATTCCTTGTTTTGAACTGTTCTTGTTCATCTTCTGTTATCTTCTGTTAGATTTGGTTTTGAGGACTTTTTTTTTTTTTTGAAGTGTTTTTGGAGTGGGTGTTTAGTCATGAAAAAATTGCACAGTTTCTGTTTGTCTCAAAATGTCCTTATTCTTTCTTCATAGAGGAAGGAGAGCTTTGCAGGATAGAGTTTTCTTGGTTGACATTTAATGCTTTGGAGTTTGATGAGTATGTTCCTCCACTGTCTTCTTGCCCATAGTGTTTCTTTGGAGAAGTCTGATGTCAGCCTGAT
Source organism: Condylura cristata (assembly GCF_000260355.1). Lineage (NCBI taxonomy): Eukaryota > Metazoa > Chordata > Mammalia > Eulipotyphla > Talpidae > Condylura > Condylura cristata. The sequence continues at coordinate 60,421,571 of NW_004567107.1, read as the reverse complement.
CAGTTGCCCTTTACAGGTTATTTGTTTCTTCCCTCTTGTCATTCTCATTATCTCATTATTTGCTTGTCTTGTATTCTTGGCAGTTTTACTATGATGTGTCTTGTTGTATTTCTCCTGTCATCATAGTAGTTTGGTGTTCTCCCTGCTTCTTGGATATCTACTTTCATCTCCTTCTTCATATTAGGAAACTTTTCTTCTGTTATTTCTGTGAATATTTTCTCTGTCCCTTGGCCTTTCTCTTCACCT
>NW_004567107.1:60417458-60420144 GCF_000260355.1 Condylura cristata | reverse complement strand
GGAGGGTATTCTGAGTTGTGTTATTTTTCCCAGCCCCCACTGTGTGTAATTGTGTCTGTCGTCTCAGCTGGTAACAGTCAGGGGTCTCTTGTGTTGTTCAGCCTCTTCTAGTAACATGTTGAGTCTGTGTTTCTCGAAGGTGATTATTGATCTTTGTAGCCTTCAGATGTCCCAGGTTCCCACTATGCTTGGTGTTCCCGTGGTGGTTATGATGTGTTAGAAGTGTTGTAGCTCTCCCTGGAACTAGGCCTGTAGCCGAGTTGGTGGCTGGCTTTGTTTTCTCTTTAAGTACTGTGAGCCTTTCTGGCTCCCAAGTCTTCAGGCCTCTGTTGTGGGGGTGGGATCTCCCTCTCCCCACAGGAGTGCAGGGGAGTGCTAGAGGGCTGAAGGCTGCCAGTCCTCCCTTTGAGCTTTCAGGGCTCTTTTTGTTTAGTCCAAACAGTCCCTCCCTGAGCAGTGCCTCCCCACTGCCTGAGGTCCTCTCACAGAGCCCAGATGTATCTCTTTAACTCCAGGGTTTTATCACAGATTTTGTGTGTAGATGTGGTAAGCAGATAGACCCCTTTGTAAGTCTCCCCGTTTGAGGAACTTCCTAGGGCCTCTCTATGTTGAATGTGCCTATGGAAGATTGTTAAAATTGTTGCATTTTCCTATGGTTGGGCCTGTGGCTGGATCCTGTCTAACCGTTTTTTTGTTGTTGTTGTTGTTTTTTAAACCTCTTTAACTCAGGGGTTTTGCGAGTCTTATTGACCATGCCTTAAGAATGGTGCCAAGACGTGACCAAACCCTAATGTTGCCTAGTCTCAGATCTCTGTTGTGGGGGCAGGAGATGTGGGTAGGGCTAGAGGGGCCCCAGTTGCCAGTTCCTCTTCTCTACCTCCTGGGCTCTAAGTAGAGCTGTTTTCTTTGTTTGTTTTGTCCCCCTCCCCGTCTCTCTCCCACCTCCCAGCAGCTTGGGATCCACTCACCTAGCTGTGTTGTCTCAGTTTATATCCAGGGCTTTGTTGGGGCTGCTGGGGCAAAGGATGGCAACACCTCTGCTGCGGGTATCCAGTTCTGAGTTGCAGTCTTTTCCCACAATTTGGTTTCCTCTCCCTAGCTGAGTTGTCTCAGTTTACCTCCAGGGCTGTAGCAGGGCTGGGGCAAAAAGCTGCTGCAACTGTGCAGAGCAGCGACAGCTGCCACAGCAGTTAGCCTCTCTCTGCAGTGCTTCCTGGAGTCCAGGCGCCTAGACTTTAAAAGGAGCCGAACCAGTAGGAAGCCACTGGCATTCCCCCATCAGAGTTGCAGGGTTCAGCTAATCCTGCCTGTGCGGCTACTGGTTAGGAATCCCCTTATGGAAATTCCCCAATCACCGATTCTCCCTCAGTTATCTTCATTCTAGTGAATCCAGCACATTCTCATTTGGGTTGAAATTCGTAGCATGTAAATCTATAGTCTGTTTTTATATAATCCCCTGTGAGCTTGGATGTTGTCATCTTGGTGTCTTTATTCTGCCTCCATCCTGCCCGTTCCCAAGCTAGTCAAGCTGGTCCTCAGCGGCTTTGAGCAGCGCCCAGGTACTCCTATCGGGTCTGCAGTTTCAGTGGTTTTTCCCTGAACCCAGGTGTTGCTATCATATTTGCAGTCTTTCCTCAGCCTGGGCTCCACTCACTGAGCTGAGCCATCCCCCTTTACCTCCAGGGTTTTGCATGGGGCAAAGTGGCTCCTGCAGCCTGCCAAACTTCCAGGCGCCTCGGTTTTCCCAGGAGTTCCCTTATCAGAACTCTCCAATTGCCGATCCCCTCTCAGTTATCTACCTTCTAGTGAGTCCAGAGTGTTTTCATTTGGGTTAAAACTCATAGTATGTAAGTCTATAGTCCGTTTTCAGTCCTCAATTCCTGTGTAAGCCTGGACACAGTGATCTTGGCATCTTTACTCTACTGTCATCTTCTTATTGTCTCTATTTCTCTATTTTTACTTTTTTAAAGTTTTTTTTTGGTGTATATATATATATATATATATACATAAAATGATTTATTTAGTCATGCATCCAAAACTGGGGTATAGGCCAGAGAGCCAGGGGTTAATTAATTCACCAGAGACAGAGTAGGGAGCAGAACAGACAGATCAACTGAAATACACTGCCAAGGGGAGCAGTGGATAAGTCAGGAGAGGTCTGCTGAATCATGTGGGTCACCTTCCTGGCTGGGGATTGAACTGGTGCTGCAGCTTCTGCAGAGTGCCTCACAGAGCTGTGCTTTAATCTCTTGCACCACCAGGGAGGGCCTCTAGTTTACTTTTAATGCTTTTGTTCTCAGTTGTTAAAGAGTAAACTAAGACATTTGCAATTTCTGTTTTCTTTTCACTGCCTAAAATTACAAGTAAAGAAGTTAGGATTGCAAAGATACACACAAAGAGTGCTTAAATAATAATGTTAAGAAAGCCCTCATTTAGACATCTGGGGCTGCAGCATTTATGTTTTCCCAAAGACCCAGAAATGAAACAAAAGACAGTTTCTTCTGAAAAATGGGTTCCTAACAAGGGAATACTCCTGCTTCTAGCATTGACTCACTTGACTGTCAGATTAACAATAAAAGCAAGGAAGGACTGGTCTGTATGTAAAATAGTGAACGCACACATCAGGATATAGGTGAACAGTGACACCGTTCACCCAGAAAAAAAAAAAAATATATATATATATATA
>NW_004567107.1:60395565-60417358 GCF_000260355.1 Condylura cristata | reverse complement strand
ATATATATTTCAAGGAGAAATTAAAGAGCTATAAAATACACTGAGTTGCTTCATTTTTTTTTATAAAATGAATGCATCATTGATAAAATTTAAATCATGAACTGCAAAATGAGGCATAAGCATTTTACATTTTGTAAGAGCTTCCATTATGTTAACTTGGATGAGATAATAGGGAAAAAATGGATAGTCTTGTGAAAGAATTAGGGGAAACTGCTCATTTGCACAGCAAATCTGTCTATCATTCACAGTGCTCTTCCAATCAAAAAGAACATTTAATGGGACTTAAAATATGAAAAATGTGATGTGATTTGAAGATACTGTGAAACTGTTTCTTTGAATTTTTTTTGGCAAACACTTAGTATTCCCTCTGTTAGCTGGTTTAAGTAATTCTGCTAAATTAACCTCTTTTTCCTGCTTGAATTTATGTAAAATTCTACAATTTATACCTGCTTATGAATCTAAAAATACTGGCTTTCTTCAGATATATCTTTATGGTAGATTAAAGGAAATTTTATTTTTATTAGAAAAAAATGAAGCACACTATTAATTTATAAAATGGCTACATTAATATTTTATTAGATTTTGATGGGAGTGATGTTTAAAATATATCAAATTGAGATGAGATTTTTCTCCTGCACTGGGGGCTTTAACAAAAATTAAAACAATGTAACAGGAACAGAAGGAAAGGACAATATCCTCTAGGTTTTAAATCTAGCTTATTTTTATAAACAAAAACCAAGAAAAATTGTAAAAATTAGAATTTTTTTCCCCCAAATAGAATGGACTGCTCATCTAGGGTTGAGAGTTCTGTCTCTGGAAATATCAACCTGTGTGTTGACTAGCCAACTGATTCTCACAGAGCTCATTATAAACCCACTTGAAAGAGTTGGTAGTTTACATTTTTCATTATACTGTCATTGTTTGATGTTGTGTTATATGGAGAAATACTTAGCTATTGAATTATATATGTGTATGTGTATATAGCATATATAATATATATCATAGATCATTGAGATTAACATATTTTACACTATATTGTCTAAGTTTAAGATGGTCTTTATGTAAACATTTGTTTATATAAAATACTATATTACTGGAAATGCTATTTTAGTTTTAACACTAGCTGGGATATGGACTTAAAATCAACCTCTTATTAGTTTTAGTTTGTCTATAAAATAAAATTAAAAATAATCTAAGCAAATGATCAGTAAGCAAATGGAGCTATTCCTTCTAGCTCCATGAATCTATTCATTTCATCCATCTGACAGTTGCCAATAGTGAGGCAGAATGTTCTGGTGTTGCTTCAATCCAGACTCAGTGCCAAATTTCCTGGGTTCCCACTCACTACTTCTGTCACTTGCTTTTTTTATATTACGCTACTGTAGCTTAGTTTATTGCTTTGAAAAGAGCATACTAATAAAACTACTGCCCTTGTTGTGATTTCATTGAGGGCCATTTAGTGTAGTGTACTAAATGATGGTGTAAAAAAAGAATGACTTAGACTTAACTATGACAAACTGTATTCTTTGTCATTTCACTGACCTTGAATCCAGGCCTGGAATATAGTTGAATACTTTAATGCTACTTTGTTATTTTTTAATGATTTAAAATTACTACTAAGCTAATATGTTGACCTTTCAATCAGACTATATTTGTGTATTGGCTGAAACTAGAGTTTCCCCTGTTAAAGTCTGCATCTGGCTATAGATAATACCATCTATACTTTTTCTGAATAGGTACGATAGAGCTGATTCAGGTAAGTGTTTTTAATATGGATGTCATCTTCTGCTAAGATGCCAAAATCAAGCAAGTTTTTAAATCTATGACTGTAGCTTTAATCACAACACCAAATATTTGTGGTCTGTTACTCATCATATGATATATATAGATCAGTATTTCTCCCAGCCAGTATTACTAATTAGAAAAATAGTGGGGGGATGGGGAAAGGTGCTGACATTGTCTGAATGATACGAATCATTTCCTTTTGTCTGTGTAGCCTAAATTTTAGAATGAATTAAAAATATTAAAATATTTGTATTTGTTTTGTAGAATAACTTTTCAATGAATCACAACTTGAACCAATACTGTGATATTGTTATCATGATGTGGACCCTTTCCTTATCCATTAACAAAGACCTTAAGACATACTTCCTTCAAGTCCCATCACTCGAAATAGCAGGACTTGGCAACTAATTTTTTTGAACTTATAGTTTCAGTTGATGTTGTAATAGGTGTCTATATATGTTTATAGAGAGTATAAATAGCTCAGAATCCAAATCTTTCGCTCGTGTCTGTCTATCCCACTACACCCTGGAAATTTCCCAATCAGATCATGGTCTCCTTTTCTTGGGATATATCACCCTACACTCTCAAAGCTCTTTCTGAAAATATTGTACAGCTAGTGCCTTCTTATCATTCAATTCCCCTCTTACAATGTTATCTCTACATTGAGGCCATTGAATGATTTTTTTATGTATGAAGCATAAAAGTCTTTTTTTTTTTTTTTTAATGGAAGGCTAAGGTCTTGTTACAGGAAGGAGGTCAGTTATCTTTCTTACTGAAACATTCTTCTCCTTTTTGTCCTAAATCCAAATAGTAAACTCAACTTCCTAGACAGTTCCCTCTGACTTATATTTTCTTTGAAACATCTTAACTGTTCAATTTTAAAAACTATGATTTGGGCTAAAATGTAGAGTGGAGTAGTTGGGTTCTCTCAGGCTGCTAACCCAGGTCATGGTTCTAACCCAACTTAACACAGTTCATATTGGCTTTTAGGTCTCAATGACTATTAATAAGAACCAGAATTTTGCCCTCCTTTGTCATTGTTCTTGATGAGGAAAAAGCCCAATAACACTGGAATCCTAAACATTAACTACTTGATTTTAAGTAGGTACAAATTTGGTCTTTAGCACTATTGTACCTTATTTAGTTTGAAGTTTTTCATCACTTATTTTTGACTCACACAAAAACAACTTAGCCATCCCAAAATTTTTAGGAATAAAACAAGATACAATAATCTATCTATCTATCTATCTATCTATCTATCTATCTATCTATCTATCTATCTATCTATCTATCTATCTTTAAATTGTTACTTGTATTTACATGTCATATTGATAGCAATTATCTACTTCTGAATGCCAGTTTTATCAGTCTTAATAAGTATCTTCAATACCTCAGATCTCTTTATACTTCCCGGTTCAGATCTAATCTCAAAGTTATTACTTCTTTTTGTGCCTAACACAGCCCTGTCCCGATCCTCAGTCTTTCTACAGGGTAATTTCATGACTCAACAATGCATCGCAAATAGAGGAAAGGAGAACAACTAAAAATAAGAATAACATTTTAAAATGTTTTATATGTTCTTAATATACTTACCTGGATTTTCAATCGATTATACTTTACTGGAAAATATTAAAATAATATTAAATGCAACTTTTGGAGAGTTGAAATGGAGGAGTTTATTTCAGTGTTTGAATGTATCCTGTTAACAGTCCATCCTGGTACTTTGCTCAGAGTAAGAGTTGAATTGCTTTCAATTGGGTTCGTGCTGACTTCATGCCATTCCTGCAGGACTTGGGCCAGAGCTAATCAAAATACAATTGAACCTGGACATGCTTGCAACATGATCCGTTTGTTACAGAAAAGAATTTAGAAATGAATTTAAGTGCCCTATTTGTTGTCTGGTAGATATAATTTCTGTTCTATACTTATCTATATATCTCAGCTACTGAAGATGGTAGGAAAAATAGTAAATCATTGGAAACTTCACATATAAAGGGGAAACTCCTACCCTTTATATGTGTAACTCTTAGTGTTTTTGTATTTCTTCTCTATGGAAGTTTTTTCCAAGGGAAGAAACATTTTCATTCAGAATGTTTAAATCACATTTTTTAAAATTCATTGAATGATTAAAAATGTAAGTGGTAGTGGATCTCAGTGAAAATAGAAGACCATTGTTTTTGTCTGAAAATTCATGAAGCAACTTTTATAACATTTGCTGACAGCTAGATAGGGTTTTAACTACTTTACAGTATTTATTTATTTAATCCTCACAACAACCCTGTGAAATGAGTATTATCCAGCAGTCCCCTTCTGCAGATGGAAACCTAGAGCTGAAGAGATTAAATAATTTGCTCAACATCAAGGCAAATGATAAATACAATGTGTTACATTGCAAGAAGCATTTAGCAACAAAGAACAACAAAAGACAATTTATTGAGAGTCCATAGGTTGTTGCAGAATGGAAAATGGTCCTCTGTATGCCCTTCAAAATTTTATTTCTCTTGCTAGGTTACATAAAGAACAGTAACTTTATATACATACATACATATATACATACATACATATATATATATGTACATATATACATATATATTTGATACTTATTTAGCATTATATATATATATAAAATGCTAAATAAGTATTCAGAAAACCAAGACAGACAGCAATAACAAAGACTTTTGTTTTTGCTTAGAGTTTAATAATTTTGCCACAGAGTTTAAATTGCCCCCTCTGAAAGGTAGGTGAGATTAATCTCAGCAGGTCTCTGGTAAACCTGTTTGCATTGGGGTTCCCTCTGGATTCTGATTATATTTTGCCCTACTGTTGTGTGACATCTAGCATTCTTAGAATCTTTTTTATGATACTGAATGATTGCTCTACATGTAATTTACAATAACATTTTAAAAAGTGCAACATCTAATTAATTCACCAATCAGCTGTCAGAGCCTGTGATCTTTTCCTAGTTCACTGTTGAGATCCCAGTGGGAGAATCAATATTCAGAAAGTGCCATTTTACATTATGCTGTGTGTGGTCTTAGAACAGAGCACTAAGTTATGCTGCTTGTTCATGGAAAATATGCCATCCTCACGAGTGCCTTGATGACTTTGTTAAAAATACCTTCTGCCACCCCTGTTCTCTTGTTCTCATGAATACTGTGGCTCCACAGTACAGCAGGTCTCACTGCTCCATAAGTTAACAGGGAGATCACCATATTTCTGATTTATACCTGTATGTTTTAATTTGAGTTTTCCTATTTTACCCCTGATAAATTTTAGCTCATTTATTTTTCTAAAAATGTAAAATCATATTTGATAATTTGGAAACTCTCTTTGAAATATTCCAAAATAGGGACATTTTATATATGGTATATATATATGGTTACTAAATATTCCATGGGTTTATAAAATTATAACCAGTTAAACATGCTTGGTAAGTACTTTCAGGAAAACAATATTGTAAGAAATATTGTAAAGAATTAAATAATGTTAAGAAATAAATAGATTTTGGAGAATTGGAGAATCAGTTTCTTTATGATTTCTTTCTGATTATCCTAATTATTACATGATTTACTTTTCTTTCTTTTTTTGGCTGAGTAATGAGGATTACCAAAACTCAGTTCTTAATACACAAAGTGCTTATTTCTAACAAGTCAGTGTGATGATTGGCTGTTTTGGTCAACCCAGATAAACTGCTTTCAGATAGTCTTGTTCAAGCATATCAACTGAGGATAGACTAGAACTGGCTAGGCTAGTCTAGAATGCCTTTATTCACTTATTTTATACTTTTCTAGTTGAGACAAGAGTAACTTGGACCACATGTCTTTCATTATAGATTCTATTACCTTAGACAAATTGTATTACCTTAGACAAATGGTTGATACTAATGTTTCAAAATGAAGAAAGAAGCATTCAATACTTGTTGAGACCATTGTTTATAACTTCCTCATAATTATTTTTTATTGCACTCTCTTTGACAAAGTAACTCATAAGCTCAACCCAAATAGCAAAGTGGTTCTATGAGTAGACACATGGGCTTCACCTCTTTTTTTAAAAATATTTATTTAATACCTACAGAATTGGGGTACAGGTGCAGGGGCTGTGAGAGGATTTACCAGAGATAGAGCAGGGAACAAAACAGGATGAAGTATACTGCTGAGGGGAGCAGCGGGCAGGCCAGGAGACATCACAATGCCATGGGGGTCACCTCCCTAGCTGGGGATCATGCACTGAAGTAGCTGCTGCTCACTTGCAGTGCTGCACTTTAACCCATTGTACCACCAGAGAGGGCTCTGGGCTTCACTTCTTGATGAGAGATGCTGCAGTCATACTACAAAAAGAGTAGATTATAGAAAGAAGTGAGGAACTGAGACATTTTTACAATATACCACACTTGCTATCTCATAGAATTTAATGGACATCTGTTGTGCCCTATATTTTTAATCAGATTAGTTACCCAATCAAAATTCTCAAGCATGCCTTCTCAAGTTGCAGCACAGACTAGCATCAAAATTATAGTGCAATTCATTCCAAATTCGTTCACAATTTCTTATTTCTTATTTGCCTCTTTTTACAAAAAAAACTTGTCTGCTCAATTTTTTAGTTACATGAGAAATGTTGAAATATGTATGAGTTGTAATAATATTATGTCCGCTAACCAGTGAAATAACCCATATATTTCCCCACAGTGTAATCATTACCTTGTCTCCTCAGATGTAATGGTTCTTATAAATTTTATTTTTCTTTTGTTTTAAGTATAGTGTTAGCAATGTTTATGTGTTTATGGGATATATATCTTATACATCTTGCAATTATTCATAATTAGAATCCTACTCCCTATTATTTAGAATCAATCACTTAAATTTTGTATTTTTGTTAAAATATTTGATGTTTATATTTGTTACAAATGTTGACGTGTTTTCTTAGTTTATGCAGCATAATTTTGTTTTTGTTGGCTTTGAATTCTTTTGTCTCCTTGTCCATTTATTAATTATTTTAAATTGATTATTCTTGTTTTCTCTCCCTCTTTTAGTGTAACATATTCTCTTTTCTAATCTTTAATAATTACTTTATAAATCTTTTCATTCATAGAGAAATTCACTGAAGTGTGAAGTTGGCTATTACACTCCTTATAAGTAATATAAATGTTTACAATAACTTAACTACAATTAAGCTCCTTTAATTTTATAAAAGGAATTTTCATTTATTTTAATTATATTGAAGTTTAAATCCAAAATATCATCTTATTTCTATTTCCTAGAATAAAAAGAATATTGATCACTGTGCTTCTTTACCACTCCTTATACCTCAAATCACTCTTCTTAAAGAACTAAAGTTAGCATATACTTTGTTAGAGGTTACAAATGTTCAGTTTTTGCCTATGTATTAATTCTTCCTCATTACTGAAAGACATCTTGCTAAATATACGATTCTAAGTTGACAGTCATTTTGTTTTTTTCACATTATATCTATTGCTATAGTAGAATCATATGTGTCTTAATAATAGTCATTGGCTTTCATGACACTGGCACTTCTGATGAGTATAAGCCAGCTGTTCTTGGATTGCCTCTCAGTTTGGGTGTATCATATGTTTCTCATGATTAACTGCAGTTATACATTTTGGCAGGAGTATTTCAAAGGTAATCTTCACTTCACCACAGACAACAAGGCCCATGATGTGTAGCTTTCTCATTACTTGCATTAATTTTCATCATCTCATTAAATATAGGTGACTTGATTTCTCTTCATATAATTGCTATATTTTACTTTATGATTAATATCAATGGTTTGAATCCTGTTTTTTTCTTTGTTATTCTTCAAATACTTTGACACTATGCAAGTATTATCTCCTATTGTCCACTGAACCTTAACATTCATGCTCTATAAAAAAAATAAATTTCCTGCAGATCATTTATGTATTTAAATACATGTTTCATTTTGTTTTTTTCATATTTTATCTAACATTTTAGGTTGTCTTTAGCATGAAGGCCAGTCAGGGTATTTGGTCCATCAAATGTTACATGCAAAATAAACATTTCCAACTTTTATACCAAAATTTACAGCTGATATCAAACTATCTTACCTTTCAAAACCGTGGCTATTGTAAATGGACATTATAATTACTTTTCAAAATTGGGTTGTACTGCCCTTTAATTATTCATATTTTGGGCTCCTTCAATTATTTTAAGGATGTTATGGAAAGGGTTATAGCCTAATCCAAATTTACTTTTAGTAAATGTATTTATTTATTCAGTTGGATCATGCTGACTACAGCATTTTGATATAACCAAAAAGTTCCTAGTGATTATAATGGTTGATGATAATTGAGTGCTTGCTATAGGTCTGTACTCTAGATGTATTTATAAATTTGAATTCATTTAATCTCAACATTTTATGAGCTGGATACCAGTTTTATTGGCTAGAGAACAAATAATGGTCAAGCTTCGAGTCAAATCCAGGCAGGCTCTCCTGAGGTTATACTCTTAATTATTGTGCATTTTGACATGGAGACATTTGCCTTTTGAATACATACAAGGCATTTGTGACCCTTTATGTGAATGTAAAATCTCTAAGCCAAAGGAAGCTGGAGGTAGAAAGAAATAAAAAAAACATTCCTTTACTTCCTAAGCAGAAGAAACTGAAGTTTGAACAAACAGTTTATTTAGTACTTGACAATAAAGTTAGGCAAAATTTAGGTCTCCTGATACCCAATCAATCCAGTTCAATTTCCATCAGGTATCTCCTGATACCCAATCAATCCAGTTCAATATCATACTGTAAATCTCTGGTAAAATGAAAATAAATGTCCTACACTCAATTGTTTCACCAGGGGCAATGATAAACTAGAATATCAATTTCAAAGTTGAATTCTAAAATAAATATTGTAGATGTGCCATACATTAATTAAACATGCACTATTTTGCTTGTGTTCTTAGTGCATAAAAGGACTTTGGGGAATGATTTGGATGACCTATGCATTTTTGCACTGATAATCTTGTTAGTTCTCTTTTTCTGTTTAGTTCAACTTTTTCTCTTGTCCTAAGTAAATATATTTGACATAGTTGTGGATATGCTCTGGAAAAAGTATTTTCTGGTTATGAAGAAAATTTGTATGCAATTAAAATAGGATATATATATATATATATATTGTGTGTGTGTGTGTGTAAACACATATGTCCACTTTGTAAAACCCTGAAATTATTTAGACTATTAACATTTAGTGTTAGCATGAGAAACTTAAACTCATAGTGTACAGCAGACATGACCTTTCTAATTTCCATGGCTTGGTTGCCATTTTTTTTAAGATTTATTTATTTATGCATACAGAACTGGGGTACAGGTCATAGGTGCAGGGGTTGTGAGACAGAGTGGGGAGCAGAACAGGCTGACTGTTAATGTTGTGCTTTAATCTGCTACGCCACCAGGGAGGGCCCTACCATTATTATTATTATTATTTAATGTTGCTTTATAATTCATAGTTTAGAGGATTTTAATTTGCCTGGTCCATGGTACAGTTAACTAATTATTGTTGGATTTAAATATAAAATTTAGATTTTTATTAGTCTCTCTGGATTTCCTAGACCAAATGGGCTACTTAATCAACGCATTGACCATTCATTAGAATAATGAGAAAAGTGCCTTATATATAGGGTGTATTTTTAACTTTTATTATTTTAAAGTTTACATCAAAGTAGTTATATGGCAAAGAGGGTATGTTGTCATAAAAGACATAGAGCAACTGTAGAGCCAGAATTATAAATTGAACATATTATACGTTATATTTTTCACGTAGCATCATCTAGATTGAACTTACAAAAAGTTTGCCTTTTCATAGAAACTAATTGTTTAATAGTTACAATTCACTGTCATCCTACTATGGGATTTTGCAGATATTATTTTGTGCTTTACATATAATTCAGGATACTGTTCACCCTATCTTATCTTATATTCAGACATTTGCATTTCTATTACTGAGAAGCCCTCTCTTTAGAGAATGTGTTTCTGTGTCTTAGACTCCTTTTATTTAAATATTCAGCTGTGGTTGATTGACCACAGTTATAAGTAGTAAAAAGAACTAAAAAGAAATAACTTCATATAGAATTACTGTAGATATAAGGTGACACAACATGAAGTAATAATAAAATTTAAATGGAGAATATATCAAGTGAATGGATGACATAATCCCAAATTCCATGGAAGATTTCGTTTATTGTGATATTAGGAGAAGCATAGTCTTGAAAACTAGCTATTTTTGAATTCCTGAAGGGCAAAGTAACCTTTATATAAATTCAACCTACTGAGACATTAAGATGAAATTTTCATATATCTGTGCAATTTTTATTGTTGTGATGCTATAACATTCTATATTCTTTATAATAAATATATGCAAGTATAGACTCAGGAATAAAATATGTCATTTTCTGCTATAGGAAACTAGTAGAAAATAAAGTACATTATAAGGCATTATTTATAAAGTCATAACCAAGGACAGGAAATACTTCTAAATCATTGACACTCATTATTTCAGTCACTTACAGAAAGCTCACCAAATATTAGAACTGGCAATATATCTGTTAAAGCTCAAAAAAGTACTATATAGGCAAATAAAAGAACAAATTATTTTACTCAGTGGGGAGTAAACATAAGGAAACTATTATCTAATCTTTGGAGCAGCTACATGTTATAATGGAAAGTATGAAGTGTTAGGATACATCCCCTAATATTTTCATTGCGATAAATTGCAGAGCAACCACACATTCTCATAATATGTCCCTGTATTTCATTTCTCATTAGGATGCACAGACTGAATGTACACAATGTTTGCATAACCTAGGCCACTGTAGTGGCACAAACAATCTTGGAGACAACTGAGAACCTGTGATTTTTTTTTTTTTTTCAGTTTGAGAATTATAATGAAGAGATACTGAAAATAAATAGTGTCTTGCTTAATTGAGTCGCCATGTTCAGAAACTGCCCTTTACCTTCTCAAAATTAGAAACCATGTATTGTCAATCTATTCAGGGATTAATCATATTTAACTAAACTTACAAACACTTGATATACATAAACCAGAAATACCAATTTATGACTGAAATTTCTTCCCAGCATGGGACGCTTATAAACCTTCTCAAGAAGAGCATGTTACAATCTATGCAGGAAATAAAGTTTCCTATGAAAGATAATTTGGTGGTATTAAAACAGTACGAGTGATTTAAAGGTAATATTTCATGAGAAATTATTCCACTAGAGACCTAGACTCATCAACTACTCTAAACCCTTTATCTTCTGTCTCAAACAGTACTGAATGCTTGACAGAATAGGGTTTTCTTGGCTATCCTGTATCAGTTTGTATTATATCCTATCACTTTTGTTAGGACAGACCACATTCAGATCAGTTAGTTTGGGAAAATTAATTAAGAATTTATTTTACTTTTCTAAGAGTCACTGTTTTCTTCCACTTTCTCAATTATCCCATTTCTCTTTTTTTTTCGTGTGTGTGTGTGTGCACATGTCAACTTTCATAGTATTAAAAACTACAAACATACCATTTGTCATGTGGGAGTGACTCTCCCAACATCTTAGTTTGATTTCTCCAACCTCAAAAATTATATCCAGGAAATAAATAGAAAAAGAGAGTTATTGATAGTATGGATGGTGGGATCTTTCACTTTGAGAAAAATATGTAAGCCTGTTTCCCTGGGCATCCAAGGAAGTGTTTTGACAGAAAGTGAAAGTGCTCATAGTTATTTGTGAAGAACCTGCTATAAGTCAGTCAGTATTACTAAGGAATTTACCAACAGTTTCTAATTTGATCTTTACGACTACTGAATGTGATCAATATTATTAAACCCATTGTAAAATTAATAAACTGGAACTTAGGTAAATTGAGATAAATAGTTAAGGTTATTAAGCACAGTAAGTTAGAGATCTGTTATTCAACTTGAATCTGTTTAGTTCTAAAGTTTGATATTTAATAAATATTTATACCACCTCATAGGGAGTTTTGACAAAGCTTAGTGCATGGTTTTATTCTGAAATCAAGTTACTTTGAGATTCCTTGTTTTATCCACCCCATTCCACACAGTTCCATAAGAACTTGATTGTGGTCTGATATTAGATATTTATTTCACTGAATGATGCCACTTAGGTCTTATGAACACTCAGTGATACTTAGTATGTTTTTATATACACCAGGTATCATTCTTAGTTGTACTGGCAACCAGTCTCCTTACATAATTTGTGAGAAGTTTTGCTTTCTAAAAACATTTTGTCATTAACCATGGACTACATATCACATTCTTACTGACCTTGAACTACTTGATAATTAATGATACAACTGGGGCTCTTCTCATAAAATTGCTACTATTAGCAATGACAAATATAGAATTAATTTAGTGAGTATTTGGTCCAGACATTGTAGTGCCATAAAAAGATTGCATAATTGGGCTTTTCTGTGGTTTAGAGAGTTTGATATTTTTACATGACATTGACTGGTTAAGGTATGAAGGCACTTCACATAATTTTCTTTATTCTAATTTAAATGATAAATCGTGTTTCTATTATTGACTTACTAAAACCCGTAATGTTAATCACTATGGGCCTTCATGGATGAAAAGACATCTGGGTTTTGTCAAATTCTCATTGCTATGAATTCAACTCAGTCCTCTATTCTCCCACTAATTAAGCAATTGTATATTTACATAATTAATCAATTAATTAATTATTAAGGTGATATGGGTTTACAATATTGTATGGTATTTACAGGCAGAGTATCACACATCCTTAGATTAAAAACTGAACTAAAGGATAGGGAAGAAACCTATCTGATCAAGAAATACCATATTGTAAGGAAATATAGGTGCATTATTTTTAGCGAGATTAGCAAGATTGGTATCCAGTGTTTTTAATAAAGCTAACAAATATTCACTAAATTAATTTCATTTTTGTCATAAATGCAATGCTACCTATATAGTTGGTCTATAAATTAAATATTTTTGCATTTAAATAAATGTCCATTTTCTTGAATTTGTCCATGTAAAGGATCCAGAAGCCTGAGAAATGTCAGATACTCAAATTCAGTGGCTTTTTCATTAAATTCACTTATCATATATATATGTATTAGTAGACATAGATTCCAGTAATTTTTGCAATGAATTAATAATGTTAACGGTTTTCTATTTAGCATTTCATGGCAAATGTAATGTAATTTGAGTGCAAAAAAGGTTTCAGGTGATTCTTCCATAAAACAGCTATAATCTCCTTGAAAAATAATCAATGGAATTGGATTGCATTAAAAACAGTGCACATAGTTTTCTTTCTTTATGGTTGTATTACTTCTATTCCTGTATAACAGCTTTTACTTTATACTTTAACATACATCATTGTGAACCTATCCTAAGTTTCATTTCACCAAAATGTACATTTCATAATGAGTTCCAAATCTTGAGGAATTGTTTTCCTGTTTTCATTTGTCTCCCTTTCCCCATACCTTTCCTGCTTAAATATACTATATCTAAAATGTTATTTCCCCTCTATAGCCACCAAATTTTCATAATGCTTTCTGCAATATCCCACCCTTGTCCCTTTAATATCACTGGATCCTCTAAGTCAGGCAAACATCTCCTATAAACATCATGATTCTACTCTTCATTATTTTTTTTTTATCACACGCCATCACAATTATACTAGAATATTACTTCCTTTATGCTTTATTGCCTAGTCACAATTCTATTTTTTTTAAAGATTTGTTTTATTTATGTACAGAACTGGGGTACAGACCAGAGGTGCAGAGGTGGTGAGAGTATTCACCAGAGACAGAATGGGGAATAGAACAGGAAGATCAACAAAGCACACTGTTGAAGATAGCAGTGTGTGGGATAGGCGAAGTCTGCGGTACCATATGGATCACTCCCTGAAATGGCTGCGACTAGCTTCATAGTCAAAGCTGTGCTTTGACCTGTTGTGCCTCCACAGAGGGCCCAACATTCTAATTTTAATCACTATATTTTGAGTTTTATTAGTTAGTTTTAAAAATTACTTTGTTGTATTAATGGATAATCAAACAAGCATAGAATAACACAAGTGACATTAGTATGTTAGTTATAACTAAAAAATTCAATAGTATTTAATACAGATTCTCAAAAATGATATTGAGATACCATTTATTCACTTTTCTTGTTCTGGTTTCCTTGTTTACCTCCCTTTGAGGTTATCCTTCCTCCTGAGTTTTCCCTTTACATACCTTCATATTTATGTCTTCACATTTTTTTTTTATAGTTTCAGGAATTCCACAGATAGCATATTTCCTCAGCACTCCATTCAATGCATATTATTAACTAGCTATTAGAGCAAAGAGTTAAGAAACAGTGATTTGCAGTTCAAAGACTACATGCTTGTTCCTGAAGTCAAGAAGAGAGATTCAATTCCAGCAATAGGGAAAAACAGGATTCTGATCTTATAGGACATGTGTTAGGGGAAAGTGTATATTTGTCTATGGTAAGTGTACAAGGATTATGTTGCATATTTTAAGCCCTCTGTATTTTTTATATAAAACCTGGAATGAATTTAAGTACTCATAAAGCAGATATATAACATTTGATCACTTAACCACACAGCTTTCATAGGTTTGATGATGTGTGCATTTTATTAACAGGAATCCTGAAGTTACCACTACCCCTCTTATGTAACGGTGTACTTCTTTTATACTAATTAGGAGCACCTGACTTCCCCATGATGTACATGCTCTAAAAAACTAGCAGAGTGGGAAAGTGAGGGTTGAGATGCAAGTGAAAGAGCACAACAGGATGCACTGTGGGTATTTTTGGTGCTCGATACAAGCAATGATGTGAAACAATGTTACCTCAGAAAAAAAGAAAACTAGAAATTTATTCACACTAGAAGATATTAACAGGAGAATAGCAGCTTAAAGTACTTTTTTCTGGAGTGTGTGTCTTTTAAAGAAAAATAAAATTTTGAAGTAAAAATATTCAACATTTACTTATTCGAAAAATATTCATTGTTCACACAATGTGTTCCTGAATTTGGATATATCTGCCTTCCTAGCACTTTATTTTAGATAAATTCTTTCCTGGGTAATAAATTAGGCAAAGCCAGTAGGGAAAAGTACATTTCTGTTTATTGTTGGAAAGAGCCTTATGGCTCCGTGGTCCATGTGAAGGTCTGAGTCTTCAAATGGTGAGTTTTCATTTTAAAATATACATTTATGAGAAAAATGTTAAGTGCAATTTGGGAACTGCTACTTCAAGAGCACCTCATATTTCAAATCATTAATATCTTTTTATGCAAAATTTCTTCTGGCAATTTATCAGATTGCTGTGTTTTTCTGAGATTTATTCAGTAAATCACACAAATTTGGAGCCCTATTACACTTAATCTGAGTTTTATCTTTCATGGCTCAAAAAGTTATCTTTTGAAAAAAGGCAGCATCTATTACCCCTTCTGAACAACCTTTCCCAAATAATTTTATGAATATTCTTTATTTTAAAGATTTATTTATTTATGCATATAGAACTGGGGTACAAGCCAGAGGTGCAGGGGTGGAATTTTTCTCTCAGACTCTAAATGCCAATACTAGTACTTTCCTAACACACAAGATGTGGTGTGTGTGTGTGTGTGAGAGAGAGAGAGAGAGAGAGAGAGAGAAAGGGAGAGAGGAGAGAGAGAGAGAGAGAGAGAGAGAGAGATTCATGACTGAGCAAGGACATTTCCTTTCTACTCTTCCCACTCATTCCATTGCTCTCTCTATTGACATAATTTCCACTGTAAATTATTAACACTTCCTTGAATTTGCTCTTGTGATTAAAAGCTAAATGCATTGTATGTGGTTTGTTTCTTTATCTTCTTATCCACTTGATGAGTTCTTAGGTATGTTTTAAAAGAGCACTCTCACATCACTGCAACACCTTTCTATCCCCTAAATGTAGCAGTTTTCTTTAGTCCCCCTTGTAAATACAACATATCCACTTGTAACTGCTATTCTGCTCTGATTGGGCTACAAGTTTGTTCACCAAATCTATGACATATAGCAGATTTTAACCAGATGCTGTCTTGTTATCTCTTGAGATTTAACAATTGGAATAAAAAAAAATAGCACAGAGAAACTGGTTAATATATTTGGTAATTGAATTAATCCGTGAAACCAAAAAGTTCTATTTCGTGAAGCACCTCCAGTTTATATTAGCAGATGTCCGGAGACTGTTCAAGAATTATGAAATGTGATTCTGATTGAAGCCCACATGCTGTTGCCATCCAGTGAAGACTACCCTGAGTATAGTGTGGGGTTTGAAGAAGTGGCCTTCTTATAGAGTTTTAGTTTATTTTTTAGATTTATTTTTGTTTACTTGTATATTTAAGGACTGGGATATAAGCCAAAGTGCAGAGGGTGAGAAGATTCACCAGAGACAGAGTAGGAAGCAGAACAGGTGGATCTATTGAAATACACTGCTGAAGGGAGCAGCAGACGAGACAGGAGAGTCTGCTGTGCCAAGTGGGTCACCTTCCTGGCCAGGGATCGAACTCATGCTGCAGTGGCTAGCAGTAGTTTGATAGTTCTGTAACTTTAACCCCTGTGCCACCAGGAAGGCTCAAGATAGAATTTTAGACTCACGTTATTACAGCCATAATGTCAAATGTAAGTAAATCTGCTTTGAATATAGCATAATGGTGCTTTTTTTACCTCTTTTTTACTGGAAAACAAATATTTCCCACATTACATACACATATATAGCAAATATATACTTAATATATACTTAACATATGCATTAGTTGTATGTTAGTTGTGTGTGTATGGCTTTTATGCATTCAGTTGATGTTGAAATTGAAATTGATTTATCATAATTTACCTAGTGCTGCTAAAGCAATAACTGGAAAATATACCTAGTGTTGTTAAGATATACTGAAAGTGGTCACCAGCAAGAGACAGGGAATAAAAAGGTTATGTGATGATCAGAAAGCACACATGCAAGTATACATATGTACAAACACATGCACCTGCATGATTGAGGCAGAGTGTATAAGTAAACATTTAGTTGGAGGAATGCTAGTATCCATAACTAGAACTTTACCAGGTATTTTTGCATTGTATCAGTAGATAGCATGATTTTATTTTCTTCTACTTTTAAACACTCTTATTAGGATATTATAGTTATGAGACATTTGATAAACCATTTGAAATTTGTGACTGTGACTGTCAGCTTATTGTACATCTGTCCTTCTTCCTCCTTATCTTGCTTTTCCAGACATGGGGGAGAATCATGCCCCACCTGTCTTCCCAAAAGTATACAATATTTTTGGAATGGTGGATATAATATATTCTATCATGCAAGCATCCATGTTTTAGCCATTCCCACATCCATTTATTAATTGTACTAGTGGTCTGAGTTAATGGCAGACACTGCCAAGAAACTAGAAGAAAGGGAGAAGCCAGAATATTTGTCATTCCAAACTCTTCCACAGAGGTATTATTTCAAACAGTGGCTGAATTTATTGGTCACAAGAAAGAAGATCTAAAGTTATGGGTAAAATCTACACCACTTGCCATTATCTTATGCTATGCAATCAAATACAATTTAGCTGTAATTTAATATTTTCCTCACTTACCAAAGCATAGAAAATGATTATGTAGGCTCTACCTGGTGGCTTAATGGGTTAAAGTGCAGTGCTATGAATGTGTCCACAGCCACTTTCAGCAAGAGTTCAATCTCTGGCCCTGGAGGTGATCCACATGGCATGACAGACCTCTGCTGTCTCACCCACTGCTCCCCTCAGCAGTGTGCTTTGTCATTCTGCCTGTTCTTCTCCCTACTCTGTCTTTGGTGAATCCTCTCACCACCCCTATACCCCAGTTCTTATGCATAAATAAATCTTAAAAAAATGAAATAAAAGGATTGTGTATGTTTTAGAGTATTATATTAAATATGTGTCAACATGCATTGATAACTATATCTTAAATACATGATTTTGATATTACTAGATATTACTAGAAATACTGAGAAGGAACTAGGAAAGTGAAGCTGGAAAGAAGCTTGCTATAAAATTGCCAAATTTGTCAAGGGTTCTAAAGTCTCTGCCAAACTCAGTGTCAGTCTGTATCCTGACTATAGATGAGGCTCAAGAGCTCAGAACTCAGATGTAATGCATATATAATTGCATCTTTGAAATGTTAGATAGCACTCTTTGACCGCTTTGTAATTGAGCTTGAAAGGTCCTTGGGTTTGAAATAAAAAATAAAGAACTCTAAGTTCACTGATGTAGCCTATCCATGTTGGGAAGCTACATTGTTTTGCCATGCCATCTCTGTAATCTGGTCATAAGCCTAGCCGTTGCCAATCACTTTGCCCTTGCCATTGAGGGTAAGCTCCTCAGAGAATCACCAGAGTGCTCTCATGAAGGATAAAAGGCAGCAGTGTTTTTAAGATGTTGCTAAAGGAATACAGCTTGCAAGCTTACTGCACATCTCCTCTGGGATGTGCAGTAAGCAGTTCAAATAATATACCCAACCACAGAGAATGACAGGAATCAGTATTCTCTCTTCTATCAAAACTGGATCATGCATTCAGAACCTAAAATTTCTTATAGGCAAAAAGGTAAAAAGAGAACTTAGTGGATTTTATGACTTTTTTTTAAGGTTTATTTATTCATACAGAACTGGGGTACAGGCCAGAGATGTGGAGGGTGAGAGGATTCACCAGAGACAGAGAGGGGAACAGAACAGGCAGATTGACGAAGTGCACTGCTAAGGGGAGCAGCGGAAGGGTCAGGAGAGGTCTGCCTCCCCATGTGAATCTCCTCCAGGGCAGGCGGGAATCCAAAGCATGCAGAAGTGGTTTTAGCTTCTAAGTGCTGTGCTTTAACCCGCTGTGGCACCAGGGAGGGCCCGATTTTATGACTTTTTTTTTAAAGCATAACCAATTTCCTTCAGTTAAATTTGGCATTGATCTTTGGAAGATCAGAAATGCATTTTTAAAACTATTTTGGGGAAATAATTATACATTTGAAGCATAGTAAAAAAAAAATGTTTCCTAGACTCTTTGCTATACTATATATCTTTTTCTAATTGTAATATCAAAACCAACAAAACATTCTAAAGTTGGCACTGCTTTATACTATCCATGGCAGGCTGCTTTTTCTTTTTTTCTGTATGATAACCAAAATTTTTGAGTCGAGGCAATATTCATTTTGAAGGTTTAATAAAGTGGGCTGTGCACATCAGTATTTGTAGACCTGAATGTGATATTTTGAAGTGCATTTTTGGTGCTCAAAATTATTTGATTGGTGAAATCCATTTGAGTATCTTTGCAAACCTCATCTGAATAATTCACCATAGTTTAGTAGTTCAGGATTATTTTTAAGCATATTTGAAGACTCACTATATATGAGAATAGAACAGGAAACTTCCAGCTGACAGTTTGCTAGGTACTGATTGTGTTTGCTGGAGTTCTCTAGGTTCACAAACTTTAGTTGTGTCATGTTTTGTCATTTTTCATAAATACAATAACTAGGAGGTTTATGTATATAATACTCTGAAGAAGTATTTGCCAATGACAATGAAATTCTTCTCAGACTATTCAATCTATTGAATATATCTATAAATTTAGGACTACTTAGAAGAACTAATAATAGTAAATAAAATGAATCAGACAGAGGAGAGCTAAACATGGATTGTATATCTGAAAATTTGAGGCTCTTGATACATTCATATTTTACCAATGGGAAGATTCACCAATAGGAAGACTTTTACATAGTTCTCTCTCATGAGCCCTCTCTTTCATTTATACTTTTCTTTAAATAACAGATCATATTCTGTTGTCCCCTACAACTACCATTACTCAAATTGGAAGCAACCTAAGGACATAGTCTACAGTTTACTTATTTTTATATTCCAACAGAACAATTCATATTTCTTAGATTTTGTCTCTATGTTGATGATGATATTGATTTCATTTCTCATTTGTCATTAGGTGTTTTGTTTTCAGTGGAAATTTGTATCAAATGGAAACAACATTTAAAAAGGCCCAGTGTAGACTCTAACATCAAGCAGCCTGCATGTGCTGCCAAGAAAACTTGCCTCCTTCTCCTAAAAATAGAGAGAAAAGTTTTAGTACAGAGAGTAGGAAAGTGAAAAGAAATCATTTTATTCTACTTGAGTGACAAAAGCAAATTTACTAAAGAATATTATAAAGTGTCTCAGCAGTCATTATTCATTCTCTGAATGGATTCATTCTCTGAAGATTGGAAACTCTTAAATGTCTCCCATAGATTTTCAAGATGGCTTCAGAACTAGTTGGATTTGGCAGGTGTACCACCTGCCTACCCCCATGTCAGCTTAGCTACCAGTCCTTGACATCATGCTCACCTGGTTCCCACCTCAGATGTGCATACACTGGTCTCTTATGATCCCATACTAGTTTAGTTTCATAAGTGTTTGAATTATCTTTTCAGAATAACAGAGAGTGTGTGCAAAACACTAGTATAATGACTTCACCTAGAAACATTTTGATATAAAATAAGTTAGTGGACCTAAGCTTATGAGTGGCTTTTCTGTCTGGGCTCTGGACTTCTGCAAGGAGTTATCCACAGACCTGATGAGCTAGTTAAGATCTACACACACTAGCACCTTTGGAAAGAGGCCTTAGCTGATCCCACACTTTCAGCTATTAGTATAAAATCACCACATCACTGCTGGCTTTTCGTTGCTGAGAAAGCTAATTGCAGGAACTAATTTTATTGAGACAAACTTCATCGTGCAGAAATAAAATATTGAGTTGGGTTTAAGTAGGCAGAAATCAGAAATCAGAGTCCCAAAGGGATAGGTATATAGCATTAAGCCTGGATGAGCTGGTCATCCCTAGCTCATTAAACTCAAAACATGCTTTAAATAAATACTTATGTTTTACTCAGCTATGCTCCTTTCCCCCAACCTACAAATCATAAAAAATAAAAACAACTAATTCTTGGTGGATCAGCTATATTAAAGGACAGGAGATAGGAGTTTGCAAAGTATAAGTTGCTGAGAAACCATCTCTGTAAATCAACACACTATAGTGCACTCAACTGAAATACACAATGCCAGTGTTTTTTTCTCTACAAGTAGCATTTTTTTACCATTATGTGAATTTATTGCCTGCAAACTATGCCACAGCCTCAGGAACTGAACTCCCATATTTATCCATAGAAGAACATGGTGATAATCTCAACCCTGTCTTCAAAGAAATATTATATGCAGCTTTCTACAAAAGGAAGGAAATGTATTACTTTTTCTATGCTAGTTAAGCTTGGATCTTCCCAGTCCATAAAATGTCAGTAGCTATGAATTGTACTGAAACCTGCTGTATGGTTTTGAGATGATTCTTCCGTACACTGGGGATTTGCCTTTGAAGACAACATTCTTTATCTGCTTGGGTGCCCGGCCTGTATTTTTCATAACTCCACAAATAAAAACTTGTACTACAGCCATGAAGAATGGAATTATTGAGATAGGGACAGAAATCAGATAATAATGATTTTTAACCACACTACCTAATAAAAACTTTTAAGTCTATATAGTTGTATAAAATGTAAAAACATCTCTCTCCAAGTTCAGTATTTTTAAAAGATTTATTTATTTATGCATATTAAAATGAGGATGTAGGCTAGAAATGCAGGGGGCAAGAGAATTCACCAGAAGCAGACTGGGGAGCAGAATAGGTAGATCTACTGAAATACACTGCTGAAAGGAACAGCAGATAAGACAGGAGAGACCTGCTAAACCGTGTGGACTAGCTCCCTGGCTAGGGATAGGAGTCAGGCTGCAGTGGCTCAGTAGCTGGCAATAAATAACCTGATGGTGCTGAGACTTTCTCCCTTGTACCACTAGGGGAGCAAGGAGGGACCAGGGAGGACCAAGGTAAAGATTCCTTCCTTCTTCCCTTCCTCCCTCCATCCCTTCCTCCCTTCCTCCCTCCCTTCCTCCCTTCCTCCCTCCCTTCCTCCCTTCCTCCCTTCCTCCCTTCCT
>NW_004567107.1:60388947-60395036 GCF_000260355.1 Condylura cristata | reverse complement strand
TGAAGGGTGAAAGGATTCACCAGAGACAGAGTGGGGAGCAGAACAGGCAGATCGATGAAGTACACTGCTGAGGGGAGCAGTGGGAGGGTCAGGAGAGGTCTGCCTGGCCATGTGGATCTCCTCTGGGGCAGGTGGGAATCGAACTCATGCGGAAGTGGCTTAAGCTTCTTAGTGCTGTGCTTTAACCGGCTGCACCACAAGGGAGGGCCCAAAATGTATGATTTTTTAACTCAAAATCAAATCACATTGATAGAATCATTCTTGCTTTGGGTCAGGATGCAGAATGAGCAGTAGCTTCAACATATTTTTTTTTCAATTGTGTAAGAATTTCATGTACCTTTTGAAATTTTGAAAGTGACACATATATTTATGCAAATTTTAAAGTATAATAAAATACTATGGCTATGTTTCTTTAATAGCAACTGGACTTTCCTTCACTACTTTGAACGGCCAGGGAACCAAACAAATATTAAATTTATGGCTCCAAATGCTAAACAATAGGCAATATAAAATGATAATTCAAAGGAGAATGCAAATAAATAAGATGAGACCTATAAGTTACCTGGATTACTTCCTGGAGGCATTTTTCCAGTTTATCATTCAGGGAGGGTAGCATAAGGAAAGCTTTGATCAGCTGAAAAGGTAGAAATAAAAATGTAGGGAAATAAGGTAGGTGGAATTTGTAGAACAGGAAATAAACAGACTAAGAGTAACAAAAAACTGCATAGGGGGCCCTTTGAGACTCAGTAGAAGTTAACCTGTGCAAATGCATGTAAAAGTTTGTAACGCTAAGGAATTATCTTTTAGTGACCTGGAAATGAATGGCCCTTGAGCATGCACAGGACTAGGAGATAGTGGATATGTTTAGTCAGATATGTAATAAACAATAAACTATAAGCATATCCCATAGAATTCATAGAAATGTCCTTAGTAGACAGACTAAATTGGAATTTAAATAATGGTTATTCCATACTAGCTTTCAAAGGGTAGTTAATCTGAAAATTACTTAAGTGCCTGTTGAAAAAAATTTCAGTATATTTTAAAGAGACAGATTAAGCCATAAGTAAAAATATATCTAATCAGGCCCTCCCTGGTGGCGCAGCGGGTTGAAGCACAGCACTGAGAATCTAAAGCCGCTTCCGCATGAGTTCGATTCCCGCCTGCCCCGGAGGTGACCACATGGCGTGGCAGACCTCTCCTGGTCCGCCCGCTGCTCCCCTCAGCAGTGTACTTCGTTGATCTGCCTGTTCTGTTCCCCGCTCTGTCTCTGGTGAGGCCTTTCGCCGCCCCTGAGCCTCTGGCCTGTACCCCAGTTCTGTATGCACAAATAAATAAATCTTAAAAAAAAAAAATCTAAACAAAAATTACTGGAAATTTGAAAAGAAGCAGGAAAATCTGACCTAAAGCAGTAAAAAAAAAAAAAAATTAGTCAAAATAAATCAAAATCATCAGGAACTATAGATTAGAGGCATTTTGTAGGAGAGGAAGAGTATGAATGACCAGGACTTGAGTGAGAAGAGCATAGGGGCTCCAGTGATTGTGCATGGGTGAACTGATGGTGGGAATTTCACGGGGAATCATGCATTTGCATTGCACAAAAATAAAGGGTGGTGTAATGCATATATTTATTTTTTTTAAAGTTTCATGAATTATAGAGAGTAGTGTTAACACATGAACACTTTGAAACAACTATTGCAAATATACTCAGGTATAAAAAATACATGAAAATAATGAGAAGATAAATGGGAGACATTAATAAAAAGAACAAGCCATTTCTAGAGTTAAAAAATACAATATATCAAATGATAAAATACTCTGGTTGATATTAAGATCAGAAACTATATTACAGGGGAAATGTTAGTGAACTTGAATACATATTAATAGAAAGTGAATTGGAAAACACAGAGAAAATAAAGACCAAGAAGTCAATGATAGTGTGATGTGGGGTGGTGATTGTGTAATGACACAATACATAAATCATCACTGATTCTGATTATTCACAAAAGTACCAAAACAATTCAATAGTGAAGTTTTAAATAATGCTGGAACTAGTTGTCCATATAAAATATTGAAACTCAAATGGTTAGTGTATACTATTTATAGAAATTGAAGTGGATTACAAATAAAATCATCTTGAGATGGGGGGTAGGAAAATATTAAAAAGATCACTTAATAGATAAATCATGAAGAAAATAAATGATATATTTGACTACATCAAAAAGAAAAAAATCTCTACTCTTCAAAATTATTAAAAGTGTGAAAACACTATTCAGAAACTGAAAAAAATACATTATTTATACATATAATGGTATAATATTTGTACCTTTTATCCAGAACATATAAAAGTCATCTGCAACACAATAAAAGGTTAGAAACAGGCAGATTCACCAAAATACACTGCTGCAGGAAGCAGAGGGTAAATCAGGAGAGATCTGCCATGCCATGTGGGTCATCTCCCTGACTGGGAATCGAACTCATGCCACACAGCAGCTTTGGATAGTTTAATAGTGGAGTGCTCTAATCTGCACTTCTGGCCTGTACCCTAGCTCTTTTAGGGTACAGATTTATTTATTTAAATAAATAAATATTTAAAATAAAGACAAAAACACTAATTTAAAAGAAAAGAGATAAAATATTTAAACACTTAATTCAAAAAGATAATAATGATTAATAAACATATGACAAGTGATTCAATAACATTAGTATAAGGGAAGTAAATATTGAAAACCTAATGAGATACCATTTCAGTACTAAAATGGTTAAACTTAAAATGTTGACATTAGTGGAACAAATGGGATTCTTAGATGCTATACTCCTTGAAGATAGTTTATAATTTTTTAAATAACATGAAGCATATGCTTATGTAGATTTTTTCCTCCTTGGTATTTCCCCAAGGTAAAATGAACATATTTACCTACACAGACTTATACATAAATGTCCTTTTTAATTTTTTTTCATAAGTTTCAAAATATGAAAACAACCCAAATATCCATCAATAGATAAAGGATAAGCAAACTATAGCAGAAATACACAACAGAATGATATTCAGTTATGAAAGGGGACAAACTAATATATGTAACAGCAAAATGAACTGAAAAGATTCAATGAATACAAAGAAAACATGCAAACAAACAAACAAAAAACAATTGCATTGCTACAGCCCATAAATATGCTGTGTGAAATATTCTATATATAAAAGTGTTTATTTGATTTATATAAAATTATAGAAATTGCAAAACTAAACTGACAAAAGAGTAAGTTAATGGTTGTTGAATATCTGTTGGGTTTGGTGTTGTTATAAAGGGAAAGGGAAGAACCTTTTCAAGTGACTGAAATGGCTTTTGTCTCAAAAGTTTTTGCAAGAAGCATATAAAAAAGATGTAATCTTATTCTAATTACACCTCAATATATTTGACTGACATAACTGAAACACCAGAAATTCTATACCCAATGTTAATCACCATTAAAACTTTATATATTCCTCTTTAGATCAATATAAACATATACATTTATATGTTTTATAATTAAAAATATGTATTAAGTAGAATAAATATTTTTGTTTTGAAAATAGCTTGATTTTTTTCTATCCCACTTTAGAATAAAATCTTATAATGGAATTATTAATCCAAAGAGTTTGAAAAGTTTTATAATTTCTGGTACATAAATCCAAATGAATATTTAGAAATTTAGTGCCATTTATATCCCACTAGGTCTTAAATTTGTACCTGCAATTCCCTGGAATTACTTGTATACATTACAATGTCTATGTCCTGTCTATTCACTAATAATCCATCAGTGGAATTTTGGAGGGAGGGAAAATGTGTAGAAGTAGGTGAAAAGTACAGGTTTTCACTTATAAGAAGAATAATTTTTTCAGCATGGTGAGTTAACAGTTTGATAATTACATACTTTAAAGTTGTTGCCAGTAGATTCCATTCACCTTCATCACAAAAAAAGTGAGGTAAGGATTATGTTAATTATCTTAATCTTAGCAGTAATTCCACAACTTAGTCTTGGTCATTATTCCATCATATATCATCATTCCATCATGTATATATATACACACACACACACACACACACACGTGTATATATATATATATATAATCACATAACCTTTAAAAAATGCATTTATTGTCCAAAAGTAGATGACTGGATAAAAAAGATGTGGTACATATACACAATGGAATATTACTCAGCAACCAAAAAAGAGAAACACATGTCTTTTGCAGCAACTTGGATGGAGCTGGAAAAGATCATGCTTAGTGAGATAAGCCAGAAAGAGAAAGAAAAATACCGGATGGTTTCACTCATAGCAGGAGTATAATGGACCAGGCGAGAAAATAACAAAAATAATGAACAACCATATACCAGAGACATTTTGTGGGGGTGGAGTGGGGAATCGGATCAAAAATGGGAGGGGGGGAAGGGAGGGAAATGCACGGGACTATGGTGGTGGCACAGGGGTGATTTGGTGATGGGAAACCCGCGGGGATTACAATTGAGATGGAAAAAAAAATGTGCAAAATGATGTAAAAATAAACTTTTGTAATAAAAGAAAAGCATTTATATTTGTAAAATAATTCTCAGTGAAGTGGGGACTTTAATATCTGAGTTAAATGTGGGTTGATGCTACCTTACAAACCGCAACTACTCCCTTAGGTCTTCTTCAGAAACTAAGTGTTGTACAGATCGTTTTCTATGTAAATTCCTGTGCCATATGTATTAGATTTGAGTGATGATATTTTTAAGATCTGAAGTATAAAAGTGCTTCAAATTGAAAGGAGAAAAGAAAATAATGGAACCAGCTACTGAACAGGGGTAGCTGGGAAAACTGAGTACTTTTTCAAATTATTGTTTGGACTACATTTTTTTTTTTAACTGCAACTGATGAACACATTTTAACTAAAACTTAGGGAAATGATACTGTTTGTTTTCCTCTATTTTTCCAGCATTTGAGTCCTAGTCATCTATTTTGAGTCACCTGGGAAGAAAACAATTCAAAGAGAGCATTTACCTCACTTAGGAGAATGTAGCACTTTAAAGCTGTTGAAAACTCTGTAAACTTTCTCAGTGGAAAGTCCATTGCTGCAGCTGACTCAAGCAATTTGCTCTCTGAGCATTGTAATAGTGTGCTTATATGCTGTAAAGAGGCGACTCTCTCAAGCAGAAACATATTAAAGTTTTTAGAGTGAGTTTAATGGACCATAGCAATAATTCAAGTTCAGATTCCTCTGGATCCCAGGTAGGATTCTGTTTTTCAGTTTTTGTTACATGTTTGTGAAAAGTGTTTTTTTTTTTTAATGCAAGAAATTAAACTACCAACATGGCATTTTTTTTTTAATTTTAATGACTGACTAGTTCCTATCAGTCATTGTTATTTATTTGATTAGTCCTTTTGACTTTGTGTTTTCAAATTAAGTTCCACTACTTACAGAGACATTGTATATAAACACCAGTGAAATGGAATTGTGAGATAAAACCTGACAGACACTATGATCACATTGACACACTCAGAACAGGATGAAAGAATAAAAGAAAACATAAACAAAAATCAAATCAGCCTAAATTTACATATTAAAAGGGGATAGAAAGAAGTTCAAATATTGTTCCAAGGGCTCTACTTCCTGACACACATGGAGAGAAAATAAAGTTAATTGAATATCAGTCACATGTCAAACCATTGTACTAGGTAAATTATTCAATATCTGATTTACCCTTCTCAATAAGTCTATAAATAAGTAACAGAAAAAAATTAAAGCACAGTGTTTATAAGTGATTGTGAGAGGCTCATCAGCAGGTGAGGGAGACCAGGTGTATATATAGATTTCTGACTCCCAGCCTACCTGTTTATTTTCATAAATAAGTCTGACAATATTTAGAACCCAAGAATCAAAAAGAAAAAAATAAATGTCTTTATATATATCAGCAATAGCATGACCCAGAATAGCTTAAAATGTTGTCATTGATTTATTTACTTGTAATTTGTATATAAGTACTATATATATTTTTTAAAGATTTATTTATTTGTTCATACAGAACTGGGGTACAGGCCAGAGGGTCAGGGGCGGCGAGAGGATTCACCAGAGA
>NW_004567107.1:60347761-60388058 GCF_000260355.1 Condylura cristata | reverse complement strand
TGCAGGCGGCAGGCGGGAATCGAACTCATGCGGAAGTGGCTTCAGATTCTCAGTGCTTTGCTTTAACCCGCTGCGCCACCAGGGAGGGCCAAGTTCCTTCATTTTTGTGTCAGATATTTAAGGAATACATTTTAACTGCCAGGTGCCGGAAGTATGAAAGCACAAAAATAACTTCAGGTGAGAAGGTTTCAAGTAACTTGCTTTCTCCTTCAGAGTGGTCAAGGGAAATATAACATTTAAGATGAGATCTAAGGGACAAAAAGGAGGAACGGCATTATAGATAGAACTAAAGTGATCATAGAAAAGAAAAGAATGTTATAGGAAGAAATCAAAGAATTAAGTAGTGTGAGATCTACCTTTGTAAGCTTGGTTAAAGGATATGAATATTCTACATGTGATGTAAAGTCATTAGAGATGATAAGCAGTTAAGTAATGGGTTAATTTAAAAAATAATAAACAGCTCTCTGGACACTGGATATAGTACTGGAATAAATTGTATGGGAGAGGCTATGAATTTTTGCATTCATCCAAAATCTACATGATGTTTGTTTTGGTGTGGGGATAAAGGGGAGAGAGAAAGACACATTTGGAAGCAAACGATTGGGATGAGTAAAAGAAAAAAAAAGAATGGCAGTGAGAGAAAAATAATTCTGTTTCAAACTGGTCAATTATGAAATCATTATCTTGCCGATGTTTGTTCAAGAGTTGCTTTAGGATTTAAAGCCAGTTTTTTTGTTTGTTTTTCTGTTACTAACATATGAATTCCTGTGCTACTATTTTAACATTACAACTATTATCCATTTCCTGTTTAAAGCTCCTAGTTTGGGGACCTCCAACAATTCAATAATCATCCCTTTATTTGGGAAAGCCTTCAACTTCAGTGATATCTTCACTTATTACTAGAAAAATACGAAGAAAATGGGTTTGTTATACCATTTTTTTCCACTTGTGAAAACATATTCTAAGAGGTAATTGCAAAGCATAGAAGGGGGAAAGGGTAAAAAGAATTTTTGTCATAGTTAATATGAAATACAAGTACTCTATTAAAATTACAATCTTTAGGCCCTCCCTGGTGGCGCAGCGGGTTAAAGCGCAGCACTAAGAATCGAAAGCCGTTTCCACATGAGTTCGATCCCTGCCTGTCCCGAGGTGACCACATGGTGTAGCAGACCTCTCCTGACCCACCCTCTGCTCCCCTCAGCAGTGTACTTCGTTGATCTGCCTGTTCTGCTCCCCACTCTTGTCTCTGGTGAATCCTCTCACTGCCCCTGCAACTCTGGCCTGTACCCCAGTTCTGTATGAAATAAACCTTTAAAAAAATTACAATCTGTATTCTAATCAAAGTTTTATGTAAGGCTATAATTATGACATAAAAAAAAGTAGAAATGAAAACAAGGATGGGTTTGTCCTTTCAGGATCAAAATATTGGGAATAATTTTATTGGTGAGAATATACATAAGCAGCTTCTAAATTACAGTAATAATTTGTTGAAATATGCTTTAGAATAAACTAGTATGTAAAGTAGAAAACAACCATTGACACTATCATTAGATAATATATGTGCACTTTTATTTGAATCTAATCACTCATTTCTGTCTATAGCAGAAATATAAAAGGATATTTTAATATGTTATTAGTGAAAGTCTGTAACTCCATCTTTCCTAGTTACAAGAACTTACTTTTCACTTAATATTCATGCCATGACTAATTTGCTGCTAAAACAGAAAACAGGAGACTTATAAATATCACGTTACATTCCCATAACATAATGAGTAGAAAGCATCTCTTAGCTACAAAATTGTCATAATTTTAGAAAAAAAAAATCAATATATGCCAGGCTAGCCACTTCATGGTTATGTGACAAAAGAAGTCATTGGATATGATTGTGAAGGGGGAAACTTTATAAGATTAAGACCTATGAATTTAACAAAACTAAAAATTCCAAAAAACATATTCATGTAAATATAGGTGACAGATCCTTAGTTTTACTCTTTACTTTTGTAACAGATGACAGACTTTTGTACCGCTTGGCCCAGATTATGGCACAGAGCCCATTTAGCTAAAAAATATGCATTTCTTTACAGTTCTGTTTTCATTTAGGGCCCATAGTCAGGGCAAAGAGGAGCATTATTCTATGTGTTCATGACTGAGGAGGACTTCATTCCTGTGTGCCTTCATACACATGTTTCTGACTCACAGAGATGCCTTGCAATTTCAGTAATGCATTGTGGCAGTTCTGGAGGCTGATTACCTAAAGGCCTTTGTAAACTGGATGACCTCAACCAGCTTCTGTCACCTTGAGACACTTCACTTCAATCTATTTTGATAACAGCTGATGTAGGTCACATATAGCTAAAGGCCAGAGGGACTGATATTAAATAGGAATCTATCCATAAAATATTGTGTATTTACACACCTGCAAACATACATTCACAAGTATATATAACCTTTGCCTATTATTGACTCACTAGAAACCATATACTTTAATAGCTATAGGACTACAATTAATTGCATTTTTTTTTAACTTCATGAATAAAAGAACCGGGGTATAAGTCAAAGGTGTGGAGAATAGAGAGAGAATTCACCAGAGACAGATTGGGGACCTGAACAGGAGGCGTTACTGAAATCTGCTGCTGAGGGAAGCAACAGGCAAGATAGGAGAGGTCTGCTGCACCATATTTGGGTTTCCTCCCTAGTTGGGGATCAAATTCATGCTGCATAGGTGATAGGATGATAGCATTAAGCTTAACACTTATGACACCACAGAGGCCCAGACCACACGTGTGTGTGTGTGTGTGTGTGTGTGTGTGTATGTGTGTTCTTAAAGAAACTTTCTGTTTAGGAATAACACACATATATAAAGGTGCAAAAATGATGAGTCTGCAGCTTGATGAATTTCAGATTTTTCACACCATATAAGCACAACCCTATGAAGAAATGGAAACTAGAAACACCCCATCATCCTCATGACTCTCTCAGTTATTTTTCCCCTCCCTACAAGTGGAACTTCTAGCCATATTTCTAACATCAGAGATTAGTTTCACCATTTCAAATTCTCTTGTGAATGGAGCTATAAAGAGTATGTGTTATTTTTTGCTTGCTCTTTTTTGTTCAATACTTTCCCAAGATCCATCCATGTTGTCTAGTGAAATAGTAGTTTTTCCATTGTCGTGCATTGATAAATATACTTTCTAAAAATGTATTAATATAGTATAATTCTAATAAATATCAAAGAATGCCTGTTTCTTAAATCTTCATCCATGCTGGACAATTGTTGGTGTTTTAAAACATCAGTCTGATGGGCAAAACACAATGAGATTCATTGATTTAATTTATTTAATTGTTTATTTATTTTAAAATCATTTTGTGCCTTTTTCCAGCTCAGTTATAACCCCGTGGACTTCTCACCACCAAATCACCCATGTGCCATCACCATAGTCCAGTGTACATTTCCACCCCATTTTTGATCCCATTCCCCACTACACTCCTGTAAAAATGCTTCTGGTGGTTGCCTCATGCTTAGTGATATAAGACAGAAAGAAAAAGAAGAATACCGGATGGTTTCGCAGATAGCAGGAGCATAAAGGAGGGTGGGGAGAAGGGGCATAAAGAGCAATTGTAATAAAGAAAAAAAAATGACTTATTTTTATTAGTCATTTGTATATTTATAAATCCCTTTTTAATATGCTTTACCTTTTTAGGTGTGGTTTTGTTAATGACTTACAATTGTTTCTGAATTATATTTATAAGGTTCTATCATTTTTACAGAATATCTGTGTTGAGCTTTTACTTTGCATCAGAGAATGTGAAGGCCACAGGGGGAAAAATTATGAAGATTAGGTGGGGTTGCTGCTTCATGAAGTTTACCTTGCAGAACGTTTTCCCCTGTAGTAAAGGGTTACTCTGAATTATGAACCTCAGTTCTGTTGACTGCACTGTATAGAGATAAGAAATCTTAGCTGAATTCTTTATGCCCTGTTTTTAAAATGTAGCATTTTAATTATCTTTAACATACTAAGTGTTTACACGCAGCAACTGGCAATTCTAAGAAGTAGCCAATTCCAGTGACTGGGATGATGGAGGAATGAGCATTTCCTGAATTCCTCTCAGCACTGCCATCTTTCTTCCTTTCTGCTTTTTGTTGGCTGGCAAATAAGCTAACCTATATAGGATACATCAATGATATAAATATATTCTTTTATTGTCTCCATGGCTGTACAAAGAAAATTAATGGGACAACTTTGATATCGGATAAAACCATATTGACTCTATGTTGAATGAACTGTATGAGGAATTTATAAGATTGGAGGCAAGGAGAAACTATGTAACCCATACCCCAGGAAGCAAATTAACCTACTTCTTTTATGTCTATAATTATGTAGGTGAAGATAATTGAGTTAAAGCCATGACTCATTATTAAAATTTGAGCCAAAAAATTCACTAGCTTAACATCAAAATATAGGAAACAGATCACTCATATTGACCAAACCTTAATATTTTCTATATATTTCTAACATTGCCTGATTTTAACAATCTAATAGACTTACAGTGCAAATTAATTACATTAACAGTGATAACTCAGATTTCACTGAGTGCTTCCACCTACATACCCAGTGAAATCCAGGTCCCTCTTTAAGGGTTACACATTTGGATTTGGAGGTCACTTTGAGTGACTGATTTAAATTCATGGGCACTTATCAGATTTTCACTCATTTATTATATCATTTGACAAAGTCTGAATCTGAGAAGAATTATTACCAAAATAAAGTACTTACCTATTCCAGTTGAACCAAAACACATGGCAGGTTTTGTTTTATAAATTCCTAAATTATTATTTTATGAAGAAATGTTTGTATTTAAGATATTTACAGTCTTCCCTTTGACATTGACTCCATTTTTAGTACTATTTACTAAATAAAGATTTCTTGCCTTAGACATGCATAATTGGTTTATTATCTGCCATGAGAACATTGGCATTCAGTTTAAATTTTTGTAATATATGATTAAAAAATGATGTTATTATTGATATCCTTTTAATCGTGTTCATCCAAAAGGTAAAGAGCTTTTTATAAATCTTTTTGGAGACTATAGCCACCAAGATATGTAGACTTTTAAGGCAATGTTTAGTCTCTTTGACCATGTCAGAGAAATTTGAAATAATGGATAAGAGAAGAATTTCTATTCTTTATAAGTGATCTCATTCAGGCAGTAATAAACTGCAACCTGTGAGTCAAATCTGGTTCATTGCCTCTTTTTGAATGTCCCATGAACTTGAATAGTTTTTTTTTTTATATTTTTAGTGTAAAAAATACAAAGTATGATATTATGTTAACTCTAAAAATCATGTAGAATGAAATGTGAGTATCCATAAATCACTAATGTGTTCACTAGGATTCTGCCACACCCATTCACTTAACTATTATCTGTGGCTGCCTTCTGGCTGAATTCACTGCTCTGAGTGGTCATGACAGAAAGCATCTGGTTCATAAAAACTAACATATTTAAAAATTTTCCCTTTACAGAACAAGTGTTCAGATCTTTACTTTATGAAATAATTTATGTTCTTAGAATAGCCTTTTCGATCGCATCTGACTGATAAACATTATCTGTTTTAGGGAGTACTGTGAAAATTTCTGAATTTGGCCTCACATGTTTCTTGCCTGATACCCACCTGTGGGCCAGTGCTTCCCTATTTTCCCACCAGTCATTCTTTTTGACCC
Organism: Condylura cristata; assembly: GCF_000260355.1. Lineage (NCBI taxonomy): Eukaryota > Metazoa > Chordata > Mammalia > Eulipotyphla > Talpidae > Condylura > Condylura cristata. Next base: position 60,382,338 of record NW_004567107.1, on the reverse strand, counting down.
CACTCCACTAGAAGTGGGGAAAATATTTACACAACCTTCCTGGCTGTAATCAGAGAGAAATGTAAGAAATGAAGGTAGAAACTGTGATATGGCTGGCTTTGAATAGAGAGGAGAGGGGTCCATAAGCCAAGGAATATTAGCAACCACTGGAATTACAAAGGCAAAATAAGATTCTCCCCTGGAGCTACCAGAAAGCAATATAGCTCTGCTTCTACTCTTACTTTTATTTCAATGAACTTTGTGTTAAACATAAAGCATATAGGGGAACATAGGATGATAAACTTGTATTGTTTAAGCCTTGAAACATATAGTTATTTGTTATAGATAAATGTCAACCTGGGTATAAATATGGAGATCTCAGCAGATTTTATTTTAGTGTAAGTTTAATATTGCTTCTAAGTATTTGTACAGCTCTAATTTAAGTAAACAGTCTTAGCAGTCTAAGCTCTTGTAAAAATACTTTGATTGTCATTATTCTATTTGGAGGCAAAAGGAATCTTTTCTCAAAGAACATCCGTCACATCTTTCAGTGTGAGAATATACTCCATTTAGGTCAGGCAGCTCCATTGTAGAAATCATAGCAGATGTCAAAAACAAGTCAGTTGGCATATTCCCCCTCAAATATTTATTGTTTGTCTGATTTTTAATGTGTTATAGGAGCTATGGTATGTTTAACCTAATTGTTAATTTATAATAAAATTGCATGATTGTATTGCAAAGTGCAAAAATAGAGTAGAGATCTGACATATGATTAAAGCTTCAAGTTGGTTAAAACTTGAGGTCATGATTTATTGATTAACACATTGTAGAGTTGATACAGTTTTATTACTCTCTACTCTTTTAAATGAAATTTTATGTGTGACTAATAACTGACACAATGAAATAACTTTTCTTTAGTATTTCAAAACAAAAAGAACTGGTTCTTTCATTAAAATTACTCACTTGATAAAGCAAATAGCCCTGCCTTCACTTATGGCTTTATTTATTCTTGTCTATTCAGAACTTAAAAGCATATATTAATATAATTAGCAGTGAATTGTACTGTTACTTTTAAAACCTTGCTGTTGTTTTTTAAATGCACTCTTTTTTTATTTTTAAGATTTATTTATTTGTACATACAGAACTGGTGTACAGGCCAGAGGCTCAGGGGCAGTGAAAGGCTTAGCCAGAGACAGAGTGGGGAGCAGAACAGGCAGATCCACGAAGTACACTGCTGAGGGGAGCAGCAGGCGGATCAGGAGAGGTCTCCCGCGCCATGTGGTCACCTCCGGGGCAGGCGGGAATTGAACTCATGTGAAAGTGGCTTTAGCTTCTCAGTGCAGTGCTTTAACCCGCTGTGCCACCAGGGAGGGCCTTAAATGCACTCTTAATTCAAAAGTAAAGCAGTCTTACTATTTGTAATTCCAACTATTGCAGAATCATGAAACATGAATGAAAGTTTTTCTCTCTCTCCAGGAGTAGCCACTAGTAACACTTTAGTGTATATTCTTCCAATCTTTAAAAAAAAAATCTAAAGTTATTATCATTAATTTATTTATTGGACATAATTTTAAAATGTGTTGTTCTATATTTTGCTATATTCATATAACAATCTGCAAAGGTACACCTTCCCATGTCAATTGAGAAAGACAATCATTTCATAGGTGCTGCATATACTCTAGTGAAAATGTGACTTTACTTAGTCTCTTCCATATTTAATGCTTTCTCAGATATTTATAGGTATTTATAACCTATACTATAACCTACTATAACACTATGTTATAAGAAACATGCACAGTATTTTTGAAGATAAATATCTGCAAGAATAGTTAGTTGAAAGCACATGCACTTATTTTGACAAACCAATTTGTCATCCAAGTGCTGTCTCAAGTTAAACCTAATCAATATGAGGTTGTTTATTATACTAAACCCTTTCAGCATGATGTACCAATTGTCTTGCCATTTCTGACTAATGTGAAAATGGATACTGCATTGATTTTTTTTTAGAATTTCCTTTACTTAAGGGAAGAATTAATAACTTTTGTGTGTTAATTGACCATTTGTGTGCCTGTTTCATGAGTTCCCTATGTATATATGTTTTTTAATTGGAGAATCTTTAGGATGTTGTCTATTTTATTACTGATTCATATAAACAGTTTATATACTATTTAACTCAGTCATTAGTCTAATTTCTGTATCTCAGGTATCCCATATCTTGAAATATTGCTTAAAGTGTTAAGTGTTAAAAAAATATTTAATTTATTTATGCATACAAGAACTGGGGTACAGGCCAGAAATGTGGGAGGTGAGAGGATTCACCAGGCATGGCGTAGGGAGCAAAACATATGGATTGACTGATTGAAGTACACTGCTGAGGGGAGCAGTGGCCAAGCAAAAGAGGTCTGTTGCACACTGTGGGTCACCTCCCTGTCCATGTTGTTTTTTTTCTGCCAAACTACTATCAAGTGTCAATCTCTCATAATTATTTTGGTTTTCATCCTTCCTAGGAAGGATATCTCCAGTCAAATATTCTAAAATAAATATTATTTTTATTTTAGCATACTATTTTTTACAGTTTTGAGAAAAAAAGCTCTTAGTCCATCTGGGTTTTCAAATGTCTTTGGATGGCTTTTTACTTGTTGTACATTTTATAAAGTGAAAAGATAATGTTTGGGGTTTATAGACATGTGTGATTATATTGCACTTTAAAATAGGCTCAAAGTTAATTATTACTATTTTAAGAACATTTTTCTTCTTCTCAAGTGCTTCACCAAAATCCACCCTAAAAAGAAATTGCTGGGCAAAAATAAAAGCATCTGAGAGTTTGAAGAACTGACTGTCCAAGTGAATTAAATTAAATTAAGTGGCAATCTTTGAACAATGAATATGCCTAATCCCCATTTAAGTTTTCATAACTCCTTTCATTTTTAAATGCAAATAATGGGCCCTCCCTGGTGGCACAGAAGGTTAAAGCACCGCACTGGGAAGCTAGGGCCTCTTCAGCATGTGTTCGACCCAGCCTGCCCCAGGAAGTGACCACATGGTGCCACAGACACCTCCTGGCCCTCCTGCTGCTCCTCTCAGCAGTGTACTTTGACAATCTACCTGTTCTGCTCCCCGCTCTGTCTCTGGTGAATCCTCTCACCGCCCCTGCACCTCTGGCCTGTACCTCAGTTCTGTATGTACAAATAAATAAATCTTAAACAAACAAAAAAAAAATTCAGAACCTGATGTTTACAACCTTATGTTTTAGTAGAACATATACAATACACACACACAGAGACTCATGCACATATACATAAAATTGTATAATATATACTCTATATAATATATGTATGTATGTGTATGATATATATAATCTTTATATATCTATTTACGAACAGACAATATAAATAACTACTTGTAAAATACAAAAACAAGTTCTGCCTTGAAAAACAAACAAATGAATAAGAAGCAGGAACACTAAGCAGGGGTTAATGGTTCAGAATCCTTACTTAGTTAAAGAAAAACAGCCTATACAATTTACTGTAGTATAACCCAATAGATATATTGTGAAGCCACACATGAAAGCCTTATGTATATATATATATATTTTTTTTTAAGATTTTTTGTGCATACAGAGCTGGGGTGCAGGCCAGGGGCTCAGAGGTGGCAAGAGACTTCACTAGAGACAGAGTGGGGAGCAGAACAGGCAAATCAATGAAGTACACTGCTGAGCGGAGCCGCGGGCGGGTCAGGAGAGGTCTGCACGCCTTGTGGTCACCTCCTGGGCAGGCGGGAATCGAACTCATGAGAAAGTGGCTTTAGCTTCTCAGTGCTGTGCTTTAACCGCTGCGCCATACCAGGGAGGGCCCCCTTATGTATAATTTAAAGTTTCTAGGAACCACAATAAAAAGAAAAAGAAGCACATGAAATTAATTTTAATAATTATTTGTTTAAACTAAATAAACCTAAACTATTATAATTTTAAGATGTAATCAAATAAATATTGTCAGTTAGTTTACTTATCCTAATTCTTGAAATTCAGGTTGCATTTTACATTTATTGATAGTCCTCATGATTTATCAACAGTCATGTTTAGCAGGTTTTTCATATTGTACAGTGCAAGTTTAATAGGTAAGCACAGTATCTGGATTATTTAATATGCTACAGTGACCTGATATTGCTAACAATAAATAATATTATTCTATTAAGTCTTGAAAATTATGTTCCTCTATACATTTTGTTTTATTATAATGTGAATTGGAAGCTTCTGTATATAAAGGCACTGTTACCAAATTATTATAGATGCTCAAAGCATTAAAAATATTCCTCTCAAAGAAATATTTCTCTATGGATAGGTAGTGCAGAGTGATTTTATTGCAGAGTACAACAGACAATGGTGTTGATTTCAGATAAAATTATTTGCCCCTGTACTACCTTTATTAAATAAGAAGGCTGCCTATCCTTCTTAGTCTTCTGAAATAAAAGCCAAATGTTAAAACCCCAGTGTCCTTTATAGTTATCTATTGAAAAATTCGTGATTAGGAATATAAAATTTTATTGTCTGTAATCTTAATTTAAAATACAATGTCATTTTGACCTCCTTTAGATGACTCATCTTCTTGAAAGATAATCCAAATTGAACTAAGGTTCCTATGAAGAACAAAGATTAGTTTTTTTGTTGGAGCACAGTCGATTCAGAAAATGCTTCTAAATTTGAGGATTATGTGAGCACTTTACATGTTTCAATGTCTTCCTTTTGGGTGTTTGATTTCTCACTATTACACCATGACTAGGTGTGCAATTTTAACCAGCTGATTCTTACAGTAACGGCAATAAGCTTGAGTGTGACTTTGCTAAGTGATCTGACCTTCCATTTAGATCTAGCAAGTTATATGGAAAGTCATATTGAAAAAGTTCATACAGAGCATGTGTTATTTAATATGCAGAAATGGAAATCTGCAGGATGAAAACTTGAAGATTAAATTTAAGAAAGTAATTTAAATAGAGTGAAAGGAAAAGGTGGAATATATTCAAAGAAGAAATAATTCAAACCCAAAGCTCCAGTAGGTGTGGGTAAGCCTAACCTCACAGTCTCTGTGACATTCAATTTGCCAATAAAAATATTAGAAGCAGAACTTTTCAGCCTTGTTGTTAGGGTAGGGATATTGCTGGAGTACAACAAAAACAGCAGAATATGTGCCAATGGAGAAAGTTAGGAATATTCTGTATTTTCTGAATCACCCAAAAGTACTAGCACATCTTCAGTGAGTAAGGGCATATCTGGGTTAGTGAGGTCAATCTTATGATGCCTTAATTCCATCCTTCATGTGTTTTGCTTTTTAATTTATCCGAAAGGAGACACATTGGAGGAGAATATGTAAAGTACATATTTATATATGTAGACACTTTACATATGACTATATGACTTTTAACTTTTACTGTTATAATAAGTACATTTCCTCATCGATCCAATGGGTTGTTTATGATGCTGCTGTGACTATAACTTCTCATATTCTGTACACATACATCCGTATGAAATCAATGTGATTTCTGGATTATTTTATTAACAGTTGCTTCATGTTTGTGTATTTCTTCATCCATTAACACAATTCATACATCTCATTAAAAATGTTGATTGAGTACCAATTGTGTGTCAGGGACAGGAGTAGATACTTTAAAGACAATGGAGAAGGCCATTTCATTCTGTAGACCACCTACAAGCAGAGAGTGTTTTTACATTATCATTGAATGTCTCTTTTTATCTAATTTCATGTAGCCTTTTCTCACGAATTTGCACTAGGAAATTATAAACTCTAAAGTCTTTTTACAAAGTATATATAGCATGACACCCTGTATATTTATGCTAAATACATACTTGTAAAATTTGAAACACTGACTTAATGATGTGAGTCAGGGAAGTTCAGTATTTGGCTTTGTTTTCAAAGAAGTGTTTGTTATTTTTTTTCATCCAAATTTGTGCTGGATCTAAGCCGTATATGAAAAACTGCTTTCTGTGGTTTATGTGCCAGTCTTTATTTGCATTTCTGAAGCCGAAAGCTAAATCACACTTTGCCATATTTGGCTCTCAATTGTAGAGTTCTGATCAGCAAGCCTTTTAATCCTGCCAGATTATATGATTGTTTTGTGACACAGATGTACAGTCACTAGGGATTAGGACTTGTTTTAAAATTGTCATTTTACCCATCTGTATGCAGGCGCGGGTTGCCTTCAGAAATCTAAATATGGATCATTCTGAAAATACTGACAAATATATTAGAAAAGGAAGACTTTTTTTCTACCCAGATTTCTAGAATAAAAGCAAACATAAACTAAAGCAAATGCATGTGTAAGTATGTCTGTCTGTACTTAATCTTCTCTAGAAAATTATGCATTCTGAATACTGACACACATGTATTTACATATACAGGCAACTTAAAGAACATGCACATACATAATTAAGCTATTAAAAATGCATTATAAGCTTGGAACTTGTATTTTGTATACTCTCAAAATTTTGAGGAAAATATTTCACATTAGTGATTAGTGACTCTCTACCCCTTCAGGATCTTTGTCATTAATAGCCAAATATATTGGCTATATCTCTTTATGTTTTTGTTTTCATCTAACTTTTATTAATATTTCTATTTGACAGATTCTATGATAGAGACCATCTAATTTTTGACATTTAATTGTGGATTTTTTTCTGAAGGATGTTTGTGTTTAATTGAATTGCGATATAAAGAAACCACTTAAATATAAATGTAAGCCAGACAACAGATCAAGAATATAAAGAATATATAGGTATCCAGTATGGCAGAGACAGAACTAAATTCTTCAAGACCTAAAACCCATTGCCTTTCCATCCCCACCTTGTTACTTTGACCTGAAAATTATAAGTAAGCATTGATTGAGTTAAAGTAAATTTGATCTTGTAGTATGGACTTGTACAATTTCTTGCCCATAGACCTCTCTTTTGGCTACTTGTTGTTGTTATTGTTAAGATTTATTTATTTATTTATTTATGCATATAGAACTGGGGTGCAGGCCAGAAGTACAGGAGCTATGAGAGGACTCACCAGAGACAGAGTGAGCAACAGAGCAGGCAGATCAACGAAGTACACTGCTGAGGGGAGCAGTGGGCAGGTCAGGAGAGGTCTGCCACACCAAGTGGATCACCTTCGGGGCAGGGATCGAACTCTCACTGAGGTGGCTGTGGCCAGCTTGCAGTGCTGCATCCTGACCCATTGCACCACTAGGGAGGGCCCTGCTTTTGCTAATTTTAAACAACACTAATCAAGCTTAATGATTGGTAGGAGCATTAAAAACCCCAGGCATGGACACATGGATCTAGCTGGGCAATTAACTACAACCCATTGTGCCCTCTTCATTGGCTCTGTGATATTATCCTCTCCAGTCCATGTACTGTGCTGTGAACAGTCTTCATATGCAGCTTTCTTCATTGAATTGTTGAAACACAGAATACACTGCAATCATACACTGTGGCTGTAAAAAACTGATGAAGAAAAATGTAGTTAAGTTCACTTGCCTTGAGGTAGGCTCCACTATGAGGTATATAGATCTGTGCAGGGTAAAACCAAGGCAGGATTCACACTTTTTCTTATTTTCTTAGTTTCTGTTTTGTTTTCTCATTACCTTACTCATTTATCCAGGGGGAAAAAAAAAAAACTTCCCTTTATAAGTTGCTTGCACTTGAATTCTTATTTTTGAATCTGTTTCTTGAAACTATGACCTGTGAAAAAACAGTATGCCTCTATGTTCTACTGATGTTTTATAGTACATTTCCTCTTCTGTGACTCAGCTGCTCTTCTTGGCTATTCTCAGTGTTTGCTTTCCCCTCTAACCTTGTATGGCACATTCTAGTTTCTTCCATTTTATTAAGATAAACATTGCTGAACTCTGGATTCATGTGTAAAGTTTGAATGAGCAGATATGAGTGAGGATTTGGGTTTTCTTTAGATAGTTCCTCTTCCTCAGCTGGAGTTTTCTCTTGCAGAGTTTTCTAAGTGACTTCCAAGTAAATGAATGCTACATGAAGCAGCTAAAGAACATGAGATGGTGTAATAAAGTGCCAAATTATGCAGTACAAAAAGAGAAGAAAGCAAACACCATAATAAGATGCTAATTGTGCTGCACACTGATTGAGTGACACTGATTAGAGAGCAAACGCATCAAGCCCTATTCACCCTGATATGCTCTCCTCCTTCAGCTCCCCCATCATCAAGCCATTAATGTGAATCAACACATTTTTTAAAAAGAGGCCACAGAAGTAAATCAACTTGACCGAAATATCTAAGATCTCAGGATTTGTGGGCACTTGACTATTTACTGGGTTAAAAAAATTTTCTTTCTGGGATTAGGCTTAAAATGAAGAGTTTTATCATACAGTACATGCTTGACAATGTCTCTGGATAATTTTTTCACTTGTGTTGTCACAAAATGTGGTTTTATGGCAAACTTTGACTTCCCACTCTGTCAGTAATTTCAGCTGTGCTACAAAATAAGTAATTCAATACAGTAGGAAACCATGTTTAAATACATGTCCACCTAATTGCTGCATTTTTAAATGTTAAAATATATATTTAAAAATACCCTGCTGGATTTGTCATGGAAAATGGTGTACATTCCTCCTTTTCCATGAAGCTTAACACGTACTAAAGGATCTGCTTGCAAAGACTCCATAGTCAAAATTATTCATCTTTATTTTTGTATTATTTTAAATTGCCCTATTATTTCCATTCACTATGGGGAATATGTGATCTAAGATCATGTTATCATAGGTAGATACTTTTTCCTTTTTGCATGCAAAGTGTAAATTAGTAGTATAAACAAGACTTTGGGTGGAACTCCTTAAGCTAGTTAAGTGGACAGGCTATTCTAGTACCCTTAAGTACTTCAGAAGCATGTATTTATCTACAAAAAGCTAGTATGCTAATTACCACTTGTTATTATGTAGGTTATTAAACCAGCTTCCCTAGAGAACCACTGTAGACAGCTTCTTGTCTACTGTAGCTCAGTTTGACCCTCTCTTAAATGGAATGAAATTGTATTTCTCAAGAAGCATTATTTTCATGACTATTTGTAACTAAAACTGGTTTTCTAAATGGTTTTATTATGCTTCAGTGACATACATGTACAAGAGGTGATTCCTGCTGGTGCTCACTATAATAGTGCTTATGACATCTTTGATATTGAAAACACATTATTTTCTTCAGTTTCTAAGCAGAGTTCTTCAAAACACTGGTTTACTGAAATTAATAACCTTTTAAATACAAACTAATTCTTCATTCTATAGTTCTTGTCATTGAATGATTATCTTTTTTAATAGCAATGACAGTATATTTGTGTGAGCTTTTTATAATAAAATCTAATAATGACTTGTAGGTAGAGAACATTTTTCACATTTCTAAAGCATTTTGTATTATTTAACTTACTGTAAATGATAATGGAGTCATATAATAAGTTTACTCCAATCAATACTGGTATGTTTCATTTCACCAGATAGTAAAAATTATTTAACACATAATGTTTCCCTTGTTGCTATGGTTAACAGGAATCTCAGAGCTAACTCAGCACTTTACTGCTAAAATTATCCTTATTTAACACAGAAGAGAGCCTTTCTATAAATAATTGAATTTTATTTTAATGATACAGTTAAAATGCCTCTTGTAAGTACTTGCAGACTAGTCACAGAATAAATGCTAAATCCATCTTATTGTACCCTGCCAGATTAAAAGGAAACAGGTTGTTAAAATTCTTTATACAAGAGAAAACTTCTTAAACAAAAGATTTTCCTTATTACACAAATCTAATTTGTTCCTAGAAATACATTATATAATTCAGTATTTAAAATAGTGGAAAAATAATAACTTGCTCTTCATTCATAGAAAACGCCAATCTTTTTTTTTCATTATGATTAAAACGTTTTTAAAATACTAATGTAACAAATCACTAAGGATTTTTTACATAATAGATGATGTCTAAAACCTCAGTTATTTGATTGTTTAATAATAATGAAAATTTTTGATGGGTGTGTTTTCATGAGTTTATAATACTAGTCAGAATTAGATATAGGTTATATTTAAACAACTTAAGAGAGATTATCATGTAGACAAACAATCCAACAATCACTTAAGTAAGATATTCAACTGCATTTATAATGAAGTTTTCCAGATGACATAAATCATAGGAGGAGCCATTAGCAGAAGTCAAGGTTCATGATCTCTTGGACAAATACCAGGAAGTCCCTCCAAACAAAAATATGAGCTTTGCTGCCAAAATTATCAGCAAATGAGCTTTGCTGCCAAAATATATACTACATCCAAGGAAGAAGAAAAATACAACAACTTCAAAATGTCAACTGTAGCTTCTGTATAACCAAGTAGGAACAACTAACTTTTCACATACTAATATATCTGACAACAGGTTGTTGAAAATATTAACCACTGGTCAGAGATTTTCCTGAAATTTAATGGAAGTATTCTTTTCACAAGTGATGTTTTGAGGTACAAATTCTGTTTGATCATTTTAGATGAGGGCTGGAGTATTACTAGCATTTTACCTCCAACATTTACCCACTGTGAAAAGATAGATCATGTTAGAATTTTCTAAAGTCTAGATTTATGAACAAGAACTGATTACTTTGCTGAGTGAAATATATGATGACCAGGAATTCAGTTTTGTATTCCTACAGGTTACAGTTGTGGGACAAAAGATTTCATATCCATTTATCTGTTGATGAGCACTTATCTCCATAAATTACATTGTCTACTTAGGATGCTGTAGCTTCAGGTAGGAATAAGTTTATAGTGGCTATGGTGAACAACTTCAGAACCCCTCTGGGAGATAGTACATTTCACTATAATGGGAACCCCCCCAAAATATCCTAAATAGGTGGTAAATAACATAAAAAATTGAAAATACAATTCTTGCAAATAGCTTATTCATCTGTACTTTCTTGAGAAAGAAAGAGGTTGAGAATTTGGAGCTATGTGTATCTACATCACACACCTGGCCACCAGGCTAATTGCTAACACTGAACTGGCAAGTAGACCTGAGCTGACCTTTTACTGCTCAACCTCCCTGTTATGTTCCTGGCAGGACATCTTTTATTTCTATTGAGTATAATAGTGCCTTTCTGTTGAGTATAGAAATAATTTTACAAAATAAGCCAGTTATTATTTTACTGCATTTTGATGTAATGAATTAATTGTGCCTTTACCCAAGTGAATAATTTCCCTTATTGATGCATAAGTTGGAGTTCTTTTTTCTAAAATGACAGTAATTTAGGATATTCTAGTTCTTATAAGAAGAGAAGGTATAGGTAGATAAGCTATTTGTAAGAATTATATTTGCCATTTTTATGTTATTTATCATCTATTTAGGATCTTTGGGGGTAATTCCCCGTTCCCCAGAGGGGTTCTGAAGTTGTTCATCATAGCCACTATAAGCTTATTTCTAGCCAGCTAGAAAATAATAAGTAGGCAATGCAATTTATGGAGATAAGTGCTTATCAACAGATAAATGGATATAGAGAAGATGTGGTATTTATACAATGGAATACTACTCATCTACAATAATAATAATAATATTAAGAAGAAGAAGAAGGTGAAATCTTTTTGACAACATGAAAAGGACTGGAGGAGATTATGCTAACTGAAATTAGTCCAAAAGAGAAAGACAAATACCCTATGAAAGGTAGAAGCTATTAGAATGGGAGGGTATCAAATGGACTATTATGGGAGATTATTGGTGCCTTGGTGGTGAACATGGTAAATAAATATCCCAGTGGACTTATACCTACCCCTAAATGATTTAGTGTTGTCAAGCAGTGTTACTTTAATTAAAAATTATTAAATAAAATTTAAAGATGTCCGAAGTAGTTTTAAGCCCAACACATTAATTTTTGCAATTTGTGCTTTCTTGATTGATAACATCTTATTGATTTTGGGCTATGCAATTTTTAAACTGAATTTGTTGGTGAATAACTACATCACAGATTGTTGATGATGCCTATAACCAAAAGAATTTGATTCTTTTAATGCTGTTCCTAGTGTTGCTTTAGAATTACTACTTTGTTTAAGTTGAAAGCTATTTTTTGTCTTTTTTTTTTTTCCTGAGACCCTACATGTCCAGTTAAGAGGAGTTTCACTTTCATTATGGCATTAGGGTCAGTAAGAGTAAGCTTTAAGTGAATGTGCAGCTCTCCTAATGGAACCTTTCTTGACTCTCGCACATCGAATTGCTTTCCCAATCAACAATGTCCATTCCGGGAAATGTTTCTGACTTTGGGAACGTTCAAACTATTGCATCATGGGATTCATATTTTTACTTTTCAGTGCTTTTTTTTTTCCATTAAGCTGTATGCTATCACGTATAAGTAAGACTTCAGAACAAGGACTACAGACATTAAATCCCGAGGAATTCAATACATTCAAAAATTAATAATATTAGAATGATCAGTCTAGAAAATGATCTTTGTGTGCATGTGTGTGTGTGTGTGTATGTGTGTCCAGACAGGAACATTTGTAATTATGGGTGGAAAATATCTTAGTAAAGTTATTTAAATAACTTAGTAGTAAAGTTATTTTTAAAAGCTATAAAAAAATCCATAATATGAAAATAGAATGGATGAATGATGAGCACTAAATTCAAAGGATTGAGCTTATCATATTACAGGAAACCAGTGAACAGTGAGGTTCCTATTTTTTCCACAAAATCAATCCATCTCCTTAATATTGGGTAGTATCTTTTGAACTTTCCATAGTTACTCTCCACTTTTTCATATCATTGTGAGTGGAGTCCCCAATCCCATTTTAATTAATAAATATGAAGTCTGAGATCAAATGAGTATCAGTAGATAACAATGTTGTAATTTTTTATTTCCTAGAAGCTAAATTGACGATGGATGCTTGTGAATATCCATTCTGAACATAAGGGAGTTATATAAGTTTTTAAGACAATGGCAGTGAATTTACTTATAAAATTACTTAATAGACTTTTTCAAATGAGCCCATATATTTTAAAGAAAAGAACTGGTTCAGATTTATAAACTATATCTCCAGTACCATTTCACACATGAAAAATCAGTAATAGAATCATCTGAGGGGATTATTATTTCAGACAGATTTTAACATGAAATATTTTCATGGACAGTTTTTGAAAATAAGATGTAAAACTATCTTTTAGGAATAGTTGAGATGGAACTCTGACAGAGTAGATAATTTCTGTTGCTTCCAAACATTTTTTTTTTTTTTGTAATCACATTTCCAGAGTTTTTTGGGATACAGTGACACAATTGTAAAACAGTACAGCTTACATCCTATTGTCCTGTACTTTATAAACAAGTCCTCACTTTATCAAAGAACTAAGAATGTTTAGTCATTACTTAATAAAATGGCAGTTCAAACATAAGACAGGTTTAAGCACAAATTTAAAAGTACAAATGTTCATTCACTTAATATGAATTTGTGGTAAAATTTATTTACAAGCAGTTTGACTTAGTGAAGGATTTAAGAAGGAAGCCCTGAACCAAATGTGAAAATTTGAAGAAAATGAACTATGATTGATGCTAATTTTGGCAAAATAAAATCTAAGCTACATACTTTAGTGAATTATGTTAAACATGAGTTGGTTAATTATAAATAGCTCATTACTTAGCAAAAGAACAGAAAAAAAATTGTGCTCTTATCTAGAGACTACCTTAAATGTCTTTTCAGTATGCTCTGCTTTTAAATAATCTGTAGTTGAGAGTTAGAAATTGATTTTACATTCTTTATACACACCCACAAACACTATTACATTTCTATCTTTAGATATCACCATTATAATACTATAAAATAAATAGTTTTGTACTTTCTAATTTGAATTGTACACCATGTTGATTTTATCACTTTTTTTTTTATATATTTGAAATGTTAGAGTTCATTGTTAACATCAGTCTACTAGTAGACATTTAAGCAGTGTATCTACGGTGACTTATGTTTTACTAAAATTAAGCTTCTTCTTAAAAAGTTTCAAGTTACATTAGTAGTGGGTAAACTTAATTTATCATGAAAGATATAATATTTTGGGGGTTAAGCTTGTTGATTTTAGGAATTTGACTTGCAGTGCCTTGAAGCTAAAGCACATTGCAATAGAATCACAGTGGCTTTTAATATAGAGAGAACTGGGTTTAAATCCCGACCCTGTTACTTCCTGGTAATATGATCTTGAGTAAATTAGTTTTCATTTTTTGATTAAAAGATACACATGGCTTTTGGAGCTTGTTTAGCTTAGAAATTTTAAAAATTCATGAGTATCTTATGGGAGGTAATGACAGTAGTCAGATCTCCTACCAAGAAATGAAAAGATACAGACATTTAGAAATTCAGGCAACTACTATGGTGTTTCTGTTTCATTCTTCTCTCTCCTCACAGGCCGATTTATTCTGTTTTGTGGGGCACATGGAGAGCAGAGAAGAACCACCTAAAGAAGTAAGAGAGTAAATTAACATGTCATTATGACCTGGAAGAGGAAGCAAATTTATCTACCATGCATAGCTAGAGTATCCTGAATTGCCAAATAGGAATATAATAAACTTTCCTGTCAGGGCACAATGAGGACTAGGGGGAGTATGTGCATAGCATTGTGAGCCAGCACATAGTAGGTGCTTAATAACCATAGTTTTGTTGTCTTATTCTTGGCTAGGAAATATAAAAACATCTAACTATTAAAAAATCTGACATTAGAGGCCCTCCCTGATGGCGCAGCGGGTTAAAAACACAGCACTGAGAAGCTAAAGCCACTTACCCATGAGTTCGATTCCCGCCTGCCCCAGAGGTGACCACATGGCGCGGCAGACCTCTCCTGACCCGCCCGCTGCTCCCCTCAACAGTGTACTTCGTCGATCTGCCTGTTCTGCTCCCCACTCTGTCTCTGGTGAAGCCTCTCACCACCCCTGAGCCTCTGGCCTGTACCCCAGTTCTGTATGCACAAATAAATAAATCTTAAAAAAAAAATGCCCTCCCTGGTGGCACAGTGGATTAAAGCACTACACTGGGAGACTGGAGCCACTTCAGCATGAGTTCAATCCCCACCTGCCCCGGAGGTGACCACATGGCGTGGCAGACCTCTCCTGACCTGCCCGCTGCTCCTCTCAGCAGTGTGCTTCGTCGATCTGCCTGTTCTGCTCCCCACTCTGTCTCTGGTGAAGCCTCTCACCGTCCCGGCACCTCTGGCCTGTACCCCAGTTCTTTATGAACAAATAAACCTTTAAATAAAAAAAAAACCTGAATATAAAAAAAAAAACCAAAAATCTGACATTAGAATTAACTGAATTACTGAGCCATCCAAGAAAAATAGAAAAATGCAGTCTATAGACAGATCATATCTGAAGCAGGGAATATAATTATTATTTGTTAATAGCTGGGGATACCAATTCTCACTTTAATATAGCACAGTTCTGTTGGATCACATGATACATTATTGGTGGATGAGTGGTAGAAAATCAATAGGCAGAATTGAGGTAATTAAGAGAGGACTATAGTAGGTATCTGCTTTTTTTTTTAATTGAGCATTTATTTAGCTTTTTGGAAAGAATATCTTTTTTAAGAAAATAACAATATTTTTAATATTACTCACTTGTATGTGGAGATGTGCTCCCCTAAATTTCTGTTGCAAGGACAGGTCTTGGACTCAGGCCCATCTGGTAGAGAACTCATTCGACCAACCAAGATATGAGGTATGAATGGACAGGTGCCCCAATACAGTCAGTAAGGCTCAACAGGGACTATGAGATGCACTATATTTTCAACTTAACTTCAACCAGTGAAAATATAGCTCTGAATTTGCTGATAATCTTGCAGTGACATAAAACCTGAAATTGGAACTCCTACTAAGATCTTTATCATTACATATAATACCCCTGCATGATTAGCATAACACAGAATGACTAAAATAGTTTAACTTCTAACTTTAAGTTCACCATTGTAGCTACCAAAGAGTCAAAATGGATGACCCATGAAAGACAGTTGTCACCATAGGCTCTATGCCACCTGTACCTATAATGTTACTTCTAAGACAATGATCTTGTATGTTGAAACCTCCAGGTGCTAAGTGAGCTTGGAGATCAGGCCTTCAGGGATATTTCCACATAGAACCCAGTTGCTATAGAATCTTTTACTATATTTTATTCTCAGATCCTTGCTACCTTCTCAAACAATTGTTCTCCTGGGACTTCTCCATCTCTCAGCCCAGTGGATCCACTACCCCCAAACTTTATATCTCCCTTCTCAGAAATGCTGACTAAATCTCCCTCCTATACCAAAAAACTGTTTAGCAGTACATAAGATGGACCTAGCAACTTCTGTTATAGATTCGGGAGCATAAATATTATTAAAACTCAGGCCCTCCCTGGTGGCACATGAGTTAAAGAGCAGCAATGTGAAGTTGGCTGTGGCTGCTTCTGTGCAAGTTCTATCCTGCCCAGAGGTGACCCACATGGTGGCACAGCAGACCTCTCCTGTCTCGCCTGCTGCCCCCCTCAGCAGTGTACTTTGTTGATCTGCCTGTTCTGCTCCTGAATCTGTACCTTGTGAATCCTTTCACTGCCCTTGCACCCTGGCCTGTACCCCAGTTCTGTATGCATAAATATATAAATATTTAAAAAAAATAAGATATTATTAACACTCTCTGAGATCTAATGTCACAACTTTCTGAAACAGGAGAAAGACCAACTTGCCTTCCCTTCCTTTGGAAGTCTCTGATGACTGGAAGTAAGAAATAGTCTTTAGTTTCTTGCTAAATTATCCTGTTACAAAAGTGCTTTGCCTAGCAGAGAGTAAGAAGGAAAAATAGAAATTTTCCCAAAATAAGTTAAACCCAGTACTCACTGACAGCCTCCATTTCCTCCCATTGGAAGTATTGGCATGACATCTGAATTTGTACAACAGCATGTTATATTTCAGGGACTCTAACTGAAGGAAACATCTGACCTTGAATTTAGGAATGTGTACTGGAAACAACTGCCTCGTGTATTTGAAATGCTGTTCATCTTTGCCAAGAAAATTCATATGTTTCCTACTAATCAAATTTAATCTCAGTTTTAAAAACAAAAACAAACAAACAAACAAAAGCCTGAAAAAGAAGATCCTCAAATGCTAAACTTGGATTCATGCAAATCTTAGATTCTGTTTCAATTTTAGTTTCAACCGTGCTGTGGATATTGCCTTTAACAATCTGAATCCCTCAGAGAAATATCTACAGCTCCAGCACTTGTCTCTGGGGCCCTTGTCACCCTTTATTTCCAAGCTCCTAGTGTATGTATACATATTAAGTTTGGTATTAAGTTTGTGGTGTAAGCTTCATGTTTTTTTCATTTCATGGAGCTACTTCCCTTGTCTTTTATGTCATCAACACTTCTTGGATTACAAATCTGCAGAATGTGTGAATGATGCCCCTGGGAATTTTGCAAATTTGAAAATAATGAGTTAGGGAAAGAAGCATTGGAAAACTTTTTGTAGTGAAATAGCACTTCATGTCCCATTATTTTTCAGCTAATGAGTTTTGAATCATCTTTCCCATATGGGCAAGAATCTGGAGATGAGGAAACACCATGCTAGAAACAAAGGAAGAGTGGGCTTCTTATGGGATTGTGTCTTCATTTTGGACAGGTCATTGGTTAGCTGCTAGTGTACTTGAGTTCTTGTCTCATTCTAATCTAAAGTGTGTCTGGAGATACAAAAGGATTTGGAAACCAGGTATGATTTACCATGAACAGTCATCGTCCCTTAGTGAGATGCCCTCGGTCCATGAGTCTATGTGGCCAGCTCTGTTCCCTGAATTGCAGTACCTTACCCAGGTCAGTGTCTATAGAATACTGCCAACATTTAAAACAAACAAACAAACAAACAAAGCACTGTTTTTGCAAAAGCAAACCTATAACTTAAACTCTTCAAAGCTGGAATACTTAAAGTGGGGAAAACTGAAGCAAGGTAGAGAAATATCACCATATCCACATTTATGGAGTTTTGAAGTTGATTCTCACTTCAGTGACTGCTGCAAAACCTGAGTGTTTTCATTCTTAATGTTGTAATTTGTTGCCCTGTCTTTTCAATTGACTGTGCTCCTTGATCCATCAAGTTTGTAATTTTTGTCTGCTTTATATATCTCTCCTGTTGGTGGGGGAAGAAGTATAAAATAGTCTAAATAGTCTGTGTCATCATGACCACTCCTAGTAAGTCGAGTGCCCCATAGTCAGGTAGCCAAGATCACAACACATGTACAAACCCGAACCACTCACTCACACTGAGCTCTCTGTACCCTCTCTGAGATTTAGGGAGAAAGGCTTTGAACATTAAGCAAAACATGTTTTTCTTTGGAACGAGGAGGGGGAAGCGGAGCTATATTATTCCCCCTGTCTACTTCCCTGGCCACTTTACTAGGTAAAGCTGGAAGTTTCTGTTCCCTGCTGTTCTGAGTGAATGTGAAGGTAGAGAAAGAAGACTTTTGGATGTTCACAGAATTTCAATAAGACCGGGCTAAGATTTCATGAAGAATGCTGGGAGCTGAACACTTGAATCCTTGTCTGATTCTCATCTACAATGTGTGTCTGGAGATAAACAAACAAGCCAACTATTTATTACCCAATAGGTTCAGAGTTACAGTTTTGTCCTCCATATTGACCCAGGTATCTTCAAACTTCCACTTCCAAAATATATAAGATATGCTACTTCTTGATTCTACTCCTCTGAAAACTACACAAAGGATTTCTATCCATAAGAAGTTTTGGTAGTGGCAGCTCTCTAAAACTATATAAAGTCCCAGGTAGTGAAGAAGTAGGGTTCAGTTGTGCCCTGGGTGGTATCGTGGTATCTGTATCTCTATTATTTGTTTTATAAATTTGAAAAATGTCTGAATTAGCTAATGACATTTTGTAAAGTTTTTCTTAAGACGATTGTGTGTGTGTGTGTGTCTGTATACACACATAAATTTATATATATATATATATGTATACACACACACACAAGAAATTAAATCTCTAAAATTAATAAACTAAGAAAATCGATGTCAACGTGTTATTTTAAAATGAGGAGATCCACATGATTGAAATAGTTAAAAGTGTTAAGTATGTCTGGGAAACAGGGCACATACAAAAAGAACTTCTGATTAAGAGATTGTTTTTTCTCTTAGGACATGTGGAACTTAACTGACTCCTAAGACAGTGTTCCTGCTTTTACTCAAAAAAAAAGAAAAAGAAAAGAAAAAAATCACGCCACATTTAAAATCACAAGAACTTCAAAAGTGTATCAGAGAGTTTGTATTTTAAAATGTGCAAGCAAACTTGATTCTAAGTCTATTTTTAAAATGAACTTTATAAAATGTCCATTATAACAATTTAACAAGACCATGTGCTCTGAAATGACACTCTCCCTCCTTGCACAAGACACCTAAATATTTGATAACTAAAAAATAAAAATACCCTTAGAAAGGAAAACTTCCATGAACTCTATAGTAAGCACAAACAAAATACTTCACAAAATACAAGTAAAACAAAACAAATACTACTGTTTAAGTGGAAATATTCACTTAGAAGGCAAAGCTTCCTTGGAAGTATACCCAATCCAGTAACTTCAAATTTCACTGGTTATCAATTCCACTGGAGGATAAGATTTGAACTTGACAATAGGCAAACTAAAGCTGAAACCTTTATTTCCACCCCTATCCACTCATATTTTAAGACAGATATTCATAGAGAAAATCTTTACCTAAAAGAAGAGATGCTTGCCAAGTAAACAACCAAGACAGGGATTCCATCTCTGTTGGAACTTGGTAGGAAAAAAAAAATTGATGCTCTTAATATTAATAATCTTTGCTAATAACTATCACTTTTATGTTCCTCTCATAGAGTCCTGGGATTTTAATTATATTTGTTCTCAGGTCAGTGAACCCCCAATTCAGGGGAAAAAAATTATAATATTTCCTTGTGGATCATGACCTCTAGCTAGTATTGCCATATTTAACAAATAAAATACAAGATGCCCAGTTAAATTTAAGTTATTTTTCATTACCTTTGAATGTATACATACATATAAAAATTATGTAGAGCATATTTATGCTATGTGTTGTTTATCTAAAATAAATTATAAGCATCTAAATTACATTCAATTCCATCTTAATTCATCTCCATGAAATGTGGCTCTTCTTAACAGCTTCATGTTTAGCTGAATTTGCTTATGAAATGCCTTGGAATTACAGTATGTGTTCCATTTATAATATTTTATAATGATCACACCCAACTAAAATACTTTTTCCATTAAACATTGATTAATAAGAAAGCATGCTTAACATTTAGCATTACGAAACAGTATGCTGAACATATGTCCCATAAAGTCAGCAAGTGTGATTTTACAAATTTTACAAATTTTACTTTTTAAAGATTTATTTATTTAAGCATATAGAACTGGGATACAGGCCACAGGTGCAAGGGCAATGAGAGGATTCACCAGGTACAGATTAGGAACCAGAGCAGACAGATTGACAAAGTAGACTGCTGAGGGAAGCAGCAGTTGAGACAGCAGAAGTCTGCTGTACCATGAGAGTCACCTCCCTGACCTGGAATGGAACTCCTGCTGAAGCAGCTGCGGCTTCCTTCATAGAGTGGTGCTATAATCCATTGTGCCACCAACGAAGGCCAACAAATTTCATTTTTTAAGCGTGTAATACCATTTATATGGCATAACTTTACTAGTACAAGGTATTTTTTTTTGTACTAAAAAGGCATCAATGCCTTTAAAAATGCTGGTACTGTAATCAAAATAAAAAAAATATTGTTTTTATTTCTTTCCTCTTCCATGCTACAAACAATGAATTTTAAAACTATGAATGTGAAAAAATAATTTTACAACAGATGGAATCTGAAAAATGTTAAGACTTAAGAATAAGTCATTTGTTTTAAAGATTTATTTATTTATTCATATAGAACCGGGGTACAGGCCAGAGATGTGGAGGGTGAGAGGCTTCGCCAGAGACAGAGTGGGGAGCAGAACAGGCAGATCGATGAAGTACAATGCTGAGGGGAGCAGCGGGCGCGTCAGGAGAGGTCTGCCACGCCATGTGGATCTCCTCCGGGGCAGGCGGGGATCGAACTCATGCAGAAGTGGCTTTAGTTTCTTAGTGCAGTGCTTTAACCCACTGCGCCACCAGGGAGGGCCCAAGAATTAGTCGTTTTAAGTTGAATTTCTTTTCCTGTTCACAAATAGTAGTGTCTATTTGAATAACAACTCTGACACTCAAGGGGATAAGCTTTTCTCAGTTTTTTTTTTTTCTTTTTTTGGCACAGTTAATAAGATGTTTTAAGCAATGGGGTACTTCTATTGTCTTTCAGTTTGCTAATGAGTTATTGAGAACTATGAGCAATAAATAAGTAGAAGTCACTGAATGAGTTATTAAATTTTTTAAAAAGAATTTGGAGGTCTTTTCTTTAGAATTGATGTATGGTTTCACTACTTCAAACAAATGGAGTTGTTCTCAACTGCCTTTGTTGAAGAAAGTCAATAGTTTGCTTTTTTTTTTGAATGTGAGTTTTGAAGAATATTGAATGTAAGCAAATTTATAAAGTTCCTTTAATTGCTTTATTTGAGTATATAAATGATAAGAAGAACAATGTCATCACACATTGACATTGTTCAATGTCAATAATAAGTAAATGAAATGCTGCTTCATCTGTAAATGCAGAACATGGGTTAGCCTATAAAAAAAGGTAAGGCATTTAGTTCTTTAATAATCTCTGTTAGACTAAAATGAGATTTCATATGCACTTTTGGAATCAGGAAATGTTTCTCATAGTATCTGCTTAGTCATCTGCTTTGTAAAATTAGATAAACAAGTGGAGAGGTGGTTATTATAACTTCTGCTGTGATTATTTTATCTTCTGAACTTGTTCTTTATTTTTCCCACTGGAAACACTAAACTTACTTATTTTTTTAATATGCATTGCACCATCCTTCATTTTTGTACAATCTATGGTTTCCCCATGAAATTCCCACCACCAATTCACCCATGCTCCCATAGTACCTTGTGCTCTTTCCACCCCTGTCCTTGATCATTCGCCCTCTTCCTTCCCTTCAGGATATCTCTGAGTTATAGTTACTTGATGATTTTGACTTTTACTTTATTACAGTTACTTTTATTTTCTGATTCCTTATTTAGTTCCTCTATATCCCTCCTATAAGTAAGACCATTAGATACTTTATTTTTCTTATTATTCTTAAGTACTGTTCTTTGGTGCTAGTTGAAATTCTATTATCTCATGTTTACCTGTATTCTTATTTTTAAGATTTATATACTTATGCATAAAAGAACTGGGGTACAGGACTGAGGTGTGGGGATGGGGTGAGAGGCTTTACCAGAGACAAAGTGCTGAGCAGAATAGGCAGTTCAGTGAAACACTCTGCTGCAGGCAGCAGTGGGAGAGACAGGAGAGGTCTGCTGTGCCACTTTGGTAGTTCCCTGGCTGGGTATCAAGCTGCAGGTGCAGTGGCTGTGGATAGCTCCATAGTGCTGCAACTTAACCCCTTGCACCATTGGGGAGACCCTTAGCTGTATTACATTCTGATTAATATTTGAGTTGCCACCATTTCTTTATATTACCTGAACAAAATTATATCCTGAACAAACACCCTTAGTCACTTGTTTCCTCTTGTCATGATCCACTATTCAAAATGTTCATCATATAATTTTGCTTGTGTTTTGTTTGTCTTTCATTCACATATACACCAATAAAAATTAAATAAGGTAGATAATACCAGCTACCACAAGAACTGAAAAAAAACAGAATATCGCAAACATATGTCAAAATGTTCTTGTGTCTGTCACTCACAAGTTCAATTCAAAACTAAGAATTATCACACGGAACCGTGAAAAGAGCTGTGAAGTAATACTAATCAAACTTTATCACTAATGTATGTTTTTCATTCACTGCAAAAGAGAGCCTACTTGTAGTCGCAGTCTTCACTAATGAAGCTAAGATGATTTATCAATGACAACCTTGGAAGGCAAGCATTCAGGGGTTTTTAGAACTTAAGAGATATTTAGGGTTTGGCAGCACATAGTTAGTGTGTTCACCCGTAGTGGAAATATGGTCACCGAGCCTACTGATTTCTTTCTTTCAGGAGCAAGAACAATGGAATAGGTTGTAATGAGTGGTAAACTTTACAGCATATGAGCTAGTCAGAAGTTATTTCTGACTTGGGACTGATTTTACTTTGGGTCAAAAGCAGTTCTTTTACTTTTTTATTATGAAAACTTACCAAATGATTTTTGGTTGATCTTCTTCAAGCAAATTAAGTAATTGTCCATATCTTTACTCTCTTGTATGATTCTCAGTTAATTTTGTCTCTTACATTATTTACGTACTTCCAAAGATATTTAGATATTTTAAATATATTTTATATTTTAATACATTATTTAAAAACTTAAGATAATGTTTTTATTATACAAACTCAGTAAAGGGACAACCCTTTACTGTAGTCAATATTAAGATGATATTTGTAGGGCTTTAATTGTGAAACTGAAAATTATGAAGTTAAAAATTAGAATAAGTTTGTGAAAGGTAACACAGTGATGATGACATGCTTATGAGTGCTTGTTGCAAAGAAAAAAAATGGAAATAAACACTTTTTCTGAAAACTAATTTTAAGAATTAATACCAGATGATTTAATGTTTATTAAGTGTTATAACTAGAAGGAAGTTATACTTAAAGTTACAGAAAATGTTTGTGCCTCAGTTGACTGAGTAGATAAATTTTAAAGTGTGTTTGTTGACATTATAATGACTTCTATTCATAGAATCCATTTTCAAATCAATAAATGCATTAGTACAATAATTGACATATTGAATAACTGTCAGATAGTAGAGTGTTATAACTAAATTTCCCTTAGAGATTCATCTGTATGATGCTTTCAGTGATTATGTGGCTTCATTTGCTGTGCTACTTTCATAAATCTCAGGTGTACGTTTTGCCTTTGCTTTACGCATAGTAAGTAATTTATTCTTTAAAAGTTTCTGTACATACCTAGTAAATTGGTAAAAACAGTGCAAAGCATTGTGTAGCCTAAAATATTCAAGGTTTTTCTATGAAATGCTTACCTTTTGGAGTTGTTTTGACTCCTATAATAAAATTAAATTCAGTTGAAATAAATGCAGAATGAGGGGCAGAGAGACCATTCCTTCATTGCAAGAAACAACATATACATACATGCATACATATATACCTATATGCATATATACAGGTGCATGTGCATATACATATTCATACACACATGCTTAAATATAATAGCCTTAATAGGTTCAAGTTGTGAAGCAACTAACCTCTATTCCAAGAATTTATCAGCAAATTATAGCTTCCCAGTTTCCTGATCCTCCTCACCACCTACCCATCTTACCAGCTCCATGCCATCACCTTCAATACCAAATTTTTTTCCAGTAGAAGAGCAGTGTTACTGCCATTTCTCTCTCCAGATATGCAATTGATTTATTCATCTATTTAAAGTAGCCAAAAAATAGCAGAAATTTGTTTTGTTTAAGGAGAAAAACTGCTTACTTTATAAAAGATTAAAATGTCACTCCAAGATAATCCTTCCACAACACTGCTGAGGGAAAAACACCAGTGTTTGGAGCATCAAAGTGAGTCATGGTCAGTTTTTGAAATCCCAAGTTATTTTCATTTTTCTGAATGTTTATTAGGAAAATATAATACAAATATCTCATTCTGTACCCTCTGATAAAGGGCTTATTGAATACCAAGGTGCGAGGCATTCTTGACCGTAAACATGCTGTGCATCTCAATGGATTTAGCACACAATATAATCATACCACATTCTATCCCTTTAGTTAATGTGACTGTTCCCCCATGGTATCAAGATTTTTTTTCAACAAAACCAGCAGGTGCTCAAGAACTAAAATAGGCTTATAGCATGGTCTTTCTTTTTTTTTTTTTTTTAAGATTTATTTATTTGTGTATACAGAACTGGAGTACAGGCCAGAGTTCAGGGGCGGCGAGAGGATTCATCAGAGACAGAGTGGGGAGCAGAACAGGCACACGATCAAAGTACACTGCTGAGGGGAGCAACAGGCGGGTCAGGCGAGGTCTACCCGGCCACGTGGTCAGCTCTGGGGCAGGTGGGGATCGAACCCATGCAGAAGTAGCTTTAACCCTGTGCGCCATGGAGGGCCCAGCATGGTCTTTCTTTTTCTTTTCTCTTTCTTTTTTTTTTTTTTTTTTAAGATGTATTGTTATTTATGCATGCAGAACTGGGATACAGGCTAGAGGTGCAGGGGCATTGAGTGGATTCACCAGAGACAGAGTGGGGAGCAGAACAGGCAAATTAATGAAGTACACTGTTGAAGGGAGCAGTGGGCAAGACAGGAGAGGTCTGCTGAGCCATGTGGGTCACCTCCCTGGCCCAGCATCAAATTTAAGCTGAAGCTGCTGTGGCTTTTGCGTGCTGGGCTTCAACCTGTTGGACCACCAGGGAGGGCCCTACAGCATGTAGGGCCCATCTCTTTCTACAGAGATCTGATTTTGTAAGATATCTATTTAGTATGGTGTCCTGAAATTGAATTTCATGATTTTTTGCTTATTTGTGATTTGAAGGGTAATTTTAAAGAGAGTGACTATTCCTTGTAATACACAATCCAGTGTGGTAACATTGAATTAATGGACAGAAGTTGTGGATTTAACACTTTACTGTCTTAAGATATTTCTAAGGAGTGAATTCTATAATAGTACTTAATGTTCTACCAACCCTGAGAACCCCTAATTCTAAAATAAAAAAGCAATCAGGCCCTCCCTAGTGGCGCAGCGGGTTAAAGCACAGCACTAAGAAGCTTAAGCCACTTCCCCATGAGTTCGATTCCCGCCTGTCCCGGAGGTGACCACATGGCGTGGCAGACCTCTCCTGACCCGCCCACTGTCCCCCTCAGCAGTGTACTTCGTCGATCTTCCTGTTCTGCTCCCCTCTCTGTCTCTGGTGAATCCTCTAGCCCTCCTCATCTCTGACCTGTACCCCAGTTCTGTATGAATAAATACATAAATCTTAAAAAAAAAAGCAATCAGTGTTTAATGAATCATTCTAGTCTTTGTGGTTAAGAGAAGTACATATTGTTTTAAGTGCTATGACAATTAAGTCATGAATTTTTACATGTCTTTCCCGCTTATAAAAGCCAAGACCATTCACAAATCCCAAATGAGTTTGAATAGTGTTTGCAGCCTGTTTAGCTTCACAGAAATGATTTTTGGTCCATGAAATATCACATTTATAATACAGTCTAGGATCTTCTTCTCTAGTTCAGATGTAAACTGTTACCTAGATTGAAGTGTGCTTGATATTTCTTGACTCCCCATCGAACCCCCACCACAGCCACGTCATTTTACTTTTATCTCCTAAATAATTTACCCATTACTTATGGGGAATGCATACTAGAAGATTTAATATTTTCAGCAAAATTGGAACATTGAAATGGCCTAAAAGATACCAATGAAGAACTGATTCCAATAATAAATCTAATATATTTACTTTTCGCTTTGGTAGGCTTTGTGTTTTTTGTGATTACTTGGTCCATTAAAATATATTAATCCAATAACAAACAAAATCATATAAAATTTTGTGCAAATTTACAGGATTCATAAAAATATGTACTCTGTGCCAAACTTTGTTGCCCACCTTGATTTTGTTACTACCCAACTGTGACTGGCAGGTGTTATTATTTTCACAAATTTCTTTTCCCATGTTCACAGTTCAGTATAGTAGACAATTGGCAACAAAATGTTTTGTCAATGATGAATGGCAATGTAGTTATATAAATACTAATGAAAAATGGGTATAATTTTAGTCATTATTCCTAAGAAATTCATCTTCTTAAACCAGTCCAGTGAAGTACATATTTTTCTCAGTGATTAATGGTGTAAGTTGTATAATGAAAGCATTAGGTGGAGGCCAGAAATGAGGGGAAAACATTCATAGTAGATGATGTTAGGATTCTCACCTTATTCAAGCCTTTGACTTTAATGTCTAATGTAATATGTCCATAAAGATGAATCATCAAAGTAAAGATGAATGATCTTCAGTATGGTGGGCCTGTTCAAACTACATGGAAACAAATGAGAGCTCTTGGTAGGTGAATATTGATTTACAAATAAATACATCTTAATAAAACACATCTCACAATCTTTTTCATCTTAAATTCATTGTTTCTACTGTACATTCTTGTGATTAATACTCTTGAGTGATATTGTTAAATACAACAGGATAGCTGGAATGCAAACAAGTCCTTAATCATCTCTAAGTTACTCTAAAGTTCATAGCTTTACCAGTTATACTCACTTTTAAAAATAGTGTGTGAATTTAAACAAACCAGGGATTGCACATATTTTTCTTAATACAGCATGTTGACCTTCAGGGAGGACTAGAAAGTCACAGTTAAGGTTATACTAAGGAATGTTAATTAGCATTCACCAAAAAACCTAAGGAAGACAAAGATTGATCTTTGTACTTAGAGTGGAGTAGTTGGTTTTAACAGAATTTATAACTATAATGTCCGATAACAGAAGGGCATTCTTCCCATTTGAGTTAAATTGTTTCTTTTTCAGTAAGAACATACACTGTTTTAAAAGCAAGGAAATTGTTTTTACTAACCACAAATAATGCCATACTATAAACTGAGTTTTGTAAGGAAAGCCTTATTTCTTATAATTAATTATACAGTGCAAAATAAATAGAAACAGAAAGCATGAAAGAAAAAGTTTTTATAATACTATTAAATGATGTTTAATTTCCACAAAGCCATTATGGAGTACTCATACTCTGAAAATAAATAATCACCAACTGGAAAAGATTAATTGGTTAAGTTTAATCCAATTCCTAAACCAGATAAGAGAATAGATGAACACTGTTGAAATATTCAAGCAAACAGTTCTAATTTTGTTACCATTCTTCTCCCTCTCCCCCCATTCTATGCACTAATATGGAGTCATTTGAGAATTAGTCTCCATGCTTGTGACACTATTTTTTTGGATGTGGTTCAAAATCTTTTGCCTAGAAGCAAAGCACCCTTAATCACATATAGATTATCTCTACAAGTCCTAGCTCACATCATTATTTTCCATTAATGTCCCATTTCAGTCACATCAAAGTTTTTACCATCTCCCAAATGTAGGGCAGACCTTCAAGTTACTTTTCTGTCCCTTTTCCTGCTATTTCACTGCTGGGAATTCCTTGCCCTTCTCTTTATTTGAAGAAAGCCTTTTTTCTTTCATATACTGTGATCTTTTTGAAACCTTAATCAGGCTCTCCATGAAAAATTAGCCGCCATTTTCTTTGTGTTCCCATAGCAACTGGGCAAAAAAATTTCTGTTTAAAAGTTTTTTTTTTTTTTCCTATCCAACCAGGCAATAAATTCCTCGAAAGATATACTTAATCATCATTGCTTGTTATTTGGAATTTATTGGTTCTGTTCACTTTGGTGGGATGAATGAATATGCATCTGCTTTACCTTATGCATTATATATTTTATGTATTATGTGTGCATACACTCACATACACACATCTCAATTTTGTGCATTTTTCATCTGGGTTATTATCCTCCTGGACTTCTCACCACCAGTTCACCCATGCACCATCACCATAGTCCCATGTACTCTTCCCACTCCAGTTTTGATCCTATTCCCCTCGCTACCCCCATAAAAGGACTCTGGTTTATAGTTATCTGCTGATTTTCATTTTTATTTTATTACAATAACTTTTTATTTGTCTTCTTTTTTTAATTCCTTACCCTGCTGCTACAAGTGAAATCATCTGATGTTTTTCTTTTTCTTTCTGGTTTAACTCACTAAACGTGAACTCTCCAGCTCCGTCCATATTGCTACAAGTGGCATGTGTTTATTTTTTAAGATTTATTTATTTATATATACAGAACTGGGGTATAGGCCAGAGGTGTGAGGGGTGAGAGGATTCACTAGAGACAGAGTAAGGAGCAGAACAGGCAAGTTGACTGAAATACACTGCTGAGGGGAGCAGTGGATGGGTCAGGAGAAATCTGCCATGTG
The DNA here is from genome assembly GCF_000260355.1 of Condylura cristata. Taxonomy (NCBI): domain Eukaryota; kingdom Metazoa; phylum Chordata; class Mammalia; order Eulipotyphla; family Talpidae; genus Condylura; species Condylura cristata. The sequence goes on along the minus strand of NW_004567107.1, from coordinate 60,353,272 downwards.
ACGTGGGTCACTACTCTGGCTGGGGATTGAACTTGTGCTGCAGTGGCTGCGATAGCTTCATAGAGCTGTGCTTTAACCCTTTGCACCACCAGGGAGAGCCCAAGTTTATATTTTTTATCGCTGAGTAATATTCTACTCTGTCCCTTTTGATTGGCAAGCTTAATCAATTTACATTGAGGGGACACGATATATAACAGCTTGCTATTGCCAATTTTATCTTTTATTTTCTTATTATTTTGTTTGGTTGTTTAAGAAAGAAGAATCCTTCTCAACATTTTTTGTAGGGGGAGTCTAGTCTTGACAAACTCTGTTGGCTTTTGTTTGTCAAGAAAGCCCTTTACCTCATATCATATCAGAAAGAGAGACCTATAGATTACAGTATTATTGGTTGGAAGTTTTTAATCTTTTAGTATTTTGAATGTGTTTTTCCATTTTTTTTCATACCTATGTAGAATCTTCTGAGTGGTGAAAGTCTGGTTTTTTAATCCCCCTGCTTTTTCCAAAAGGTGCTTTTATTATTCTTTCTTTGTTTTGACATCTTGATAGATTTACTATTATGGATAGTAAATGGCATTTCATTTAGATAACTAGGTGTCCATAGACTTTTATATTCCAAATCCTTTCTTAGGTTTATAAAGTTTTCTCCTGTTATTTATTTTCTTTTTTTTTTTTTTTAAGATTTATGTATTTATTCATACAGAACTGGGGTACAGGCCAGAGGTGCAGGGGGGTAAGAGAGACTGGGGAGCAGAACAGACAGGTGTACTGAAATACACTGCTGAGGGGAGCAGCAGGCAGGTCAGGAGAGGTCTGCCCACCGTGTGGATCTCCTCTGGGGCAGGCGGGGATTGAACTCATGCGGAATTGGCTTAAGCTTCTTAGTGCAGTGCTTTAACCTGCTGTGCCACCAGGGAGGGCCACTCTCTCCTGTTATTTCCTTGAATAGGTTATCATATCCTTTTTTTGTCTCTTACCCTTCTGGATTGCCCATTAATCTTATGTTTCCTTTCTTAAATTAGTCAGATAGCTCTATAATTCTCCAAGTTTTTCTCTACTTATTTTTCCTCTCTTCTTCCCCCTTAAGCCTTTTGCTTATTATTTCCATGAAAGACACAGATTCAGTCCTCCATTGTGTCTATTCGGATTCCATAGTTATCTGTAGAGTTCTTTATCTTATTGATTAGTACTTTACATTTTGAATCTTTGGTTTTTATTTAAATCTTAATTTTATGTTTTTAGCCATTATTTTTTTATTATTTTTTATTATTTCTGAGCTCATTAGTTTGCTTTTCTTACAAATTGTGTCACTTTGACTTGTATCTGAATTTTCTTCCATCTCTGCTTTTCTTTATGATATAAATTTTAAAATCTCTCTGATAGGAGAAAAGGTTCCTCTCTGAGTTTGTGATTGGAATCTGGATAGTTGTTAATTCCTTGTAAAGTCTTGTTTTCTTGACGTCTCAAGTTGTCATGTGCCATATATTTTTGTCTGCTCATTTTGCCATACTATAGCAGTGAAATGAGAAAAATTTATTTGTGAAAAAACTCATTTTAATATTTTGTCATTAATGAATTTCAGAAATCAGCAGTTTTGTGCAAATAGATGATCCTTTTTACCCTCTATAATGTACATTTCTTAACTTGTTCTCCTGATTTAAAAAGTTGGTTCAGTATTTTCACACCAACATACGAATATTTATAAGGATTTTCAGTCTGTTCTTTATTTGGATACTTAATGTGCCAACTTAATGGTTCATTTATTTCCGGACTCTAAGAATATAGGTAGGAGTCACTTGTTATTCTTTAGAACAACACACAGCAACAGATTAAAAAAACATACAGCTGCTGTAGTGTTTTTCTGGATGTAAAACTAGATCAGACATCATTTCATCATTTTTTTTTCTTTTAGCAGAAAACAATATGTGGCCAAAAGTTTCCAAAGAATAAGGCACATGGCATTTACACTACAGTGTTCAGGGGAATAAACATGGTTGTGCCTGTATATTTCAACATAAATGTTGGCAAATTCTTCTGAAATGCTTTGTTTAATAGGGCATAATAGCAAAGTATGGAATATTTTGGAATTAAATTTTGAGTTAACAGAGCTCTATCATAAAATTAACTAGTGGGCTTCTGTGTTTTTTTTTTTTTAAAGATTTATTTATTTGTGTATACAGAACTGGGGTACAGGCCAGAGGCTCAGGGGCGGTGAGAGGCTTCACCAGAGACAGAGTGGGGAGCAGAACAGGCAGATCTACGAGGTACACTGCCGAGGGGAGCAGTGGGCGGGTCAGGAGAGGTCTGCCACGCCATGTGGTCACCTCCGGGGCAGGCGGGAATCGAACTCATGAGGAAGCGGCTTTAGATTCTCAGTGCTATGCTTTAACCCGCTGTGCCACTAGGGAGGGCCCTGGGCTTCTGTGTTTTTGATGTGAGGATGTCTTTGTACAATTTAACTGAGTATTGATATGGGGTAGAGTTATAAGTGAATGTGGTATTAGCATAGATTTATAAACCACTTAATTTTGTGGATTTACCAAAGCTGATAGAAATTCGATATACCTTAATAATCTGGAGGTTTTCTGAGTTTCCTTCATTTTATTAAGCTTAATTATGATTATTCATTTTCTTTTCTTTTTTTCTTTTTTCTGCCAGTGTTCATCTGGGGCATAATGCTCTCATTTCTTAGGATCAAGAAAAAAATGTCTGTGTGTGTGTGTGTGTGTTTGTGTAATTCACTTTTAAAGTATAAGAGCTAGAAATATGCAGAGTAGGATTAACTGCAGTACAGTTACTCTGATTGAATTGTGGCCAAGGGGGCTTAGTTACTTGGGCACTAAAATACATCTTTATCAAGTAATCTTACTTTCAAGGGCATTTCAAATTATGAACTCCAATGGGCAGTGTTAAATTAAGTGTCTTATGTTCCTTGGAGAATGGTAATATATTTATTTTGTGTAGGTTACTGGAATTCAATTGTTGCAATGGATTTTCAGATATGAAGCTAAATTATGCAAAGCAATGCTCAGTAAGATATTGGACTGATTTTCCTATTAGAGAACCTACCACAGAAAAGGATGAACCACAGAAAAGATGAATTTTGCCACTTAAGAACGCTGAAACCAATAGGTGGTCCTATTCTTTCTTAAAGCCTTCAAGTTTGAATTTTTCTGATTACAGGACAACTGATAAATATGTGTAACCCATTGAGGTGAACACACCTACACTTTCATTCATTAGGACAAAGCACAGACCACGAAGGACAACTTTGTTATTATCATTCACATATCAGTTAATAATAGACTTAAAATAATAATGACAGCTTATATTACCTTGCCTTTGCTTTTGACTGTGAAAGATTAACCTTATACATGTAGGTGGCAGGTGAATGAAAGTCTTCATGCCTCAGTATATTGTCTCTCAATTGTATCCATTTTAGATAAATTGTCCTTGATAGGTATAGTCCAAATAAAGTGCCAAGTGTTTTTTTTTTTTTTTTATGGTTCATTTTATTTGTTTATGCATACAGAACTGGGGTACAGACCAGAGGTATGGGAAGTAAGATGGTTTACCAGAGACAGATTGGGGAGCAGAATAGTCAGACTGACTGAAATACACTGCTGAGGGGAGCAGAGGGTATGTCAGGAGAGGTCTGCCACACCATGTGTGTCAGCTCCCTAGTGGGGTATAGACTCATGCTGCAGTGGCATAGGAGAGCTTCATAGTGCTGCACTTTAACTCATTACACCACCAAGGAGAGCCCTCATTTTGTTTTTAATGTGAAATATGATGTGACCTAGTTCCATCCTTGTGGAATTTGGAGTTATAAAGAGGGAAGAAAGGAATATGAGGGCTGAAGGAGAAATCTATGTACTCCCTCCCCCAAGGGGCGGCATGATGTGGAGTCAGTTTCTCTCTCTTTAAAAAAAATATTTATTTATTTTTACATCATTCTTCATTTTGTCCATTTTTCCATCTCGGTTGTAATCCCTATGGCCTTCCCACCACCAATTCACCCATGGGCCATCACCATTGTCCCATGCATCTTTCCCACCCCATTTTTTTATCCCATTCCCCTCTCCAAACCCATAAAATATCTCTAGTAGTATGTTGTTTTTTTTGTTTTCTCTTATTACAACTGCTTTTTTTTAAATAAAGATTTATTTATTTATGCATACAGAACTGGGGTACAGGACAGAGGTGCAGGGACCAGAAGTCTCTATGGTGAGAGGATTCACCAGAGATAAAGAGGGGTGCAGAACAGGGAGAATGACAATTACACTGCTAAGGGGAGCAGCAGGCAGGTCAGGAGAGGTCTGCTAAGCAATGTGGGCCGCACAACTGGCCGGGGATTGTCTCTAGTTTCATAGTGTTGTGCTTCAACCTGTTGCACCACCAGGGAGGGTCCAACAGCTGCTTTTTTTTTTTTCTTAAAGATTTATTTATGTATACATACAGAACTGGGGTACAGGCCAGAGTTGCTGAGGGTGAGAGGATTCATCAGAGACAGAGTGGGGAGTAGAACAGGCAGATCGGCGAAGTACACTGCTGAGGGGAGCAGCAGGCAGGTTAGGAGATATCTGCCATGCCATGTGGGTCACCCTCCTGGCCGGCGATGGAACTCATGCTGCAGTGCTGCAGTAGTTCAAAGCATTGTGTTGTAACCCATTGAACCACCAGAGAGGGCCCACAGAGTCAGTCTCTCTTACATAATTTTCTAAAATTTCAAGTCATGTGAGGACAACAATTTATATAGCAATCCCTCATGCCAAACTCTCATTTCATAAACTATCTTGTAATTCATAGCACAGAACACTAGTTTAAAAATAAAATGCTAATTGGGAACAAATAAGATTACCTTGGCCAAAATGTGCATGTGAATAAAGTTTAACTTTCTGATCCAAAATGTTAGAAACATTGTCTTAATCACTGTTGTATTCTCAACACACAGGATAATGTTACATAATAAGGAGTTAAAATCTTATCAGGTTGAGACAATAAGTATATAAGAAATAAAATAACGGTGCCTTAACTTCAACCTTTGAAAAGTTTTGTCCTACATGGAGTCAGTTATTAAAAGTCATGTGTAATAGGTAAATTTAAATACCAAATATGTGTGCATGTATACAGTTGTCTAGTTTCTCTGAACATGCTTTTTTAGAAAAATTATATAATGGAAATAGTGATCATTCCTATTTTACAGGATTGTTTTATGAATTAAATATGTATAAACTATCTGGTGTAAGAGGACTGAGCACATGGTAGTGATTGTTATAATGTCTGTAAGTTTATAAAGCATTTTCTTTTAGTAAATCTCTGTATGAAGAATGTTTTGTTCCTATGAATAGCCAGCCCAGTGTATAGAAGATAAGTAATTAAAACTATATATATATATCACCACTAATGTTCCTATTCTTGAAAAGAGTCTGTGAAGGAGTATTTTACTTTTATTAGATATCAGTGGTTCTTGGGAAACTTTTACTGTGAGCTTACAGTTTTTTTTTTTTTTTT
>NW_004567107.1:60340433-60347051 GCF_000260355.1 Condylura cristata | reverse complement strand
TGGCAGACCTCTCCTGACCCGCCTGCTGCTCCCCTCATCAGTGTACTTCGCGGATCTGCCTGTTCTGCTCCCCACTGTGTCTCTGGTGAAGCCTCTTGCCACCACTGAGCCTCTGGCCTGTACCCCACTTCTGTATGAATAAATAAATAAATCTTTAAAAAATAAGAAAAAAAAATAAAATTAAGTATCTTGTTAAGTACACTGTAGTCTACATCTGGGATATCTGATGTTTATCTAGAAAAAAACTATACGACCTTTTTAAGAAATTGCACAACATGAGGAAACTACTTTTATGACATGAAAAACAAATCCAGTGATAAATCATAGCAATTATTAAAATTAAAGCCTATAAAACCTAACCAGTAGATGCAGTTTTATAGTAGTTATGCTAAGGAAGAGAACATTCTCACAACAAAACCCACATTGCTCATCTCCAAGTTTTAGGTTAATTCCTTATCCCTTGATGAGTATTATGTAACTTATACCAGTAAACTTGATTTTATTCATAGAAACCACATGCTACTGTAGAATGAATGCTTGTGTCCCTCCCAAATTCATAAGATGAAATTCAGTGCCCAGCATGATGATATGTGAAGGTGGTGCCTTTAGGAGATCTGTAGATTATGAGATTTTCTACCATAATGAAATGAGATTCAGATTGCTATGAGAGAGACCCTGGAGTGCTCTGTCATGCCTACGACTAAAGGGGGATACATTGTGTTGACCACTGTCTATGGCACACACTGCTTGTTTTTTTAAGGCACCCAGTCTATTACATTTTTGTCTTAACAATCCACACATTTCCCTGATAAAACTTAAAACACTAAGAATATGAGCATTCAGAAGAAAAGTTAAAGTATCAAGCTATACTCTTCCTACTTGCAAAGACAATGCAAGAATATTTGTCTTAATTTTTTTCATCTTTGTTCATGAGTGCTTCCTTTCCTCTTTACACATACTTGAAGAAATGTTAAGGGTGTCGTAACTCTTTTTAACACTAATGTCCGAGTGGCAATGCCAATGCTATTAATAATATATTGCAGGGGAGAAAAAAAGTTAGAATCTCAAATGATAACATTCTGTAATAGCTGGGATGTGGTGGAAGTTGTTTAATATACATCCTGTTTGTCCAGTTATGAAAAGTGTTAGGTGACAGTAAAGTCAATTATATAGATTTTGTGTATATCGTTATGTGTTCTATAAGTCAATGATTCTTTTAGGGGCTATCAAAATATTTATGATTCTTTATCCCTCTACCACATGTCTTTAGATATCTCTGTTTATAGTATTTATATTTTCTGCTTGTTTTGGTCTTTCTGTGCTTGATTTCCCTTTCAACCTCAGTTTGCTAATAATCACAGCTACTTGTTTTCACTGGCTGGTCTTCCATTCTCTTGTGAATTTCTGAATCATTCATTTTGTGAGATGGGAAATGTGCTTTATTTATTAAAATCGGCTATAAGATAGATACAGAGTAAGACAGGATAATTAGGGGAAAGTAAAGGAAAGCTCAGATACCTGATCCTAAGCAAGAATACCTAATCACTCTCTTTTTAAATGAAAATTAGTATAAAGTACAAAGTGACCACTGGTATACAGACAATTTACAAATAATTATATTTATTATCTTCTGACTAAAGTTACCTTAAAACATTTATAAATAAAAATTATTATATTTACTTAAATTATGTAAATTGGAAGGTTAGGGCCAAAAAATTACATCATATCAACTCTTATTTTTGCACACTGTGATTGGCTACCTTTAAAAAGTCAGTAAGTAACTTTTTTTTTAAAGATTTATTTATACAGAACTGGGGTACAGGCCAGAAATGTGGAGGGTGAGAGGATTCACCAGACAGAGTGGGAAGCAGGACAGGCTGATCGATGAAGTACACTGCTGAGGGGAGCAGCGGGCAGGTCAGGAGAGGTCTGCCACGCCATGTGGTCACCTCTGGGGCAGGCAGGAATCGAACTCATGCAGAAGTGGCTTTAGCTTCTCAGTGCTGTGCTTCAACCCGCTGTGCCACAAGGGAGGGCCAAGTAACATTTTTGAATGTTGGCAGCAATGATCAAAATATATATACCAAAGCATGCCATTTCTTTGAACATATCAGACACTTTATTTTAGGTGCACAATATGTCTTTAGTGAAAGAAATTATGTGATTTTACTTATGTTTTAGCTGTTTATGTTTAAGCTGTTCAAGGCATGCCATGCCTTTACTTGTTTGTTACAAACTACTTTCATTTTATTAGCCAATCAGCCAGGTTGCAATGTAAATTTTTACAATTGCATTCCTTGCACTTCTAAAAATGAAAGTGTTAGCTTATTAATATTTTTAAACCTAAAGCATTAATTACCCAAAATACAGCAACCGAGAGAGCAGTTTTCTGCAATGTTGAAATCTGCACACAAATGTGTGTGATGGTATGCTGATGATATTAAAAATCACACACCTACTTAATAGTTGAATGACTTTTGCTTCAGTGTCCCAGATAGTAGGTATGTTAAGTGAAACAGTAACTGTGTCGCTGCAGATTTATGTTCAAATTGATTTATAGGCATTTCTATAAACTGTGACCCTACATAAGCAGAGCTACGTAGTAAGCACAGGTATTGCTATATTCACTGATAAAGTCTTTAAACACGCTCATCCTAGTGAAAAATATATCCTTAAGTATCTAACAATTTATCTCCTCTATTTTCCTGATAGTATCAATTCTTTAGAACCCATTGAGTATTCCCAAGATTCATTATGAATAAAGAGCTATTGGGACTGAGTTCTGGTGCTAAGGCCAGTTGCACTCTGATGGTTAGTGCCATACTTCTTGTTAAACAGTTTGAATACCATCCAATAATGCTGGCTCTCTGGCTTTCAATTTTCTCTTTACAAATGAAAACATGGAACAATTTATGGTTATCTTAAAATTGCCAAAATGTGTTTATAATTTGAATTATGTTCTGTTATTTATAATTCATATGCTCTGAGATGAGAACAAAGCTAAAAGTTATCCTTCTCTTCCTTCTTCTTCCTCTCCTACTCTTTGTCCACTTTCTCTTTCCCTCTTCTATCTACATCAGTAAAAAAATAATATGTTTATTCAGATTTCTTTAAAGTATTGGTATTTTAATTAGTATTCTGAGATTACAAGCAAAATTCAAAAGACTTCAAAGTTGGAGACCATTTCTGACTTTGTTTAGAGAGAGGTTAGAAATGTAAAATGGGGCCTCCTTGATGACCCAGGGGTGAAAGTTGCAATGCTATCAAGCTATCATCAGTCCCTGGGTTCTGAGTTTAATCCCCCACCAGGGAGGTGACCAACATGGCACAGAAGACCTCTAGATACACCTATACATCTCTCCATTCTGTCTCTAGTGAATCCTCTCACCCCCACACCACTGACCTACTCCACAATTCTTGTATGTATAAATAAATGAATCTGTATTTAAAAAAAGTGACACGTAGACTGTACCTTGAAGGTGTATATTTTTGAATGTAAGTTTGGAAGAGTAGAGAAGGAGTAAGAGCATTTTCACTGGAGGGAATTTGTACTAGAATTTTGCATTCAGATTTGTTCAATAGGAGTTAGTGGCACAAAGTGCCAGTCAATAGAACTCTCTTCATTGATGGATTAATGGCATCTGCAACCCCAATTACTGTTGAGGATGTAAAAATGTGGCCTGTACAGTGAGCGAACTTAATACTTAAAATTTTATATAATTTAATTTAAAATAGCTGCACATGACTGATAAATGTTGTAGACAGTGCAGAGTTAATGATGGAAGCAGAGAGCTTATATCAGAAAAGGAGGGCAGAAAGGGCCCTCCCTCGTGGTGCCACCGGTTAAGGCACAGCATTGTGAAGCTACCACAGTCACTGCAGAATGAGTTCTATCTCCGGCCAGGGAGCTCACCCACATATCTCTCCTGCTACTTCCCTTAGCACTCTACTTCACAGTCTGCTGATTCTGCTCTCCACTCTGTCACTGGTGAATCCTCTCACCACCCCTGCACCTCTGGCTTATACCCCAGTTCTGTATACATAAATAAATTCTTTAAAAATAAAGAAAAAAAAAGGAGGGGAGAAAACTTCAGAAAAGCACATTGCAACAATAATGTTTGGGTTAAAGCCCCTAAGCATGCATTTATTTGATAACATGATGGGACCAGGATAAGTATAAATATCAGCAAGCAGGGTAGTGATGTAGTTGTAAACACACCTGGTATTTGTAACATACATCTGAAGAGGTGTGAACCTGTACTACTAAATAATATGCAGTGTTATAAACCATTGTCATCTCAATTAAAACATGATACAATAAAAAAGATAATCCTTTCAGCACTCCCCTTTGCTTATGGTGTGAATGACAAATCGAGAGTGAGAAGATGGGAACCCAAATTGAGTTAGAGACTATAGTCTAGCACAGAATTAGGAGTTTGAGCAGTAAATGAGAGCTGTCACCTGGAAAATGAATCATTTATCTTAAGAAAACTTAATGAGTTTATCAAGAATTATGTCTTCCTTGGTTCATCTCTTTTGCAGATCTTTCCTGTCATTTTCTGTGTGTTTCTAATCTTGAGAGACTGCCAGCAGTGATTTATTTTTCAAATTGCATAATGCTTCAATAATATAATTGTTGTATTTTCTCTGCATGTGCAAAACTATTACTCTGAAAGTTATTAAACCAACAAAAGAGAATTATTTTATTATTTTACTTTTCCCCCAATTCTTCTTCATTGTTTCTGTGAAAATTGCCATGTGTTTAGTGCCTCAAACGAAATTCTGAATCATCAGGGTCTCCCATAAAACAGCTGTTGATGTAATTGATTTAAACATTCATGTGCAGACATTGGTTCTGCTTATCAGTGCTTCTGCTCATCAGTGGTATCTCCGCATTCATAAACACTCAAAACTTTGAACATACTCGTGGCTCATTATCATGGTTAAGGTAGAACGGGTCTAGCTATCTAGAAAACTGGTAGGTAAGGGTACCTCGCATTGAACAGAGAACAACTCAGGAAGTGGCGTTCTTGGCACAGGAGCAGCAATTCTGGGCACTGAAGTCAGAATAGTACTTAGTATGTTAGCCAGAGCATCTGATTAAGCATCCATGGTCTCCAAAAAGATATAATTTAGATGAGATTTCATAAAGCCTAATGCCAGGGAACCTGAGCAATCTTTAAACAGGGCAAGCACATTTCAATTAAGAGCAACAAGAGAACCAGGTGCCCACATGTACATATTTTTCTTTTTCTAGGATTTGTTCTTTTGCTTATTTGCATTTGCATAGAACTGCAGAAAACAAAGACAGTTAATTTGAGATTACATGTGTTTCTATTTTTGTAAAGCAAGAAAATTGGACTGCATTTTTTCCTTGCCAAAATTTGTCTTTAGAGGGGTTTATTCTTTTATTGTCCAGAATAGCTTTTAGATTTGGGCATAAATAGAAAGCCTTATAATTTCTGGTCACTATGTACAGGATCCCTCATATTCCAGATTTGTTTTTTTCCAATTGTGAATGTTTTACACACTCTATTTTGATTATTGATAGTCTCAGAGAGCAGTTAATATGGGGAAAAATGTTAGTAATAGAGTTGAATTTAAATTCATGACTTTCTACCATTCTAGTTTTGAGATCTAGGTCAAAATATTTTACCTTACTGACATTTAGGTAGTTCCCTCAACTATAAAATAAGAATAAAAAGTTTTACATAGGGCTCTCCTGGTAGTGAAATGGGTTAAGTCACAGCACTGTGAAGCTTTCCACAGCCACTGTACCATGAGTTCAATTCCCAGTCAAGTATCTGACCCACCTGGCTCAAACATCTACTGTCTTACCCACTGCTCCCCTCAGCAGTGTACTTCAATGATCTGCCTGTTCTGCTCCCCACTCTGCCTCTGGTGAATCCTCTCACTACCCCTGCACCTCTGGCCTATACCCCAGTTCTGTATGTGTAAATAAATAAATTCTTTTAAAATAGTTTTGCATATATTTGCATATTTAATGGTTGATCATGTTAACTGTATGTAAAATTCAGTAAAAACAAGTATGCGTCAGTTTCCCATTGAGGATCCACAAAATCATTAATGTCACAAGATGCTTAAAGCATTCTTAAAATGACTGATTTCTTAGCAAGATGAGAGGATAAGGAATAAAAAACATCTTTACAACATTGAAAAGAGATTCACCTCATTATAATGTCACATTCCTTTGTGATTCTAACATCATAAACCTTAGAAACTCACTGATAACCCTTTTAGTATGACACAGGAAAGGTTTGAGGAAATTTATCTTTTCATATCTCTATAAAGAAAGACACATTTTCCTGGTGAAATTTGACTAATAGGAACCAAATCCCTTTAATTAATTAATTAATTGGTTGATTGGTTAATTAATTGATTGTATTTTAATATAATAGTTTATTTGTACATCATTTTGTACTTTTTTTTTTCATCTCAGTTGTAATCCCCATGGGTTTCCCATCTCCAAGTCACCCATGTGCTATCACCATAGTCCAATGCACTTCCCTCCACAAACTGTTTTTGATCCCTTTCCCCACTCCACCCCTATAAAATGTCTTTGGTATATGGTTGTTCATTATTATTATTATTATTATT
>NW_004567107.1:60312143-60340327 GCF_000260355.1 Condylura cristata | reverse complement strand
TCACCAGGTCCATTATACTCCTGCTATGAGCAAAGCCATCGGTATTTTTCTTTTTCTTTCTGGGTTATCTCACTAAGCATGACCTTTTCCAGCTCCATCCATGTTGCTGCAAAAGACATGTGTTTCTCTTTCTTTTTGGTTGCTGAGTAATATTCCATTGTGTATATGTGCCACATCATTTTAATCCAGTCATCTACTTTTGGGCATTTGGGCTGCTTCCATGGCTTTCCAGTTGTAACTAGAGCAGCAATAAACATGGGAGTGCAGGTATCTTTTCGAATCATTGTTTTTGTGTCTTTTGGGTAGATACCTAGGAGTAGGATTGCTGGGTCATATGGAAGCTCCATGTTGAGCAGTTTGAGGAACCTCCAAACCGTTTTCCATAGTGGTTGTACTAGTTTGCATTCCCACCAGCAGTGCAGGAGAATTCCTTTTTCTCCACATCCTCACCAACATTTGTTGTTGCTAGTTGTTTTAAGGTGTGCCATTCTCACTGGGGTGAGGTGGTATCTCATTGTGGTTTTAATTTGCATGTCCCTTAGTACAAGTGATGCTGAACATTTTTTCATATGCTTGTTGGCCATCTGCATTTCCTCTTTGGAGAAGTGTCTTTTTAGCTCTCCTGCCCATTTTTTTGATGGGGTTGTTTATTTGTGTTAAGTTTTGCCAGTTCTCCGTCTATCTTTGTGACCAATCTTTTATCACTAGTTTTTTGTGAGAAAAAAAATTCCCAATCAATGGGATGGATGTCTGTTTGTCTTTTGTAATGTCTATTTTGCTGTACAGAAGCTCTTTAACTTGATATAGTCCCATTTATTTATCCTTACCTTCACTATCGTTGCACTGGGGGCTCTATCTTTAAAGATGTGGCTGAAGTATATGTCGTGTAGTGTTTGGCCCATCTTTGCTTCCAGGTATTTTATGGTTTCTGCTCATATATCGAGGTCATTAATCCACTTCGAGTTGACTTTTGTGTACGGTGTGAGGTTGTGATCTAGTTTCATTTTTTTGCATGTAGCTTCCCAGTTTTCTCAGCATCATTTGCTGAACAAACTTTCTTTGATCCATTGTATCTTCTTTGCTCCCTTGTCAAAAACTAGCTGACCATAAACCTGTGGGTTTATATCTGGGTTTTCTATCTGAATCCAGTACCATGCAGTTTTGATTATTATGGCTTTTTATTGGGATGGCATTAAATCTGTATATTGCTTTTGGCAGGGTGGTCATTTTGATTATGTTAATTCTCCTGATCCATGAGCAGGGGATGTCTTTCCATTTTAGTTGAAAATGGCATTTTTTTTTTAATTTCTGCTCCTTCTGATTGGTTGTTTGGGTATAGTAAGGCCTCTGACTTTTGTGTGTTGATTTTATATCCTGCTATCTTGCTAAGCTGGTTGATGGTTTTGATTAGGTTCTCTGTGGAGTTTTAGGGTTTTCCATGTAAATTAACAAATCATCTGCAAATAATTTTACTTCCTCTCTCCTATTTGGATTCCTTGTTTGTCTTTTTTCCTGTCCTTTTGCTCTGGTTAGAACTTCCACAGGAGTGCAGGTGAGTGCCAGAGGGCTGCTATCCTACCAGCTGAGCAGGCTGCCAGTCCTCCCTGGGCTTCCAAGGCTCTTTGTTTCTACTCCAGTCTCTCCCTGAGCAGTGCCTCCCCACTGCCTGAGGTCTTTTCACAGAGCCCAGCCTTATCTCTTTAATTCCAGGGTTTTATAGCAGTTTTTGTGGCTAGATGTGGTAAGCAGGTAGACCCCTTAGCAAATCTCCCCATTTGAGGCACTTCCTAGGGCCTCTCTATGTCGAATGTGCCCATGGAAGATTGTTAAATTTGTTGCATTTTCCCAGGGTTGGGCCTGTGGTTGAGTCCTGTCTAATCGTTTTTTTGTTTGTTTGTTTGTTTTCCTCTTTTACCTCTAGGGTTTGTGAGTCTTGCTGACCACACCTTAGAAATGGTGCCAAGACCTGACCACACCCTAACGTCACCTAGTTTCAGTTCTCTGTTGTGGGGGGCAGGAGATGTGGGTAGGGCTAGAGGGGCCCCAATTGCCAGTTCCTCTTCTCCAGCTCTTGGGCTCTAAGTAGAGCAGTTTTTTTTTTTTTTTGTTTGTTTGTTTGTTTGTTTTGCCCATCCCTACCCCCCAGCTTGGGATCCACTCACCTAGCTGTGTTTGTCTCAGTTTATATTCAGGGCTTTATCAGTGCTGCTGAGGCAAAGAACAGCAACACATCGGTGTATCCTAGTGTCTGGGCATCTGGGCACTCCTGGTTCTGAGCTGCAGTCTTTTCCCACAATTTGGTTTCCTCTCCCAAGCTGTGTTGTTTCAGTTTATCTCCAGGGCTGTAGCAGGGCTGGGGCAAAAAGCCACTGCCCATCTCAAATTCCTTTTATTTTTAAAGTAAATTCATATTGCTCAGTTCCTCTAAAGAATATTGGATTAGTGGAGATCATTCCTTTTGGCTTCATATTATGGAGTCTGAGAGGCTAAGATGGGAGGGCTGGGTAACTCTGGAGAGCAGGAAAGCATTAGATGGCCAAAAAGGATTCACCAAAGAGGAAGTAAAGACTATGTCTTCTAATCTTCTATTGTTAGAGTTTACTATATCTATTTTTTTAAGATTTATTTATTTATGCATACAAGAACTGGGGTACAGGCCAGAGGTTTGGGATGTGAGATGATTCACCAGAAAGAGTGGAGAGCAGACCAGGCAGATTCACTGAATTACACTGTTGAGGTCAGAAGAGGTCTGCTGTGCCATATGGGCCAGCTCCCTGGCCGGGAATCTAACTGCTGCAATGGCTGGGACTTGCTAGATCGTGTTCTACTTCAACCGGTTGCACCACCAGAAAGGGCCCAATATATCTATTGCTTTCAAAATAAATAAATAAATAAAACCTGTCATCTGAAAAACTATACTAATATGAAAAGCAATCTTTTGTATTGGTTCACAATTACAGCTTTAACTCATGGCTTAGCACCACATTTCCTGTATATTCCTTTTGTATTTCTGGTGTGATATGTATAATCTACCCACTGTATGGAGTTATTTGCTAATGCACCAAAAATGTTCAACATAGTTGATGTAGATATCTCAAGAAAGAAGGATGAGGGTGGCTTAATTAGTTTGCAGTTTAAAAGAAAAAAAAAGGCGCTCTAAATAAATTCAGTGAGAACAAATCGAAAAGTAGACAGCTGGAAGTCTCATTAAGTGCATATTAGCTTATATTAGCCACTGCAAATTTCTCTGCAGTGCTTCATTCTCACTATGTCAAGGTATGTCTGTAGGAGTATAAACCAAAACCCTTCAGCTTCCAGCTCTATTTTCTTTTTCACCGATAATTGATTGATTGATTGATGCATATATAGATGATAGACAGATAGATATCTCAGTTTTGAAACTGATTACTGACATATACTATGAACATATATTTTTCTTTACAACAATTATATAGGAACATGGACAGATTTTATTAATTAAAAATGATTACTAGAAGCTCACTAACAGTTTGTTTGCAACTATAAATGTTTACTCCATGAAGTTCCTGTATAAAGTCCATGTATTGTAGTAGACAAAGCTATTTATTTTAACATGACTCTGAATATTATTGAGTAACTTTTTAAAAAGATTTATTTATTTACACATGCAGAAACTGGGGTACAGGCTAGATTACGATTACGAGACAATGGGACTATTATGGGAGACAGAGTGGGAAGCAAAGCATACAGATGCACTGAAGTACACTGCTGAAGGAGCAGCGGGCAGGTCAGGAGAGTCTGCTGCACCATGTGGGTCACTTCCTTGCTAGGGATGTAACTCATGCTGTAGTGACTATGGAAACTTTCATAGTGCTATGCTTTAACCCTTTGGGCCACCAGGAAGGGCCCATTATTGAGTAACTTTTTGTGATAACTCTAGCTAAATTTTAGAATAGGGTGATATCTTCAGAATTTTTATTTATTTTCTATAGGTGAATAGCTTTAAATAGTGACTGGGTAATAATGAGAGAAAGAGCATCAGCATAATAAGAGAAAATTATCTAGCAAAGTTTAAAAAATCTGTGCTTATTCATGTGTATCATATGGCATATTCCTCTATTATTTTATCACATTTTATTTTCCTTTTAACCAAATTTATTTTGGAAAGACACACTACAGTGGACTCTAGAATAATCAAACCTTCTTGTTGTCTAAATTCATTGTGAAATTTTACACAAAGCTAATGTCTTTTCCTATCATAGTGTTTACAATGACTCAACTTCTAGCTTTTTAATTATTATACTCAGAAAAAATGTGTTTCAGATTCTTATTAATCTGAGTTCTCCAGAGAGAAAATACATATACACACCCTTTAGATTTGGAATACTTAATATATATTTATATATAATCTGCAGGTACTGACAAGTGAAGATTATCAGTTTGTAGACTTCTCTTGCTCAAGGAGGTCAAGCTTCCCTTCATTCACAAAAACATTGATAATAATGCTTGAACAGATAACTGGATACCATTATTCAATTAAGTTGGCATATAGTAAACATGACAGGCTCCAAAATATAAAGAAAAAGGTGACTTCACATAGGGTTTAGCACGTTTTTATTCCAGCTATACTCATGTCACCTTCTTGTTTTCTATATATGTCAGGTCAACTTGGGAGACACAGTCTAGAACACAAAGACAGCTTTCAAAGGAATGTGCACATGGCTTGAGAGGCCTTTCCTTGTTCTCCTCTCTGTTTCTCTTCTCTTTCTTTCTTTCTTTTTTTTTTTTTTTAAATAGGTGCTGACAAGTAGAGTGGATGATTTTATATTTTTATTAAACAAGTGAAAATAAGTTCTGTATTATTTGTAGTCTGTCTGAGATTCAGCATTGGAGTCAACTGAGGGCCTTCACCTTATTTTGAAATGAAAAACATTCTGGATATGTAAATATTTCCAATGAATAACCTAGAAATGCAAGCAGAAAAGGACAGTGTTGTACAAAAATAAAAATAATCTAACAGGAAAATAGAGAAAGGACATAAGACTGGCATAAAAGTTTATAACTAATGAAAGTACACTTTTTTTTTTTTTAAGATTATTTGTGCATACAGAACTGGGGTACAGGCCAGAGGCTCAGGGGCAGTGAGAGGCTTCACCAGAGACAGAGCGGGGAGCAGAACAGGCAGAGGACGAAGTACACTGCTGAGGGGAGCAGCAGGCGGGTCAGGAGAGGTCTGCCACACCATGTGATCACCTCCGGGTCAGGCGGGAATAGAACTCACGCGGAAGCGGCTTTAGATTCTCAATGCTATGCTTTAACTCGCTGTGCCACCAGGAAGGGCCATGAAAGTACACTTTTATCTGGTGTATGTTAACTTGCTTTGGAAAGAGTGGATAAAAAAATATGCAATGTTGAATCAAGAAAAGAGGTTCCTTTATTACACAGTCATAGATCCAAATGCCATTGGCATCACTAGAGATTATATTCTATAGGATTCTGGAAACTGAGGTTGTAAGAAAGTATGACAAGTTAAACACTTACTGACAACAAGCAAGGGTAAAGACCTGTTATGCTTGGACTTTTTTTTAAAAGTGTTATTTATTTATACATCCAGAACTGGGGGTACAGGCCGAGGTGCAGGGGGTGAGAAAATTCACCAGAGACAGAGTGGGAAGCAGAACAGGCAGATTGACTGAAATACACTACTGAGGGGAGCAATGGTGGGACAGGAGGGGTCTGCTGTGCTATGTGGGTCAGCTCCCTGGTCCGGGATCAAACTCATGCTGCAGTGACTGCAATAGTTTCATAGTGCTGTGCTTTAACCTGTTGTGCCACCAAGGAGAGCCCTATGCTTGGAATTATGATATGTTACCACTGGAGAAGAGACTAAGTAAATGCATTGTTTCTACCTGAAAGCAATATTTTTTAAATATCCCTACTAAAATGGAAGTCTTTTCCATATCTACAGGCCAATATCTATAGGCTTCATTTTGAGGACACTTCAGAGTAAATATCTGAATCTTCAGGTGATAACAGAAAAGGTTGGGAATTCAAGCCATTACTGTATGCTAAAAACTGAACAACAATAACTTATGTTTTTGATAATGTTAGAAAATTGCCAAATACTGGCAACCTCTTCTATAAATTGCTGACACGGTATGAGTGTTTACTTGATGACAGTTATAATTTATTTCATTATAAAGTGAATGCATATTTATTTTAAGGAAGCAAACAACTTAATGAATATTTTCTACCCTCATTTATTTATTTTTTATTTATGTATAAGAGAACTGAGGTACAGGTCAGGGGCCCAGGGGTGAGAGGATTCACCAGAGACAGAGTGGGGAAGCGGAATAGGCAAATATACTGAAATATATTACCCTCATTTTTTAACAGCAATCAACCTGAATTCTCTTAAAAATAAGAAATCAATACATAGTTTTCTGAAGAGTGTTGGAACCTTTAGTACTAGCTTAGATCTTTTAATCTTACTTGGTATTTAACTGGTCTTTTTGGGAGCATTTGTCTCAATTCAAATTATTAAATGGGCTTTATTTGGTTTGTATGGTTCTCTCACCGGAGGCAAGAAGATATCAAAGGCAAAAAGAGATGGGTTCACAAGGAACAAGAGAAAGTCCATTATTACTGCCACATTTTTGTTTACTTGTTTTTATCATTCCCTTTAAAGACCAGAAGTATTAATTTTTAATAGTTCATTTGTTTACTAATTATTTGTATATGTTTGTAAACAAATTTCAATCTACTCCAAGTTCATAAACAATCTTAATTCACTGTTTTATATGTAATTATAAACTAATACTGACATGTGTGAATAACACAGATATAAATCAAATTTTACATTTTCCCCACAGGGTTTCAGAATAATTGACCAGTCCATCATTTCCATAAAGGTCTTCTATAATTTAGATTTTACACATATAGCACATGAGAGCATAAATAGACATATATGTATATGTACTTAACAATCCTTCCCTGAACCCTGTATACTGTAATCATAATATATTTTTTACTGTTTTCTTAAAGATTTATTTATTTATGCATACAGAAGTGGGGTACAGTCCAGAGGTGAATGATTATGCCCCTTCTTCCTTTGTACCACTCTCTACCATCCCTTCCCCTCCAGTAGACCCAATTCTGTATATTTCTATGGATTTTTTAGACTTAATTTTGTTAGTTTAATTTCTCCATATTCCACACATGAGTAAAATTATCCAGTATTTTACTTCTTCCTTATAATTTATTTCATTTAACAAAATCTTCTCCAATTCAACCCATTTTGTTGCAAATAGCAAGAGTTCATCTTTTCCCACTGTTATGTGAACAAGTTCTTAGTCTGTCATTGAGCTCTCAGGCTGTTCCTATATGTTGGTTGTTATAAATAATGCCGCCATGCCCGTAAAGAGTGCATAGAGTCCTCCAAGTTAGTGTTTTTTGCATTCTTTGGATATGTGACTAGGAGTGGAATTAATAAGATCTTTAAAAACTAAAATAAAATATCACTGTTTTGTATTACAAAATAAGAGTTAATGTAGATAGTGAAACCAGTGTTTATGTCATCTTCTAAACTGTTCTAATTTTTTGTGATATTATATGATTCATACAAAATAAATACGTAGGTTGGATAAACATCTGATAAAATGTAATAATTTTATAACAGTATCTCTTGTGTGAAGAGTTTAAAAGCGGTAGTAATGGCTTCATTACTGCAATTTTGTAGTAATTCTTGCAGGTAATTTGCTTAGTAATTTGTTTATTATGATGCAAATTCATATTTTTGTCTTAGCATTATAAATATTAGATTATTGATAAGTAATCCAATGTTCAGATGTCTTATTTATCCATTTATAGGTTGTATCATTACATTCATTGTTGAATTGATAGTTCAAAATCTATTTTTTCAGAATTTCCTGTCTAATAGTAAATGCCAATTGCCTGTCTGTTCTACATGTCAACCCTTTGCTGCAAACTGTCTGATAAAAAGATGGACATCTAACTTTTTAGTATAAAATTCAGTCTTTGAATACAGAAATTTCAAATTTTTCAAACCCTGACAGGTTTGTCTTGTTTCTTTACAGGGATGTTTAATTGATATCTCTATTGAAATTCTGAGGTCCCAGATTTCTGTTTTATTTTTCAGGTGTGGCTTATTTGGATGACTTTTCATTGTATTATGCAATACACCCAACCTCTTTCTAATATTAAAAAAAAAAAAAGACAACTTGCTAATACAGGATATTTTGTTCAGCTCTATGTGAATATTTATCTATTTGCTGGCTCTTTTCCTGCATTTTCTTCCAAAACACTGTAGATGAATATATTGATTTTTACTTCATCCATTCACCATTCTTCAATGTATATTTAACCTTTTTCTTAATATTTTTTACCTCTCTTGTGTGTACTAAGCCCATTTTCCTCCTCCTTGTTTGCTATGAGTTACAGTACATATTCAAGTGTTAAAACTGTTTTTGTGTAGATTCTTGTTGGTATTAAATTCCAGTTCCTGCAATCATTTGTCTATTTAATGGTGGCTCTTCTTAATTTCCACATGTCAGTTAAGGCAAATGAAGATAACGTATGTTCCTTTTAAAACATAAAAGCTCCTCATGCTTTCTTAAAGAAACTAAAGTTGTTTGTATGGTTTAGTTTTGAAAGCAGTAATTTAGTGTTTCCATTAAGAATAAAGTTGCTGTCTTTAGCTAATGGCAGGGTTTTTCCCACCTCCCTGTTGATGGAAATCTGATTTTGAAATTGATATCAAAATTACAGAAATTGAGCAAGGATCTCTTCCTCAAACAAATGTTTTCATTAAATGAAATTACGGAAACTTCCTCACATAAAAATGTTTCTATAAGTTTATCTATCAAAATATATGAAGAGGAGGGAAGGTTATTGACTAGATGGATGCCTGTTTTGTGCCTTATTCACATGGTGTGTAGGTAGGGAAAACACTTGATTTATACATTAACTAAATGGAAAGCAGTTTACGACTTAACTCTAGATCTTGACAATAAGTAGTGGAATACAGAGAGAAAATGGGGCAATATTTAGTATCTGTGGATCACAATCTCCATCTCGCCTCCCTTAGCAAGACTTCATTTAGAGTTATTTTATGGAATCAATTTGCTCTACGAACTTTTCCTAGTAAATAGTGCCTGCTATTTGAGATACTCGTTGGAGATGTAGTAAGATTTTAAGTGGAATTTAGAGTGAAGACATAAGACTGTGAGACTTTGTATGTAATGCTTTGCCTCATTTTCATTCTGCTTACTTAATTGAACAGATCTGAAGCCATATTATGTTTAATGGAAACTAATAGGGTTGAAGTTCTTTATATATATATTTCCTATAATTAATTAATATAATTCACTTTTGCTTAAGAGTAAACCATTTCAGTTTGGTGGATTAAATTGTCACCATTCACCATTTCTATTAGCTTAACCTTAAATAAATTTCAATTTTAACATACTGTTGTGTGAATTCTATTTGAAATCAGATTGACATAATCTGAACTTTGGTGTCCTTGATTTCTATTTAGCAACATTGGGGGAAGTTATTTACCTTCAATAAATCTCAATTAATCACTACATAAAGTATAAAGATTCTTATGAAGACAATATTCAGTAAATATATCTATTAGTAGCAAAGAATAGAGGAGTCTTTAGTATATTTATGAGTGTGTCTCTCATTATCATTCTTATAAAATTCAAATATACAGACTGTTATTTGAGGACCACAAAACTTTTCTTCCCTTTTGGGTTCTTTCATTGCCATATCTCTTCACTCTCCCTCCCCAATATAATAGCTCTTTGATATGTTTAAACCAACCACTCTGACTTTTTACTCTATTTATTTATTTTTTTATTGTGCATTCCTACTTAGTATAATACACCACCCCAAGCCTAACACGTTTTCCAAACCATTTTTGCAGATCTTTGCTTTCTGTCAGAAATTGCAAATTGGTAACCCTCTGGCAGATAAGTTTTATCGGGCTGGTCCAGTTTTTTTTTTGTTGTTGTTGTTGTTGTTTAATTGGATGGGAATGCCTTTAGGTGAGTAAGAAATCCACAATGCACAGCAATAATCATTATTCCTTCACATACTTGGGTCCCTTACCTAGTCCCTGAAGTCATTGGGCTTATCATTGAAACTCCTTCTTTTAATTAAAGCTAGCATAAATGAATTCTACCTTGTCTCCCTCCACCAACTCTATTAAAATCTTTATTCACTCTATTAATACAATCTGATATAAGGCAGAGTGAGTGAGTTTGGGGGTAAACCACAATTGATTTTAATCTCTGTATCTAATAATTAAATTACTTTTAGCAAGACTACCGTATTCAATTATAAAATACAGAAGATAATGCTTATATGCATATGTCACTTGTCCTAGGGCTATTTTGAGAATGACATAATAGAATATATATAAAATAAGGAGCACAATTGCCGGTCCAAAGTAAGTTATCTGATAACCCTTCTGATTTCTAATTGGGCAAGTGAGGATATTGAAATTAGATGATCATCTAAATGTCCCTTCCAGCTCAGAAATAGTAGGAGAATCCTGGAATTCTATTGTATGTAATCTCTATTGTGTTATCTTATAACAATATAAATACCATTATATAACATAATATAGTATCAGTTCTTTACTCCTTTATGACTTTTCTATATTGTATGAATTCCTATATATGATCCTATAACATTTATAGTGCCATGTTATAACGGAGTTTGCTACTCTTCTCCAGTTCTAACATATTCTGATGACTTCATGAAGAGGATGAGAAAAAAAAAAATGCTGCTAAAATGACTGGGAGTGCCTACTACATGCTCCCAGCTAGACCTTCTGTAAATCGAATTGACTCTTACTGGTAGAAAGTCTCATTGTTAGAACAGAAATACATGAGTATACAAGTGTGTGTTCTACTGCAGAGTGTGTTCACTATTTTTGGAATGTCCTTCTGTGCAGTTTGCTCAAGCCAGTACAGAGGCACCGTTAACCCAGAGCCAGCTAAATGGAAGTCTCTCAAGTGAGCTGTCACTTTATGCACTCTATGAGATTAAGATTTCCAGATACAGTTCCTTTTAATTTGTGGAGTCCCTGGGTAACAGAGCAGGCAACTGTATTTGATATAAATGAGCTTGTCAAAACCATGGTATTATCATCAGTTATTAAAATTTCTCCTCTTAGGATCATAATTGTTTTTATGACAATAAACAGAAGATTCGAGATTGCCAAATGTATCCATGTCACCAGGTGCCTTTCTAACCTTCTCTGCCTATATTCTAATACATGAGTGACCAGTTTGGAGTTAGTGAAGCAAGTTAGTATATACTGACATATATATATATATATATATATATCAGTATGTATATATATATATACATATCAGTATGTATATATATACACACATATCAGTATATATATATACACATATCAGTATGTATGTATGTATATATATATATATATATATATTAATGCTTGGCATTCTTTCAAGCATTTTTAATTTTTTGTATGCAGTGTTATATAAAAAAGTATGTAGATTTATGCTAAATATGGAAAAATTAAGTAGGAGATTTTATGTATTCGTAGATTTACATTTTTTGTTCGTAATAACTTTTTTTTTGTCACTGGTTTTGGGTTTAAACTAAAAAATCCATAAAAATTCTGAAGTGTTCCAAATATGAGTGTTGTTCAGTCCCAAGTGGCCTCCATTCTCTAAATTATTCAGTGCTCTACATAAATGTGTCAAATTTATTCATGGGGCATAAATGAAGAGATCTAGTGCTTGATAATCCAGAACTGTCTTTTTAATAATGAATAAAATCTTTTAAAGAAAGATGATAACAAGTAGCCCTTAAAACTTTCTCTTGGTTCCATGGCTATATTATTCTACTTTTAGATAAAAGAAGATTTACAAGAGTTTGGCTCTAAGCTAAGTAAAGCATAGGTTTAAATAGACATTTATTGGCCTGATCTTGAGTCTTGTTAAATCTTCTAAAGGCAGTTGGGTAACTTTGATATTTTGAAGACTCATATTCTCCTATCTTTATATGAAATTGTCATTTTCCAGTGTAATACATGTATCATTTTGGCCTATTACTTGTGTTTTAGAAGTGTCTATTCTCTTTTCCCAAAGATTACTTACCCTGGCAAAAGACACATTTTCTCTTATTTGTCCATGAATTCAGCTTTTCCCTGGTATGTGCCTCTTCATGCTCTGCACATAGTGTTCAGCTTTTTTCTATTCTTTAGTAGACAACCACACTTCTTTCAGACTGTTATATGTAACAGTGTACTGATGCTTTAGGGATAGCCTACTCCAGATGAGTGGTACCAGCACCAGCACTCACAGTAGCATTTCTGAGATGCAAAAATACTAACCCATGTGATTCATTGTCCCATGAATCACAATCCATGGAGATCATAGCTAATAAACTAGATATCAGTAAAGGCCATAGGTGGTTCTTTAATCACACTTGAGAAAGCATTTGGGAGCTCATCAATCGTAATGGGGTTAAAAAAAAAACTATAAAATTCAGCACGAAATGTAAAAAATATAAATTTGACCCTTAGGTGTCATTATCCTAATGACTGCTGCATACTAAGACATGGGGATTTCTCTGCGGGTCACCATCTCTTTATACCTGCTGAGACTTGGGGTTTTGCGGCTCACATTCTGCTTCAAAGAAGGTTTTGCTACCTAGCTGCTAGCAAAACTTTGAGTAGACAGATTCCCACTACAGCCACTTTAGGATCTATCTCACCTGGAGAGGGTAGCCTTGTTCTAACATTTAGCCTCCCTTCAGCTGGTGACTCAGTGAGACAAAAATGATCAATTCGATCCCGTTGTAAGGTATCATGCACAGGAACTATCCCAGTATTGCCTACCTGAGTTTCTGTTATCAGCATTATAGTTCAATTTATTCTCACTCTTCTTTTCATAAACGTTGCTCCCTAATAAACTTATCTTGCCCACCAAACTTTTTTTTAGCATCTGTTTCCAGAGTACCCAACAGTCTGCATCGGCCTTATTAGAGGATTCTTCCCTCTACCCTGTGTCTGGTCTCCAGGCCTCTATCACATGTTTATCAAACAAAGTTATGCATCCCTTACTGTTAAGGGGAAGGATGTCCTAAAGGAACTCTGCAGAGCCTTATGGACCCCACCCCCTACTCCAGCTTTCTGGACCTTACACCCTACTCCAGTGATTGGAAACTACAACTCCCAGCAGTCTCAGGGAGAGAACTGAGAGGACCCAAAGGCGGAGCTAGCAGGAATGAATTCTGGGACATCTCGGGGGATAAATAGGGCGCAATTGTATCTTGCGCTCTCTCGCTCTTGGCTCTGGAAGCAGCTTCCGGATGGCATGACTTGGTGTGTTCAGTCAGCCTAACCGTAAGGTATTCCACTTACTTTGTATCCCTCTCTCTTTCCCTGGGTGGTTTCCTATTCCTTTCCCCTTTTGTAAATAAACCCATTATTGACCCTTTTGTGTGTCCCTGCAGTATAGCTGAACTGTGAGCGTGCGGGTGAGGCCCCACAGACAGGTGGCCCAGTCCATTCTGGGCTACCCTGTAACATTACTTTAGGATACACAGCATATATTATATTAACTAGAATTAGGATTTAAGTGTGGAACTGTTTTTCCATATTCAAGAACCCAATAGGTGGGTTTTATTTTTATTATATCAGCTTGTCCCTCAAAACCCTACAATGATTTGTCCTATACCCCAAAAGAATGCATTCAATTTTGGTCTTAATGAACTTGTATGGGTATTTTAATTCAATAAGAGAGGACATTTTTGTTATTTAATCATTCCTATTACTTCGTTTATTTTTGTATGAATTTCTATACCACTTAATCCTATAAACTAGGTAACCAAGCATAAAAAATGTACTTCCCTACTTAGAAAGTTGCCTCAGTTATGAAATTGCCCTTGTTTTACTATCCATGATATTTTCTTGAGATTACATTGTTCTGCTAGTTAATGTTGTTCTGAAGATGGAATTTCTGATGAATTAAGCAGTATTCACTAAGCCTTGCTAATTTCACATCAGAAACGTGATAAATATATGTCCTTCATCCTTTAGAAAAGTGATTTATTTTAATTTCCCTGAAAAACCATTGATGTTTTATCTTGAAAGATCACCAATTCATTTCAGTATTCCAAGGTAAATTAATGTCTAAAATCCTTTGCAGATGTTGTGGACATTACCTTAGAAAATAAAAGGAAATAATTTTCTGTTCAAACTGCATAGTTTGAATTATTTTTTTCCTTCTCAAAACATCACATCAGTATAGCAACTGATTTTGTTATTAATTCTTTCTCATTTTTGGCATTCCCTAGTGTTTTTTTTTTTTTTTTCGGTTGAAGCTTTCTGAATAGCTATCAAAATATATATTCAAATAACCTTCTCTAATAAGTATAATGGTGTGGACTTAGCTCATAGGTAGGCAAATAAGGCATTAAAGATCTACTTGTTTGTTGTGTTTTTTTTTCAAAGATTTATTTATTTATGCATACAGAGCTGGGGGACAGGCCAGAGGAGCAGGAATGGTGAGAGGATTCACCAGAGACAGAGTGGGGAATAGAAGAGGCTGACTGACCAAGCACACTGCTGAGGGAAGCAGCGGGTGGGTCAGGAGAGGTCTGCCGCACCATGTGGGTCACCTATGGGGCTGGGGATCGAACTCATACTGAAGTGACTTTAGCTTCTTAGTGCTGCACCATCAGGGAGGGCCCAAAGATCTGCTTTTAAATGTAATGTGAATAAACAAAAGTTAATGAGAATTCAGCGTTTAGTTCAATAGGCTAAGTAGAAGCCCACCTGGGCAAGACTCCAGTCTTTGACAAGATAGAAACAAGATGGAGCACATTATCTGGGCCAGAATTTCTGTTTTGCCATTATATAGATTTAATGTGATTTTTAAACTATAAACTTGGGAGGAAATGATGGTGCCTACACATTTTTATTATCTAAGTTCTAGTGTCTGACATCATTCCTTCATTAAATAGATAGAAAAATGTTACAGAGAACAATAAAGGTATTGGTATTGTTTCTCTATACTATGTAGAAGAAAAGACAGAGAGGACTGAAAAATGTTGCAAAAGGTGAGTTCATCATGGGTATAGCCATATGTGTCAGTTAAAGGAAAATAAATAAGAGTTCTGTGTTTTCAATCTTGTCAAACTATTGTGCTATTTCTTTTGGATTTGGAAACTCGCCCTCCGCACACCCTAACCAGGCTTTCTGTCTAGAAACATTTGCCAAATTTTATAGCATCACTGGATAAGAGAAAAGGGTGAGGAAAAAAAAAAATGAGTCAAGCATCCTATTGAAGTATATTCAGCTAGTGAAGCCTGTGGGATCTTGTATTGTTTACCAGCTGCTCCTACACTCTCTGCTGAACCTGGACTAATTTTACAGCTAGAGTTGAATTAACAATTCACATTGCATGCTTGCCAGATGCTATTGAAGAATGTGGAGGCGACAGCAACATAATCACACTGAAAACAGAATTTGAAGATCACCTTGTCCTTTTAGCATCAGGGACTCGGCTAAACAAGATGACTGATTTATCTATGCACCTCATGCCATTATTAAATAAGCAAAGATGAGAACACAAGCATGATACTGCATAACAGTGTTCTTGGTATGAGTCTCCGTACCTGTAATTTAGCAGTCACATTGACTAACTCAAACAGGTGGCATAGTCTGGCAGACGGTTATAAGGATTTCTTTACAAGGTTCATAGTTTCTTGCAAATTGCTTGCCTTGTTTGTTTGTTTTTTAGTTTTCCTAAATTTCTTGTGTGTGTGCACAATGAATCATGTTCATATAAGATGTGCTCTTATATATATATTTCTGTATAGATCACCATATGTGTGTGTATGATTTAATCGTTTATATATATGATTTAATCGTGTGTGTGTATGATTTAATAATTTATGCATATAAGAACTGGGATATAGGTCAGAGATGCAGGAGTTAGAGGATCCACCAGAGACACAGTCAGGAGCAGGACACGCAGATTGACTGAAATGCACTGCAGATGACATCAGCAAGCAGGTCAGGAGAGGTCTGCTGTACCATGTGGGTCATCTCCCCGGCTGGAATTGAACTCGTGTTGCAGTAGCTAGGGATAGCTTCATAGAGCTGTGCTTTAACCCCTTTTGTACCAGAAGGGAGTCCCTTGTACTCTTATATTTTGAGGCTAAGTTTTTAATTGTATTAGGATTCAAGAGAGCACAGTTTTTTTTTTTTCTTATATAAATCTAACATTCACTCAATAAACATTTCTAATACCTGCATATCAGGTACTATTGTAGACACTTAGGATGGTTGAACAATGCAACAGAAAAAGTATTTACAAATGAACTGTGCAGCTTGGATTCAAAAACAATCTTATTTATAAATATAATTTGTTTAAAATGAATGTCTCATTTTAATATCACTACATACTATTTTTGATCGTCTTTACTTTATATGTGTGATTATATATTTAAGCCTTACTGAAGATAACTTTATGTTTACACATTATCTTATAAGTTTAAAAAATACAATTGGAAAATTTCTGACTTTAAGCAAAGAAGTTTTATTCACCTACCTTATTTTGATATTAATTATATAAATCTGTATATTGTATATTTGTATATCCCCTTATTGTGTGTGCTTCTATTGTGCTTTCTTCTTTCGTTAATCAATTTTTCTCTACACTCATTTACTCCTTTTATCAATTTGAAGTTGTGTGTTCTTTTAGTGAGAGTCTTAAGTTTTATGGTTTAATACTTGCTGTATAGTTTCCTTAACCACTTCTGTTGATAAATAACTCTATTGTCCTCCCCCAAATAGGCCACAGAATCTTGTAAATCCAAAGTGGGCTCTCCCACTTTCCAAGCATCATTATTAACAATTTTTATTAAAAAATAATTTTTGTGATTTTTAAGTTAAAAAATAATTTTGATTGAAAATGTTTAATTAAAATTATTAACAATTTTTAAATAATCAATACATTCTCAAATTTATTTGCTCTTAACTATGTTCTGTGCTCTACTATTGTCTTCCAAGTTAAATTTCATTACCCTGAAGCACTGTCATTAGCATTTCTTCGGTGAACTATGGGTGCGGTAAAACCATCAGGTGGTAAAATTGCCATTGACTAAATATGTCTATTTTGCCCTCACTCTTGATAGAATGTCAACTGACTATGCAGTTTGAGAGGTATAGGTATTTTCTTTCAACATATTAAGTTTATAGTTCTACTGTTTCCTATTGGAGTAGTTTCTAAGTTGGTTTTCAATATAGTGGTGATATGTTCAGTATATTTTAGGAAATTTAGGGGTTTTGTCTTTTACATTCTGGAATTTATATAAAATTAAATATATATGTGTGTGTGTGTGTGTGTGTGTGTTCTTTAAAACTTTTGATGCTCACTTTGCTTCTGGACTCATGCCTTTCTTCAAGTATGGAACATTTTTTAATTCATTTTTTAAAATTTTCTTACAACACAGTTCATTTTTGTACAATATTTCATTTCTCTCCAGAGGTGCAGTCCCTATAAATCTACTACCACATCATCTGTGAAATGTCACCATAGTCTTGTGTTTTTCTCTCCCCTCCCCTGCTAAGTGCCTCAAATATGAGTTATAGATTATATTTCATTCGCCTGCATTTTATTATTTTTTTTAATGTTTGCTGACACCGCCCCCCCAATCCAGAAAATTAAAATATATTTTTTAAAAGATTTCTTTATTTAGGGGCCCTCCATGGTGGCGCAGCAGATTAAAGCACAGCACTAAGAAGTTAAAGCCACTTCAATAAGAGTATGATCCCCGTCCACCCAGGAGGTGGTGCGGCAGACATCTCCTGACTTGCCCATTGCTCTCCTCAGCAATGTACTTCGGCAGCCTGCCTGTTCTGCTCCCCACGCTGCCTCTGGTGAATCCTCTCACCACTTCTACACTTCTGGCCTGTACCACAGTTCTGTATGCATAAATACATAAATCCTAAAAAAAGAAGAAAAAAATAGGATTTTTTTACTTAGGCATGAAGAACTGGGGTACAGGCTAGAGGCGCAGAGGAGGTAAGAGGCTTCACCAGAGACAGAGTGGGGAACAGAACAGGTAGATCGATGAAGGACACTTCTGAGGGGAGCAGCGGGTGGGTCAGAAGAGGTCTGCTAACCATGTAGGTCACCTCAGGGGTTGGGGGTGACCTGGCACTGAAATGGCTGCTGCCAGCCTTGCAGTGCTGTCCTCCAACTCGTTGCACCGCCAGGCAGGACCTCACTTGCACTTTAAATAGTGATTCTACCTCCCTATTCTATTCTCTCCTTAAATAATTACTATTATATATATATATATATATATACACACACACACATACATGTGTATATATGTAGATATATATGTAGATCTATACAAACATACTATTGTAACTACTAGTATATAGTAATATACTATAATATGATAACTATTTTACATAATTACATATTTTGCATAGTATAGCTTTACATCATATGCCTCATTTTAAAAATATATGTATTTATTTATACATACGAAAGTTTGGCAGCATGCTGCAGTGGCTGCCAGTAGCTTCATAGTGCTGAGACTTAACCCCTTATGCCACCAGGAGTGCACCTCATCTATTAATTTTGTTACCTTTATATTTTTCCCTGAGCTGAATTCTAGATAATCACTTCAGTTTTATATTTAGCTTCTAACATTTCTATTCGACTCTAAGTCACTTTATTTTAAACTTACAGTATAAAACATATACTTGGTTTGCTTTATCCTAGCCCTCCTCTATATTTGGAGAACCACATTTACCATGGTGGTAGAAGCTTATGAATATTAAAAAATAATAATAATAAGTGATGTTAGTTATGAGAAGAGTCAAAATTATTTGGTATTTCGATATTATCAAGAATCAGTATGAAGATATAATAGGGAAAGGGAAAGAAAAGAGTGGAGACCTGTGTGTTTTCAAGGAAATTACTAGTTTAGAAGGGTTGATGTGAGAAAGTGCTGCAGTTTGGATACTTAAGCATTAGAAATATATTGTCTTGATCTGAGAGTTAGAAGTTCAAAATTAAGTTTTCTGGGGAGTTGGTTCTTTCTGAGGACTATAACATGAATCTGTTCAATGCCTCTTTTCTAGCTTTTGGAGGTTTGCTGCTGACAAATGTGACCCCTTGGCTTCTGCTACATCGCCCTAATTTCTGCAGTCACCTTTACTTAACACTGTCCCTATGTGCAGCTAGTACAGGGACACTGTCCCTGTATCTAGATTTTCCCATTTTTTTAAGGATAATTTTCATTTTAGAAGACTATTCTACTCCACTATGTTTTTTTATCTTAACTATTATTTCTGCATTAACACTATTACCAGATAAACTCATGTTCTTAGGCATTTGGACTTATGATCTTGGTATATAAATTATGAGTGTTTACAAGTGAAAACAATAGAGACACTGTTGCACTTCTTAAGAGTTGAGTCCAAAAGATACAATTTGAAGTTCAACTCTGCCAGTTACTAACCCAAATATATTTTTTTCTTTGCCATCATCTGTAAAAGCGTAAATGATGAGTATGCTTTGATAACTCATGTAACATACATGAAGCATAATGTTGTCTGCCATGAACTACTTTCTCAATGAATGGTAAATATCTGTCATTTATAATGATTGGGAACACACTGGCATGGTACATTCAAGGGAAGTTCAGGGGACTCGCTGGAAGATAACTCACATTACTAGTGGTTATTATATCCAACACACAACTAAGTTGTTTGTGTGCATGACATTCTCAATCATCAAAACTACTCTATGTAAAAGATTGCTTCCATTTTGCAGCTGAAGGAACCAAAGCCCAAGTTAGTTAGTTAACTTATCCAAAGGGACACTAATACTAGCTGTCAGAGAGTGGATTTAAACTTCAGTTTGACCCCACAACCCATGATTTTATAATCACAATGTTTTATAGATCTGTATCAATCATTCAGCAGTTGAACTTAAAGTGACATAACATAAAGGGACTTGGTTGTATAACTCAACCTTGTTTCTTGGTACATGTTCTGTTCAAGTTTTTTCAAGTAGAGTCTTAACTAGGCTTTGACTTAGAGTTATATTTATCAGTCTCTCACTGAATTAGAAACCAGTGAAAATGGTCAACAGTTAAGACAATCTTGGTGAACACTGCAGTAACCCATACAACTACTTTCTATCTCTGCTGCTGTGCATGATTTGCTTATTCAAATTTCTCTCCAACAATTGACTTTGCGTAAAGGGAGATATTTCCACATGTGTTATTCCTCAGCCATTCTAGATGTTCAGTGGCAATTATATTTTTTCATAAGTATAATTCTGTAACTTGGCTCAGTATGTGCATGTATATCTTTCACCTTACTACTTTTCAACAGGTATGTTTTGTAGAAGAAACGGGAGTCATTGAGCAGGCTACATAATGCAGGATGCTGCTCAAGAGCAAGCTCCTGGTCTTTTTATCGATAAAACAATCATATAGAATTAATTATGTGGGGAAGCAGAAAGGAGATTTGGAAGTAGAAGGGGAATGGTGGAGCTGTACTTCTCATCTGGTGTTAGCTTGGTATCTAATTGATATCAAACCCTGATCCCCCAGTCAGGATTATCAACAAGTCATTGCGCTAATCAGTTTCTGGGGTCCTTTGTTATACATCAGTCAACACTGCCCCCACCCCTGCCCCTTGTACCCAGTGATACCTCTGTGATGTATAAGTCAAGGGTAAGTTTATGCAGCCCCAGGTGTTCCTGTCCATACCTCTTGATGCATGCCCTTCCCAGGGTGATCCAGCTCTCTGCTCTTGATTGATTTGAAAGGCAACTTGTAGGCTTGGGCTTCTATGACCCAGCAGTTCTGACCTGGCTTTAGGAACACAGAATTGGAGGTAACAAAATGGAGGCTAAATAGGCATTTAGGATTAGCAGACCCACAATGTTTACAGCAGAAAGGATGTCTGTTTGCTAACCAATTGCCCACCTTGCTGCTGAAGTCCCTGAACATTTTCTTTGTATTTGTACACATTTTTATAAATAAATAGATAATACAGCTTTTTTTTTAATAATAGTGATAATATATATCAGACTTCATTTGCCTGCTATCACAAAAATGGTTTCTGGAATTTCGAGTACACACTGTGCATGCCATTTTGTTGTTTGTAACAACACTTTTTTTTTTTTTTTAGTATAGAGTTTGTAGCTTTTAACAGAATATCAGTATATTTCACAATCCCTGCAAAAATATATAAACATTGAATATAATTTTTAAAAAAGTGTTATTCTCCTTAAAATTATATTGTGCCCATTGCTCTCTTAAGATACTTTACTTTTTAAAAAAGTATGATTTTTCGATGGAACCTAGCATTTCATTGTAAAAATCGGATGAATACACATTAAAATTCCTGCTGTGTTGGATTTTATATTTTGTTTTTGTTTACTATACTGAAAAACACAATGAACATTCTTGATATATATATATATATATATATACACACACACATATATATGTGTGTGTGTACATATGTGTGTGTGTGTGTGTGTATCTTCATATATATCTTCATATATAACCATTTCCCTGTGATAATTTGTTTGGAGTGAAATGTTTGGATTAAATATTTCACGAATATCTCTTAATTCAGGTTCTGTTCTAGGTATGGACAAAATTGAAGTAATTATTACCTGTCATTTACCAAACTCCATATAATACAGCTTTCTTTTATTAACAGCTTTCTTCAAAGGTATTACCTAAGGAAAAAGACACATACACAGACTTTTGCCCAACAACCAGCCCTTGTACCCCTTGAAAACTTTCTTATCCCCTTCCCTCTTAACCTCAGAAACCACACTTTGCTCATTAGTATTTTTTAATTTTTTTTAAGTATTTTACTTTGTTGACTTGCCCTAATACATGTATTTCACACATCTGTATTTTTCTTTGTCTTTCTGACTTGTTTTATTACACAAAATTCCCTCAAACTCCTTCCATATTACAGTGAATGGTAACAGTCTGTCTTCCCTTAAAGCTGAATGGAACTGATTGTGTGAATATAACACATCATCTTATCCAGACCATTATCAGTGAGCACTTAGGTTGCTTCCATGCCCTAGCTATTATAAATCATGCTGCAATAAACATTGTAGGGCATATCATTTTTTAAATTGTTGTTTTCATGTTCTTCTGATATATGCCTCAAGGCAGATTGCTAGATCAAATGATTTTTTTCTGTTATTAATTTTCTTTTTTTTAATATGAATTCAGATCTCTTTTCAAGATGACTGTGCCAGTCTTTTTCCATCAACAGTATAATAGGGTTCCTCTTTACCTGTATCCTCTCTAGCACTTGTGTTGTTTTTAATGTGTGCCACTCTTACGTGAGATGATACCTCATTGTGATTTTAACAAGCATCTCCTATATTAAGTGAGGTTGAACATTTATCCATGAGACTACTGGCCTTACAAATATCCTTTTTGGTGAATTCTCTGCTCAGATCTGGACAGATCTGCTGTCCATTTATTAATTCATTTTTTTTTCTTTGTTAATTTGAATAAATTTTGTGTAAAGTAACCTCTTGATTATATTGCATGTAAATATTTTTACCCATTTAGGATGGGATGTCATTTTAATCTACTTATATTTGTTGGTAGTATTAAAACCTGTGTCACAGATAAAGTTAGCATAAAAAGGAAAAGAAACAGACTAAGTAGGGAACATTCTTTGTTCCAAGCTCTCTGAGAGATATTATCCCTACTTTTCAGATGAGAAAATAGAGGTAGCAATCCTGTTAAAATAATACAGCTTCTATTTTTAAGAGAAATTACAAAGAGAGTCTTTGCTCTCAGTTCAGTATCTTGCCACTTATATTTGCTTCATTTTTGTAAATCTGAATGACTCTTATTGTAACATTACCAGTTTGTAAAATAAGGTAAAAAGCTCTCATAACAGTTTAAAAACCATTTTTATGCTTTTAGCTACCAATAGCTACAATTTTACATGCTACTTTATTTGTTCAGCTGTTAGCCCATAGTATTTTCCAAATAAAAATGAATAATTCAGTGCTTCTTAAAGTTTTATATTGGAAATGGTCCAGAATTTTCACACACAAAGCTGTTTTTCATTCTGGATGACTTGAACTAAATTTCCTTTATACCACCCTAGAAATTTCAAGAGCTGGTCCTTAGTATGTAACAAAATCAAGGTGTTTGTTTAGAAATGTTAATGTAAATCAAGTGACTAACATTTAGAATTTAAATATGTTATCTAATGGTAATTTTCTGATAATTTTATATAAATAGCTCTGATCTTTGTGTTTTGACTGAATCAAAGAAAACTATATCTCACTAAATAAGAACTTTTTCATGCAAAATTCTGGGAAGTACCTGCAAATTTTCTTGTATCTATATTTTAAATAGGAAATCAAATGATGCAAATCGTTAAGACATAATTAGAAAAAGAGGTAGTGGTGTTTGGAAAGGTGAAAAAGTGGAAAACACATAATAGAGTTTTATAATATTGAAACTTGATGGGGATGTCAATCAATGCCTTAGGAAAGATAATCAATACCTTAGATCTGTGTGGGATAGGAGGGATAAAAGTTTTTGTAAATAATGTTGTGGGTGTACACTTTGGGAAGGCATTACTTTGAGAGGTGCTACCAAAATCATTTTTGACTTGCTGATAAAACTTAAAAATATTCAAAAAGATACCTGCACCCCCATGTTTACTGCTGCTTTATTCACAATTGGAAAGACATGGAAACAGCCCAAATGCCCAAAAATGGATGACTGGATTAAAAAGATGTGGTACATATACACAATGGAATATTACTCAACAACCAAAAAAAGAAATATGTCTTTTGCAGCAACGTGGATGGAGCTGGAAAAGATAATGCTTAGTGAAGTAAGTCAGAAAAGGAAAAATACTGGATGGTTTCTCTCAGAGCAGAAATATAATGGAACAGGCAAGAAAATAGTGATAATGATGAACAGCTATATACCGGAGACATTTTGTGGGGTGGAGTAGGGAATGGGATCAAAAATAGTGGGGGGAGGGAAATGCACTGGACTATGGTGATGGTACATGGGTGATTTGGTGATGGGAAACCTAAGGGGATTGCAACTGAGGTGGAAAAATGCACCAAAATATGTAAAAATAAACTACTATAATTTTTAAAAGGAATTTCTGCAGTAAATAAATCTGCTAAAAAAACTTAAAAATATTTTCTCAGAAATTAGTTTTCATTAATTATTTTAGTCAGTGTTATAGTTGCCAGATTAAATACAAGATGTTCAGTTATATTCACTTCAGATAAATCATAAGCATATCCTTTAAATTGAGGCATACTTATCCAATTATATTTTTTATCCTGAATTTAACACTATATTCTTTGTTTTACATACTAAATCTGACAACCCTACCTATGCATTTCTAGAAATATGGCAAGACAGCATATTGTTATTACGGTTAATATGAAACATTAGGAAAAGAAGCAGGTATAAAAAAAGGGTGTTTTCCAACATATACCAATATAAATAGACACAATCAACTTTTTCGAGAAAAAAATCCTTACATGTTTATCATGATCAGAAGATGAGGGCCCTCCCTGGTGACACAGTGGATTAAAGCATTAAGAAGCTAAAGCCACTTCAGCATAAGTTCAATACCCGCCCTGGAGGTGATCCACATAGTGCAACAGACCTCTCCTGACTTGCCCATTGCTATATTCAGCAGTGTACTTCGTCAGTCTGCCTGTTCTGCTCTCCACTTTGTCTCTGATGAATCCTCTCACGGCAACTGCACCTCTGGCCTGTACCCTAGTTCTGTATGCATAAATAAATAAATCTTAAAAAAAATAAACCTATATTACTGCTCCAAAATGTATGCCATTGAAATTGTCTTTATGCATTGTTCTAATTGACTTTTTGCTTTAGTGACTGAAAACAAAATTAAACCTTCTTATATGTCTTTTTAAATACTATTTCCCCCTTAATTCTTAAATCTCTGCATGTTTCATTCTTTTCATATAGTAGTTTAAAGGAAGGATTCTTTAATGTTCAAAAGAAACAAACTGTATAGTGTTAAATTGGGTCAACCTGCACAGAGTGCCTTTATTGTTTACTCTGATAGGAAATGGGCAAATTAACATATTAATGAAGAAATCTCACTCTTGTTGTTGGGGCAAAGGCATTCCAATTTTAGGTGTTTTTTATTTGAGCAAATCTGTATTGTACATTTTGTACAAAATCTGGCAAGTGTAGTTATTGCCTGAGGCGTGATTTGCTCAGAATGAAATGGCAGATGGTACATCATGATGTATTGCTTTAATGTAAAATATTTTGCATTATCATCATCATCATCATCATCATCTTTGCTTTTAAACTTATCTGGAAGTCTCTGGTGGAGAGCTCTCAATATTTTCTCATGAGGGATGCCATCTTTACTGCCTTTTCTCCTTTTACTGGCCTGAATCCTACCTATCATTCAACTGTCATTTCAAGTGCACCATAGAACATGTTCTCCCCTAACAAGAGTCATTTCCTAATAATACCTCACATTCTAGTCATAGACTGTTAGAAGTGGAAAATATCATGTTAAGTTTAATCTTGTATTTTGTAAGAGGAAAATGTCCATCCCAGAGAGATTAACGAATGGTGTCAAGATAGATCAACCAATTAGAGGAAGAAGGGAAGAAATGTCTGTTATTTAATTTCTCTTTAAGTTTATAACCCTTTCCATTCTTTCATGGTGTTTTAGTTCATCAGGAAAGTTGCTCATTTGAAATTATATTTAAAGATTTGGAAACATATTTATGTTATTTGTATAACCAAACATTCAATTTTTTTTTAAGACAGCCCTTGGATTTCAAACACTTTTGTATGCATTTCCCAGTTGAGTAGAGTGAATAACTAAAAAAAAAAAAGATGGCAAATAAATGTATTGAAAATCCATCTTAAGAGCTTCTAGAAAGGATAATTTAGGCAGGAATTTGAAGTCTGCCATTTCCAATTAGAGATGTCTATCTTTTCTGTGCACTGTTACAAATATACAATTGTTAGTTATGAACAATGAATTACAGGCTAAGAAACACAACTCATTTAGCTATTAATGTAAATTGTCTTACACTCTTGATATTGATATAGTTTTTGAAGATGAGTTTTGAGTGCAGAATCCTTGGGTTCACTTTGGGAAAGGTTTTATAACCAGAGCTCCCCTTTCAGCAGCCCTTGGTGTTTCCCAGGCAAGTTTCTCCATGAGGCAGAGACATTACTTATATTTAAACAGCAGGTTTATTAGGAATGGGGACAAAAAGAAAAAGACAAGGACACTTGCTTAGACACAAGAGCTGCCCTGAAAGGGACTGGTTCGCTGAAAGAGGCCTACATGGTCACAGGCAGGTATCCTTGAGGAGAGTGGTCTCTGCTGAGGGAAGTCAGTGAAAAGAAGCCCCGGCATGGTGCAGGTCATGGGCAAGCAGGATTCTGCTGCCCGGCAGAGGGAGAATGGGTGGAAAGGAGCACCTTTTTAGTCACAGGAGGGCAGAGGACTGCTGACTCAAGCCAGTGCAGAGACTGCACTGATACCATCCTTTTCTCTTTGAGAGGGGCTCATTCGTTTGTGGAATGGCCTGTTTGCTGCTGATTTTGGATAATTATGTGGAATCATAAAGGGACCGGAGACTTCATGATGGGCCAATGGGTACAATCTCTATATCTGAACCCTCAGGTCTGTGCTTCCAACATCCCTTACAGCTGTCTGATAGAGCTGTCTGATACCTGTTTGGGTCATATGCCTTGATTTCTATGGCTGGGTTAATGGTAATGTCAATCCCTTCTGCTCCCACCTCCTTGCATGAGTCAGGTTTTTAACCTTGTGATGTCTCCTTTAGGTTTTTCTATGTTTTACTTCCATCGATATATTTCACATTTAAATTTAAGTAATTTAATTATGTGTAAACTGAGGTTTAGATTAGTAATGCAAACTATGTCTGGGAGAATATGGGCTTGATTCTATTTTTTTTCTAATGCTAAATAAATAAATGTTAATAAATTATCAAAATAGGCTCACATAATTTTACATCTTGTATTTATAGTCTTTCCGGTAACTCTGCTGTTGTTGGTATTGCAAGGAGCCTGGATGATTACAATGTATAAGACCACCTTAGTTGCCTAATGGGTGTCTGATAGACTCAATCTGGAGTTACTGAAGGAATGGAGAAAACATAAGGCAACATTGAAACTATACTCCCCTGATTCAAACTTTCTCTGAAAAAATGCTTAGGATAACCCAAAGAGAATACCAGGGGTCTATTTTTGATAACAACCAAAGTAATATTTAATCTTCACTGATTGAGAGAAATGTAGAAAAAATGCAAAATTTTAAGTTATGTATAAATAGACATTTATTTGTTGGAGAAAATAAAAACTTTTTTTTCCATAGCAAAAATTATATATGTGTGTGTGTGTGTGTGTGTGTGTGTGTGTAGTGTATAGTGTATAATGTATACACACACACACAAATACCTACATTTAAAATAAAATATGGACTTAACATTTTTCTTAGTATTTAGTAGATAATGGGGCCAAATTTTAGTGTCTCTTATGGAGTTATTTATAATGTAATTCCAAGAAAATTATGTAGTACAACCCCTATAGCTCCCTTTAATGTAAAACTCTCCTGGAGTGTGTTCATATCTCCAAAACAAAGTGTAACTAGTCTTCGGTTAGAGAGCATGTGATGAGATAATACTTCAGTTCTAATGAATCTATTGACTCTGCTATTTTAGATTCCAGTTGAGAAAGAATTAAAAATTGGCCTGTCTAATAACTGATCTGGGATGTGTGGACTTTTTGTTGATGCTGAAGAATTGGGCGTTTATTATTTTCTGGTCAGAAAGTAGATCATAGATCTTTAGTCAGTCACAGAAACAGCCCAACTCTGAAAGGTAACTTCTGACAATATACAAGTTCTAAATTGTGGATTTCTCTATGCTGCAAGTTATCACATGGGATTTTCTAATCAATTTGGCATTTAACAAGAAACAAAGTAATGCTATCAGAGTTTAACAGAGCCTTTCTCTATGTGTTCAAATCCTAGCATCAGTTTCTTATACTAGCTTGAGTAGAGGAGAGAGTGGGTGTTTCCATATATA
>NW_004567107.1:60288116-60311400 GCF_000260355.1 Condylura cristata | reverse complement strand
AGCAAGAGCATATAGTCTGCATATAGCCCACTGAGGAAACAAGGAGAATAGAGAAGGCTTCTGTAAGGATGTGCCTCAGGTATATAGCTCAGTGACCTAGATAGAAACTGAATGGCCGGGATAGCTGAAGGAAGTGGTGTTTGGCAAGAAAATAGTAAAAGGAAAGAAGTGGAAGCTGAGTATTTCAATGAAACTTTGAAGAAACCATGTGTAGCTTCTTGAGGACATTAGACCTTGTCTGTTTTCTTTACCTTTACATCTCTTGCATCTAAATGAGTGACAGTCACATAGTGTACACCAAACCAATGTTTGTAGAATAAATAATATGATGAAATACTTACAGAGCTAAGCAGAGTAAGAGAATGCTGTGGGGCAGTATGAGGAGCATTACACAGGCATCGATGTCCTAGAATCTGGTCCCAGCCCGAGAATTATTAATTTCCATCACTTCTCCAGAGGACACATTTGCTCGCCTATAAATGAGAAAGTTCCCATAGAATCTTGAATATATAAAATGATTCCACATCTGTGAAAAAAAAAAAAAAACTTGGGCTATTAGTGTGCCTCTGGAAAATTACTTCTAAGTGATTTAATCATTCACCAATCCCTGATTTACATATGATAATATAATATTTCATATAACAAAAAATTGTTTCTTCTTCAGACTACATTGCAGTGGACACTAGTTTGTTCCTAAGAGACAAACATTCATTTTAATTTGTAGGCTAGCTGCTATAAACATAATTTGTTTATAAGATAAAATAATAAGCTCACAGGTATTTATTACATTGTAAAACAAAAATAACCCTATTTGGAAAAGTTTGGCAGAATACCTGGATGCTGTCAGATGTGACATTCAGCAAAACAATCTGTCTGAGAATCCAGAGATTGGCTTATACAGTGGTAGGGTACCTTTTGGTCAAAGGGAGGATGTTTAGAAACACACATCCGCCATGCGGATTGTAGGAAGGCCCCAGGATTCATTGAGTTTTATCTATAATGTCAGTTTGGATAGTGTGGCTCCAGAAAGGTTATGTTAGTGGTTATATTAATGTTTGGCAAAATGGAAACTGATTACCTCATAGAAGCTGCTTTGTTCTTTTTGGCACTCGATAGCACTACTGAGAAACTTTATGCCGTTTGACCCAATGTAAATCAGTTGATTTCTTTTTCTGGATGGGTGCTTAAAAATATTTCTTAATATTTAAATTCCAGTGATTTTAGTAGCCTATTTTAATGTCTTACGTTGTTGCTATCCAACCAAGGGGAGGGGTGCGCTGACTACTGTGTTCACCCCAACATAGGAGACTCAGAGCTGCAAGAAGGTGAAACAGGAGTCTGGAGTCTGGAGTCTCTTTACTAAGACCACCCATGGGTATATATAGGGTCTTCTATGCCTGTATGTGCAGGAAAAACCGGAAATGTACCCGACGCAAGGGTGGGATGCATGTTTGTACAGGACCTGCTGCCTTGCAGTTTCTGCTAAAAACAAGGTAGTGAGCTGCAGCTGTTTGCAGGACAGAGTGCACTGTGCTCTGCTGGCTTGTTTGTTGGCCTTACTGGGAATGTGCTCAGCCATGTGCAACATCAGCCAGGGCAGACAGGTACACTTGAATACTGTCGAGTTAGCCACAGTCTTAAGTAATTTTTCTTCATAGTATGATGTGCCTTACCAATATTGATCAGTATTGATATCTTAAATTCCATCCAAGATAAAATCTAGCGGTTGATGAAAGTTGTTAGACTTGATACTAAAAGTATGTTCCATAAAAGTTAAATTTGATCCCATCAAAATTAAAGTGTATTGCTCTGCAAAAAGCCCACCTGAGGAGGACCTAGACAAACTCCAAGCTTGAATTTTCTTTCATCAAGATCTTAGGTATAGTGAAGGAAGTTTATATAGCAAAGTAACATTTCTTATCCATTTCTGCCCTTTTACAGCTTCATTTATGGGATCATAACTTTTGTAGCATCCTGAGTTTCCATAATCATGATTCAAAAGTTTGATGGTAGCTACCAAAGGAGGACAAGTAATTTGCTAAGTAGAGCGCAGAATGTGCTGGAAATGCTTTTACATCTTAGCAGCTACTCATAGCTCAGCATTTCTAAATATGACAGTCTAAGTAATAATATATCGAAACTCTGCTCTTTATTCAATGATGTATTGAAAAATGAAGAAAATAGAGAAAATAAATAGATCTTGTATAATGGTAGTCTTTAAAAAGGCAATATATTATAGGATTCAGTAGTACAAGGAAAGTAGAAAAGTGCAACACAAATTAACCAAATGCATGTAAGTGATTCATTAATTAGAGCTGAAAAACAGTGTGCATGGCCCTCCCTGGCGGCGCAGCAGGTTAAAGCACAGCACTGAGAAGCTAAAGCCACTTCCACATGAGTTTGATTCCCACCTGCCCCGGAGGTGACCACATGGTGTGGCAGAACTCTCCTGACCCGCCTGCTGCTCTCCTCAGCAGTGTACTTCATCGATCTGCCTATTCTGCTCTTCAATCTGTCTCTGGTGAAACCTCTTGCCACCCCTGAGCCTCTGGCCTGTACCCCAGTTCTGTATGCACAAATAAATAAATCTTAAAAAAAAAATAGTGTGCATGTGCAAAATATAGTTTAGCAAATGTTTGAAAGGAATGAAGGGCCCTACCTGGTGGCACAATGTGTTGAAGCACAGTACTATGAAGCGAAAACCACTTCAGCATGAGTTCGATTCCCAGCCAGGGAGTGACCCATATGGCGCATAGACCTGCCTGCTGCAGTGTATTTCTTTAATCTCCTGTTCTGCTCTTGCACTGTCTCTGGTGAATCCTCTCACTGCCCCTCCCCTCTAGCCTGTATCCCAGTTCTATACGAATAGATAATTAAATGTTAATAAAAGAAAGAAAAAAAGGAATGACATAGTACTTGGAAACAGACAACCTGAGTTGTCTTTCTTGATTTGCTCTAACTTTCATCTCTTATTCATTTTCACATTTCTAAAATGGAATGGCAGTCCTGGGCACCTCTGAGATCCTTTCCAAAGTGCTAACTCTCTACAGCACTCCTGTTGACTATAGAGGTGAAATGGACTTGCCTCATGCATCACACTTCAGTCCCATCCTTTATGCCAGTGACTCTCTGCCATAGGTAATGCAGAGCGACACACAAATAAGATCCTAGAATCCAATTGGCTTTGCTTTTCTCATTTCCAGAGTGTTATGTTCTAACAAATTTAAAAGTTCTTCAATTTATAAATTCTACCCCTGAAGCAAAGTGAATCAAAACACTTGTGGCATTTGAATCTCTGCACCTTGGGAATGATTTATTGTGTTTGAATTTTCGTTGTGTTTCTATGGGGGGGAATAGGCTTCAGGTATGTAAACATTTCCCCAGTGTAAAAATATACTCTGAACAGCCCTAAGCATGTGCCAAGAAGTTCTAATGTTGCTTGAAAATTATTATTTTTCCATTAAGGATATCTGAATTTCTGAATATTCAATATAACCACGTGATTAATTTATACCTCCTCAACTCTAGATGACTGCTTTCCAACCGCTCTTTAATTTCAGTACATTTACACAATAATTAAAATGCAATTTACTAGGTTTTAAGAGTGTTTGTAATAGATGTTCATAAATGTTTCAGGTAACTCTACTTTTAGGATTTTTCCTAATAGTATATCTTCCTCCCCTCCAATTCATTTAATTCAACACTTAACAGGTACAGCAAGTCTCATAAATAAACATGTGAATTGATTGAAAGAAAGAAGTGATTAAATGGTATTCAGAGGTTAGTGTGCTAGCATTTATTTCCTAGATGGTCTTTCAAACGTTTTCAATTAAAAAGAAAGGAGGGGAATCTTACAACTCTAAAATGAGGGTCTTTGAATTAGTG
The DNA here is from genome assembly GCF_000260355.1 of Condylura cristata. NCBI lineage: Eukaryota > Metazoa > Chordata > Mammalia > Eulipotyphla > Talpidae > Condylura > Condylura cristata. The sequence goes on along the minus strand of NW_004567107.1, from coordinate 60,307,515 downwards.
TTGTATTAGAGAGCTGACTTTGCAAAGAAGCAGCGTCTGTGTGTAGGGAGGTGGGAGGGAGGTAGTGAAAGGGGAAGCAAAAGAATAGAAGGATTAAGATACCCTGCTTAGATTCATTTGTCCATAGAAAAGACCTTTCCATCTGATTAAGTGAAGATGAATGAAGGAAGAATCACAGTGTTCTCACTTAGTCAGCTTAATCACCTTGAGAAATTGAGACAGTTATTTTGCCAACCAGGCTTGAAGGGCCTAAGTGATATTTGCCAAGATGTTTCAACACCTTGATAATCAAGCTGTGCGTAGTGCCATAGATCCAGCTGACAAATATGTCCTTAACCTACTTACATTATTTTGAAATTCTTCAGAATAGTCATTGTGACTAAAACTTGAGAAAGGGGAAAAAAATGATCTAGAAACAGGTCTGACTATTTTAATGTTTTCAAATACCTTCCAGAATCTGACACAGAGGATATTTTATACCATTAATTCAGGTTCCAAACATTGCTGAGAGCACCATCTGCACCACATCTATGATCTTATTGCTTGGGGAGAATATTTGTTTGTTTTTTTTTGTTGTTATCATTTGCTTGTTCTTTGTTTTTTTGTTTTTGTTTTTGTTTTTTAAACTCACCTTGTAATTATGAATCTTTGTTTATTAGGCTTGAGGCTTTTTATATTACTCTAAAACTCACAGTCCAGAAATGTCACTGTTAAGGTTTCACTGGTAATACCAAGGTAGTGTTTGCACGCAGGTGCTTTTAAACACTTGAACTCAGTTTTTTTGGTGAAAGAAATAGTTTTTGGAGAGGTTGGCAAATGCATGGTCCAATTAAATGGAGGTGAGACCAAAAAGTAGGAGGGTACTCAGTAGACTATGGTGAAGGATTAATGGGACTTTAGTGATCCGTGTGGTTGTGGTGATATGTATCTGGAGGGTCATGAACCTGCCCTCCTATCATATGTAGTGTGGTAAGCCAACTTTACATAAGAGGAGTATGGGTGAGGATTATTGGGGCTTTGTTTGTGGACATGGTAAAGAGATACATTTGTAGCAGTTTGAACTTGAAACCACTGGAACAAATGCAATGATATAAACTTTACTTCAACAAATATAATTGGGAAAATATATTTTTTTCTAAAGATTTATTTATTTATGCATACAGAGCTGAGGTACAGGCCAGAGGCACAGGGGCGGCAAGAGCATTCACCAGACAGAGTGGGGAGCAGAACAGGTGGACTGACAAAGTACACTGCTGAGGGGAGCAGCAGCCAGATCAGGAGAGGTCTGCCTCATCATGTGATCACCCCCGGGGTCAGGCATTGAACTTGTACTGAAGTGGCTTTAGCTTCCAGTGTTGTGCTTTAACCAGTTGTGCCACCAGGGAGGGTCAGAGAAAAATATAATTTAAAAAAATAGAAAAAAAATGTTTTAAACATTCACCAGTCGTTCATGACAAGATCTTAAGTAAAATGTGGTAATTAATAAAATAATAGCTATTTGCATGAACAAAATTTTTCAGTATTATGTTTTCTGATATATTCCTATTGACTTGTAATAATATTTCATTGGACTATGTATGCATTTTCTCAAAAAAGATTTCTTTCACCAGAATACTTTTAGATCACAGTATCACCATGTCAGTAACAAGTTAATAATGAGACTGTTAGCATGTTCTCACTGGTTTTTACACATTAATTTCCTGTTAATTCTTATTAATTTCTATAAAGTTGATAAAATTGTTATAACCTCATTCAACTTGAGAAACAGCTTACAGAACTTAACTAACTTCCCTGAGTTTCCAAGTGAAGAAGAAATTGAGTCTTAAGGAATGTACTTCCAGTCTAGTGACTTCATAGCTAGTGGCAGCTTCATCACTATCCTCAGCTAATGTAGTCAGTATGGATAATACATCCCTACTCTTGTCTCCAAAATCACTAGTGGAAAAGTACCTTGTATCTGTTCTTGTTTTTCTATAATGACAGTAAAGTAACCCCAGAATATTTAAGATGACTGTCTTTGTAGGAATATTTCTCTAACTCTTCACAAAGGGAATAAGCCTACATTTTACTATACCTGAATTTATAAAATATCTCCTTTTTATGAAGGTTGTATATTTGATATGTAGCTTTCTCGAAAATAATTTAATAGTTATCCCTTACCAAAATATTTGTCATTACTGAAGAACGTACACAGAATGAAAGTAGAATAGAATTTCCATTAAATATCATATTATAATTTCCTGATTAAAAAAATATTCATTTAAGCAAACAGAACTGGGGTACTCGATAGAGGTGCAGAGGCAGTGAGAGGATTCACCAGAAACAGAGTAGGGAGCAGAGCAAGCAGACTGATGAAGTACAATGCTGAGGGGAGCAGCAGACCTGTCAGGAGAGGTCTGCCTACCAAGTGGATAACCTCCCTGGCAGGGATCAATCTCATTCTGAAGTGGTTTTAGCTTCTTAGTGTTGTGCTTTAACCCATTGTGCCACCAGTGAGGGCCAACTTCCTGTTCTGATTTTTTTTTAAACAATGTATTCTAGAATCAGCCTGTATTTTTTGAACAGTAAGCCAGTTATTATTGAACAATTAGCAAGTTTTTACTGAACTAAAATGACAACAAAACAGAAAGGTGTGTGTGTGTATGTATGTATATGTGTGTGTATATATATATGTATATATATACACATATATATACACACACAGATGTGTTTTCTATATTGAATAAATGTAAAATTATCTATAGTGAAAATGCATGTTCTGTAACTGCATGCACTGCAGTTAATTATAAACAGAGAACAAACAAATCATAGAAACTAAAATATATTGATGCATCCTATAAAATTGTTGTGCTATGCCTTTTTAAAAGGAAACATTGAAGATTTTAAACACATATTTTTTTCTTGTTGTTTTTAAGATTTATTTATGCATAAAGAGCTGGGGTACAGGTCAGAGATGCGGGAATAGTGAGAAGATTCACCAGAGGCAGAGCTGGGAGCAGAACATACAGATCAACTGAAATACACTGCTGAGGAGAGCAGTGGGCAGGTCTTGAGAAGTCTGCCACACCATGTGGGTCAGCTCCCTCCCTCAAGGTGAGGTGGTTGTGGCAAGCTTCATGGTGCTGCACTTTAACCCGCTGTGCCACCAGAGAGAGCCCTGTTTTTTTGTTATTGTTTTTGTTTTTTAAGATTTATTTGTTTATGCATACAGAACTGGGGTACAGGCCATAGGTACAGGGGCAGCGACAGGATTCACCAGAGACAGAGTGGGGAGCAGAACAGGCAGATCTATGAAGTACATTGCTGAGGGGAGCAGCGGGAGGGTCAGGAGAGGTCTGCTGCCATGTGGGTCACCCCTGGGCGGGCGAGGTTCAAACTCATTCTGAAGTGGCTTTAGCTTCTTAGTGCTGTGCTTTAACCCACTTTGCCACCAGGGAGAAGAGCCCTGTTTTTTTGTTTTTTTTTTTTTTAATTTTTTTTCATTTTGAAACACTGTAGTAACTTAAGCTGTTATTAGTCCATAGTAATTATTCCATAACAAGATTGTATTGATTGATTGATTGGCTTTATTAGATGGCATTACTAAATCTGTCCACTTTTATTTTCATATTTGTAACATATAAAGTTTGCATTTAAAGATTTAGAGCTATAATATTTCATAAGAGTTATATGAATTAATGATTACATTTAGGAAATTCTTTCAGTGACTTTTATTGGTAACATGCTCAGTTTCCAGAAATATGTTTAGCTTTGTCACATTTCCAAGGCATGCTAAATAGTTGAACACTGAAAATCATCTTCTGGGTCTGTAAACTACCTGAGGACAGGTAAACTACCTGTCACAGTACAGGCTGAGGAAATGTTATCACACCAATATAACTTAATTCTGAATTATTGCAGTAATTCTAAATTTATTTAGAATATAACTGCAAAAATGTCTGTTTATTAAAAAATCAAAGTAAACAAAATTTAGACTATACATTTATTATCCTGCTAACGCAGTCACAGCAAAATACCCAGTATGAGTGGCTTAGAGATCAGATATATTTGTTCAGTTCTGCATACTAGGAATTCAAGTGCAGGGTGCTGCTGGGATTGGTTCCTGGTGAGATATCTCTCCCTACCTTTAGATGGCCACCTTTCTACTGTCCTCTCTGGACTCATTTCTGTGTGTGCGAAGAGAGAGAAAATGTTTTGTGTCTCTTCGTCTTCTTACAAAGAAACCAAACCTATAGGATTAATGATCTACCCTTACAACTTAATTTAAACTTATTATTTCATTCTACAAATATAGTCACATTGCAGGATAAGACTTATTACTTGAAGTTGAGTGGCATAGCACAATTTAATCCAATCCATACAAACACATGTGAAGCAAAGTTTTAAGCATCTACCGTAGAGACAATGCTGAATGCTGATAAGCCATAACATAAAGAACTTCCAGCCAGGAAAATGTTTTAGGCAGGGTTTATAAGGTCATCTATACTCAGACCTTCAATCAAAGAGCAGTAAGCCTACAGAAAACACAGTAGTAGAAAGCAATTTTTAGCCATGATGATTGTGATTGAATGGCTGAATTTTATTCTCCAAAATGTGTTGAGTAGGAGAGGGAATGAAAACTTCTGTTCCTGATGCAGTAACCTAATGGAAGTACAACCAGGGGAAATCAAGCTAGACTCAGTTTTTAGGATAATTGTGTAAAATGGAATCTCACTCCTAGGGGTAAGCAAGAGTCTAAAGTAAAAATAGGTCCAGAGTAAGCCTGAATTAGAACAGAGTGAATGAGTTATAGATTATGAGAATTAGACATACAGTGTGACAAACTCTTCTCTAGATTTTTGGCACATTATTTGATATAATTTATGTTAAAAACTCCATAAAGAAGTTATTACTTACATATTACATATGGTATCTCTGCTTGGTAAGGTAGGAAACTAACCCCAAAGTGTGTGTGTGTGTGTGTGTGTGTGTGTGCAGTACATCTGCAGAGGTAGGAACCATGTCATCTTCTCTGTATGTTCTCTGATCTTTCCATTCTACAAGTAGGATTTTCTCTATTAAATAAAAGTGGATAGTGAGGTTGTTTACTAGGAAAGTACTTAAAGCATGCACCTTCTGCTTACTAGTCAAATAAAGGAGGGGATATATTCTCTAATCCCAGACAAAAGTTAGGGGTTAATAAAAGCCTAGATGTAGTAGTTAGATAAATTTAAGTACACAAAAATGAAAGGAAATAAGGAAATCATATCATATAAGGACAAGACTTAAGAAAATCTATTTACAATAAAGGGCATAAAAGGGGAGAGAAAGAGGCATGGTGAACAAAATAAAGATAGGAAAGTAAGAATTTCAGTTCTACAGTTCTCTTTAGTACTTAGTACATATCTAAAAGCGATATCAAACAGTATTCATTTAAGTAAAAGTCATTAAAATATTGAGCTCTGTAGACTAGTATGTGTAAATAAGTTCTTAAAAAATATTCTTTTCTGATCTTAATATTTAAGTTGTAATCTGCTGACATACAGATGGACATAATGAAAGTTTAGAAATTTTAAAGAATGTACAAAGCAAGAGACCAAATGTAGCATGAAGAAAATATCGATATTTGTAGATTTTGTCAATATTATTTATATCATAAATGATTGTTTTTAAAAATGTTATAATTTTGATAAATTCTAAGATATTTACAAGACTGAAATAAACCACAATACTGTACATATGTTTGTCTTGCTCATTAAGAAAAAAAATAATTTTGAATGCCTATTATTTTTATTTTCATGTATTACAAAATACATTATTGGAAAGACTGACTTTACAATGAACTCTTCATTAGACCCATATTACCCTTAGCTTTACTTTAAGTTAGAAAATAAAATCTGTGCATAAAATTATTTAGAAAAATCAGTCTACTTGGGCTACAGTTTTTCAATTATTTTATTCTGGTTGTTGTAGTTTTAGGGGCTTGTTTTAAGCATTTATATTTGTGTAGTTTCATATTATCTAACACATGAAAACCATTTGGATTCCCTCTTTCTGAATACATCTACTGTTATTACTTGAACATACAACCTTTCAAATGTTTTACAAAGAACTATCAACATACATTGGTATCTATGAGTATATGCATGCATTATTTTAACAAAGGTTTGATCATGAAATGACCTTTTATTATAATTTTAGTTTTTTTTATTGAGAAAACATTGGATTACATCATTGTATATGATTCTAATTTAAACTTTGAATCAGAATGTATGTCTACCACCAAAGCACCCATAATCTTCCTCCACAGTCAATTGTGCTCTGTCCACTTTTAATCTCCACATAGACCTCCATCACCCCCACCCCACCCCTAGTAGCTTCAACTTTACTGAGATATTTTGGTCATCTTTTTCTGTCAATACATGAATACAAAAATACTTATCTATTTATGCATACAAGAATTGGGTTATAGGCCATAGGTGGAAGAAGTGAGAGGATTTAACAGAGACAGAGTGGGGAGCAGAACAGGTGAATTTACTGAAATACACTGCTGAGGGGAGCAGTGGGCAAGACAAGAGAGGTCGGCTGTTCTACAAGTCTTTGCTCCCTGACCAAGTTTCCTGGGGATGGAAACTCAAGTTGCAGTGGCTGGTGATAGCTTTAACACAGTCTTTAACACTTGTGTCATCAGGAAGGCCCTGTATTTCATCATTGGAATAGAGAAAGATATAATTCAGTTTTGCACAGTTAAATCTGAGACATCTATTAAGCATCTCCATGGAATGGTGAGTATGATATATAATTCTGGAGCTAAGAAGACAGAACCAGGCCTTCCCTGGTGGTGCAGTGGGTTAAAGCCCAGCACTAAGAAGCTTAAGCCACTTCAGCATGAGTTTGATTCCCGCCTGCCCAGGAGGAGATCCACATGGTGCAGCAGACCTCTCCTGACCCGCCTGCTGCTCCTCTTAGCAGTGTACTTCGTAGATCTGCCTGTTCTGCTCCCCACTCTGTCTCTGGTGAAGCCTCTCGCCAGCCCTGAGCCTCTGGCCTGTACCCCAGTTCTGTATGCACAAAAATATAAATCTTAAAAATGAAGACAGAACAACTAAGTATTCACGGCCCTCATGAAGGTTTTCCCAGGTATAAAGAAGAGTCCTAGGTAGGAAAAACTAATTCCTTACTGCAAAGGAAAACAAATTTTTTAAAATAGCTCATCACTGTTCTGCACAATGCTTTAAAATCTATGCATGATGTACTGCTAAACTATTCAAAACAAAAGACCTTGATCATCTGGAAGTGATATCATAGGACAGCTTCTTTGGACTGTCTCTTGAGGTATAAGTTCACTGCCTGCCTAAACCTTTACACTAGTTTCTTCATTTAATAAATGTGGGAACAATGTTCAACCCAAATTTGTTTTAATCAAAATCCTATAAGTGTTCCATTAACTGAACCTCTTTTTCTTTGCAGATTTATTTTTTAAAGATTTATTTATTTCTGCATATAGAACTTGTGTACAGGCTAGAGGTACAGGGGCAGTGAGAGGACTAACCAGAGACAGAGCGGGGAGCAAAACAGACAGATTGACAAGTACAACGCTGAGGGGAACAGCGGACTGGTCAGGAGAGGTCTGCCATGCCATGTGGGTCACCTCTGGATTGGGGATTGAACTCCTGCTGAAGTGGTTTTAGCTTCTTAGTGCTAACCTACTGTGCCACCAGGGAGGGCCCTCTTTGTAGATTTTTAACTTTACAATTTTATAGGGAAATAAAAACAATAGAATAAAATAAATTGCCTAATAGCTCTAGATTAGACAGTTCAATAAATCTGCTAGGGCTAGTAATCTCTTAAAGGAATACCTTTGCAAGTAATAAACACAATAATTCTTTTTTTTTTTTAAGATTTATTTATTTGTGAAACAGAATTGGGGTACAGGCCAGAGGCTCAGGGGGAGTAAGAGGCTTCACCAGAGACAGAGTGGGGAGCAGAACAGGCAGATCTACGAAGTACACTGCTGAGGGGAGCAGCGGGCGGGTCAGGAGAGGTCTGCCGCACCATGTGGTCACCTCCAGGGCAGGCGGGAATGGAACTCTTGCTGAAGTGGCTTTAACTTCTTAGTGCTGTGCTTTAACCCACTGTGCCACCAGGGAGGACCTAAACACAATAATTCTTATTTACCCTTAACATAAATACCCAGATGACAGTTATGTTGCCTAGAATGAACTTTTTACAACTAATAGTTTGAGCAAAGACTTTTGTCTGTAAGTGTAATAAATAGTTTTAAATGAATAATGAAAAGTATCCTTTATCTATCAGTTGATTCACCAATCAATAGATGCATCTCATATATATATATATATATATATATATATATATATATATAAAACAATATATGTATTGTAAATCTTAAGAATTGCATATTGACTATCTCAAGATATTGCTCCATTACTAATTCATTAAAACTTACTCTTGCATCTGTATTTGTTAAACACAGGATAATATATCTAGCAGATGAAGAAGATGAACTCCTGCTGAAGTTGCTTTAGCTTCTTAGTGCCGTGCTTAACCCGTTGCACCACCAGGGAGGTCCTGGATTTCATTTTTTAATCCATCTTGCATGACTGTCTTTTTATTGGTTAGTTTAGTCCATTTACATTAAGAGTTAATATTGAAACACTGGCGTCTGTACTAGCTATTTTATTTTTTGTGATTCCATTCATTTCCTTATTCTGTTCTTTCTATTCATTCCTTTTTTTATATTGGCTTTAGGGTTTCTTATAATATTTTTTGGAGTAGGGGTTAATAGTAATCAATTTATGGAGATTTGGTTTTATCTCTGAGTCTATTGATTTGTTCATCCATTTCTTCCTTTCTGTTATCATTGCTTTTCCCCAAATTCTTGAATTCTTCTGCTAATCTCTGGATACCATCCAGCTCCTTCACTTTCTTCCTCAGGCCATCAATTATAAATTATCTATTTTTGCATTCTCTCTTAACTCTTTTATTGTTTTCATCATGATCTTTTTGAATTCTTTGTCTATAAAATGTAGATGGAGCAGGAGTTCAAATTGGGTCTTAGTTTTCTTGAATTAATATGGAAAATACTTTCACATTATAAATTGCAATATAATTTAAAGCAGAAGTTGTTATAAAGGAAAATGTCATGAAAACAAAAGATAAACAAGAAATAGAAATTCTGAAAAAGATATTGCCATTCTAAAAATGAATGAATATATTCAAAATATATAAATAATTATTGATAGTTCAAAGAGAAAATAGAAAAAAAAATCACACACAAAAAATTGAATGTTTAGTATATCTTTCAGTACATGAAAGACCAAGACCCCAAAAGATGTTTTTTGAAGTTATATGATAGAACCTTTTATATTTCATGATAGAACCTTTTATATAGTGAAAGAAACTATCATTTACAAAAAGACAATATTTGACAATAGACTTATTTGACAATAAGTTTAAAAAAAAGATTTTTTTTTATGCACAAAAGAACTGGGGTATAGGTCGGAGGTGTATGGGTGGGGGAGAGAGGATTCACCAGAGACAGAGTTGGGAGGCAGAAAATGCAGATCAACTGAAATACACTGCTGAGGGGAGTAGTAGGTAGGTTAGGAGAGGTCTGCCAAACCATGTGGGGCTGGGATAGCTTCACAGTGCTGTGATTTAACCCATTGCTCCACCAGGGAGGGCCCTGACAATAAGCTTAACTTTTTAGCCCCAAAACTGACTGTTATTGCTTTTCTCACCAGACTGTTTATTGTTTATTTCATTGTGGTATTGAAAGGCCCTCTTAAATTGAATCACCTTTGGTTTTTCTTCTTTCCCAAACTTGATTCCTTTACTCCAGTCATTTTGGTTTTCTTGGTGTCTTTTGTGCTTACACTGTTTCCTCTTATTGTAAAGGTTCCCTGCCCCTTTTTTTCAAGTCATGATACCTGTCCTGACTGCTCTATGAAGCCCTTCACTTCCACTTAACATTTTTTTCCCATAAAGCACACTCTACCGCTTTATAGCTTTCTCACTCTCAATCTTAATTCCTAGCTCTGCTTAAACTGGTTTAGGGTACTGACAGTGTCATTTTTTTTTTTAATGTGGCAATTTCTGTATGTGGTACATATTAGCTACATAATAAATATATGAAAATTATATTTTACCTATTCTTTGATTAAACAGACCTTCAGTTAAAATATATATATATATATATATATATATATATAGCAACATAAGAACAGTGAGACTAAATACATATGAAAGCATAAATACATATGAAAGCACTTTTGAAACAACCACATTAGAACTGTGCCATTATACCATGGCACAGTAGGGACTTTTTTTTTAATTTTCCCAGTTTAGAAGTCTTCTGCATGACTAGTTAAATCTAGTTTTTTTTAAATAAGGCCACACTTCCTTAACACAATACTTATGTTGTTATCTTTAGAGGCATAGAGAAGTAAATATATCTAAATTAAAAATTCTAATAGAAATGGGATAAACAGTTAAAACCCAACACAATTTTTTAATGTAAAAATAGTGTTACAGGGGCCCTCCCTAGTGGCGCAGCAGATTAAAGCACGGCTAAAGCCACATCAGCATGAGTTCAATCCCCGCCTGCCCGGGAGGTGATCCATATGGCACAGCAAACCTCTTCTGACCTGCCTGCTGCTCCCCTCAGCAGCGTATTCATAGATCTGCCTGTTCTGCTCCCCACCCACTCTGTCTCTGGTACAGGAGCCTCTCACCGCTCCTGTACCTCTGGCCTGTACCCCAGTTCTGTATGAACAAATAAATAAATCTTTGAAAAAAATAGTGTCACACATCTGAAAAGATGGGATCCTATATTTTGAGTCATATATAGTGTTGTAAACCAATGTAACCTTAATTCAAAATTGTAAAAAAAAAAAAAAAAAAAAAAACTATACAAACTAAACATATAGCAAAAGTGTAGAGCAAAATATAAATAAGTGATGAAGTAAAACTTTACACTGTATTCAGAACATTTTCTTACCCTTTAGTGGTTGAGTGGTTGGAACATTAAGAAAATAACTCTTGTCCTTAAAATATGTTTGGAAGTTATTAAATCAGAATACAATTTTAGACGGTATATTTTACTGATCTGTTTAATAGAACATTATTCAATTCTTTAAATTTCGAGTTTAGAAAGAGGGAAACTCAGTGAAATTTCAGGAGAACACTGAACGTTATATTTACACACAAACGGTCCTCTTCCTATTCTTTTTTCCTTATTGTCTTGCTTATTTGTCAGTTTTTCTGATTTTAATTGTTTTTCTTTCCCCTCCCATTGTCATCACAGTGTTCCCATTAATTTTTCCTATTGGTGATTACCACTTTGCCCTATGCCCCAGGAAGTCATGGCAGAAAGAAGTTCTATGAAAGAAAGGTGTTGACTGTTTCTTAGCCTAATGATCACTGAACTCAGAGTACTATGTCTAGTTTTCAGTCATCTTACACAAAAGCAGATGTCAGTCCATTTTTTATGTAGCACTTAACGTTTAATCTCTTGATGGAAAACAGTTTTTCTTCCATAAGTTTCTGTTCCCCCAAATGTGATGGTAATAATGAAATAAGCTTTTTGACTTTAACTAAACATGTATTATATTTCCATATGCCATCAGCCTACACAAGATACTAGGGAGAACATTATAGATAATGCCTAATTGTGTGTTCCAGATGGAAACACCATCAATAGATTACTTTGCAGCTATATGATCTGCAGTATGTTGATTTCAGAGTTGACATTATCAATTATAGTGACATCTTTTAAATTGAGTGTTTTATGGAACCCTTAATTTTATATGTATAATGCATTTTATGATGTATTTATGAACTTTTATATTAATTGGCTCAGTTTGTAGAAATATTAAATGTATAAACAGAACTGCTTTGAAGTGACTTTAATGGACTCAAAGTAATAGAGAAGGTGTTTCTTTCCATTTTGGTTAACAATAACAGCCAGTTGTTTAAGTCAAATTTGTAAAAATTACACCTTAATATGCAAATCCATTTTTTCATTACTGATGCAGAGCAAAAAAAGTCAACAGGATAGCAAACACTAACATTTTGCCTCTAAATGCTCACGGACATAAAATAAATGAGGCATGGCTATTGATTGTCTTTGGCCTACATTATCTGCACAGGAACTATTAAGGAGGCTTTTCCATCTTCCTTTCATGCCTCATTTTCTCATACTATCTAATGAAGAGCTTCACTTAAACTATAATGTGCTACTCTCCTGAAAGTACATTTTTATGGCACTAAAAAGCAATACTTGTGTATCAGGAACTGCTTTTACTGCTACATTTATTAGCTTGTTGCACTGTATAAAATTATAAAATATTCTAAGTTGGGTGGCATTATTTGTTCTTTTAATTAATTTCTGATTTTAAAGTTTATTTTGTTAGACTAAACATGCTGAACTCTCTTCGGGGTATGGATAAGTGAACCAAATACCATTTTCCTGGAAAAATTACACATAGACATTATGAGTATGTTAAATGCACACAAGTTAGTTCCCATTCTGAGATTTAAAAACCGAAACAACCCCATAAGACTTTGAGTAAAAAATTTGAATCCGGGATTCCATGGGCTCTCTAGGGTTTACCATTCTCTATTCCCTGCTGTCTTAAGTTTTACACCCTACATTGTCATGTACTTGTATGCCCTCTCTGTATCCCATGCATGGACAGTAGTCCGATTAGCCTGAGTTACCTATTAACAGCCACTCTAATTCAACAACCCCATGAACATAATTCTAAAATGTAGTAGATATTTATTATTTGTTAATAGATAGTTCCTCAAATATGACACATATAAACCATTTGTACTTCACTTACTTGGAAACAGAGGAATCTCAGGGAAAGAGTAGAGAGGAGATACTACATTTGCCAATATAGTAGTTATATATAGTTATATATATAGTTGCTAATAATTTGTTACCATATCTTCATTGGATGACTATTCTCTGCTCACTGGAGACATATTCAAAATCCATCCTTATTTGCCATCTTTACTAAACCAGAACCCTGACACTGATTTTGGAAATATTATGGCATCTGTAAATACTCTGTGACCTGGTTCCTTCCTGGCAATAAGAAGTAACAGACGTCATATTCTGGTAAAAGGACAATAGGTAGAAATACTACTAAAGGGATTCATTAACAGCTCCTCTAGGTGCTTCTTGAAATACAAAACCACACTGATGATTAGGAATCTCTTTAGTTGCAGCCATTCCATGCATACCTCTCCAAAGGAGGGGATACTTAACAAGCTTAAGTATTTCAGGAATTAAGAAACAGAACTTTGGAAGAAACTCAAAATGAATTTGAAAGCTCTAGTTTTAAAGAAAGCATCATAAACAGGTTGATAGTACTTTATGGTGTTTTATTGTGGCCTGAAGCTCCATTATGCAGCTCCAATTTGCCAATAGTATACCCTTCCTTACAACAGCTATAGAGCTATAGTATTTATATTTTACCACTACTTTGTTCTCCAGGCTAGTGTAAAGCTTTCAACTTTTCAGCCTGTGTGTTAATATTGTATGTTGTTGTTAATGTTTTATATTTGTCATAGGGAGCCCCCCCAGAATTATTATTATTATTATTATTTGGATAGAGTGATCAGACATCCTTCCCTTATTCCACTCTTCTCATAGGCACTTGCAAGGTAGCTATCACCCACAGAACCAACTTTTTCCCTACTCTTTGTTCCCGCTAAAATCATAGCAGAGAGAACTGAAACTATAATTTTGAAATTAAATATAAAATTATTAAAGATATTTATCAAATCTGACATAAAAATTTTTCCCAAAATTTTCATTTTTAACAATGCCAAGAAGCCCCCTATAACATGATATATCTGAGAAAGTTTCCATAGAATTCAGCACCAGAAATTTTTGCCACTTCCTGGCAATTGATACATTTGCCAACAACAAAAATAATGCAAATTTTTATATGCAATTTCCATTTTTGCTTTGATCCTCAAGAACCTCAGAGTCAAGATTTATTCCTAATGCAAGCAGGAATATTTTAACTCATAAAAGGGCAGTATTCTATTTTGTTATAATTGTTTTTTTACTTGTTTTTTTCTGTTTTACATTTACATTTATTTTATTTAAAATGCCTGGCTTGTAAACTGCCTAGCTTCATTTTTTAACAAAGTGGAGTATACATTAATCATACTTTAAAAAGTGAATTATTATTCTAATTTGGTTGTATTACTGTATGTAAGAATAACATGGGTTTCTATTTTATTTTAAATATTTTATCAATGTTGATTATAAAATTAGTATATTAACATGATTAAGTAAATCAAATACTTTAAGAGAGTGCATGATAAAAATACACTCACTCTCACCCTGTGGTACATAGAATATTGTACTTCCCCAAGTGTTTTTACTCTAATCCTCAGAATCTATAGTTAGTAAAAGAGACTTATTTAGTAAAAGAGACTCTAGATATGGTTAGGTTAAGTATTTCATGTTGAGATGATTATCCTGCATTATATAGATGGACCCAAGCCAGAGATGCAGGGGTGATGAGAGGATTCAGCAGAGAGTATGTGGGAGCCAGGGCAAAACAGGCAGATCTATGAAGTACAGTGCTGAAGGGAACAGTGGGCGAGACAGGAGAAGGAGAGATCTGCTGTGCTATGTGGGTCACCTCCCTGGACAGGGATGGAACTGGCCCTGAAGTGGCTGCAGCTAGCTTCACATTGCTTCTCTTTAACCTATTGTAAAACCAGGGAGGGCCCAGACAAGAATCTTTTTAAAGGAAATGAAAGAAGATCAGAGAGATGAGAAGATAGCATGACCATGAAAACAGAGACTGTAGTATTGGGGACATAAGCCAAAAGTGTCAGAAACCTCTAGAAGTTTGAAAATAAAAGGAATGGGTTCTTCCCTTTAGTTTCTAAGAGAGGCCAGCTCTGTCAATATCTTAATTTCAGCTGTGTAAGACTATTTTCAGGCTTCTCAGCCACAGAAATAGAGGGGGAAATTTGTGTTGTTTTAAGCCATCAAGTTTGTAGCAATTTGTTAATACTAGCAACAGGAAACTTACACACTCTGCTGTACCCACCTCTCATACCTCAAAATTAGCCACTGTCAAGAATATCTCATATAGCATTAAAGGAATTTTCTATATCCATGCAATTTTATTCATATAATAAACACAAAATCATATCATGCATTTTATTTTTAACCTTTGACAGATTTTTATGCTTTTCTGTAGATTTTTAAGTTACCACATAGCTTACATAATATATATATATATATATATATATATATATATATATATATGTTAATTTTTTTAAAGATTTATTTATTTATTTATACAGAACTGGGGTACAAGCCAGAGATGGGGAGGGTGAGAGAATTCACCAGGGACAGAGTGAGGAGCAGAACAGGCAGATGCCCCGCCATGTGGTCACCTCTGGGGCAGGCGGGAGTCGAACTCATGCGGAAGTAGCTTTAGCTTCTCAGTGCTGTGCTTTAACCCACTGCGCCACCAGGGAGGGCCAAAAATACATATTTTTGTATACATTTTTAAATATAGGTCAGCAATAGAAAGCTGTTCATCTTGAAGATATAGATTTTATGTTGACCATCAATTTGGTCTCTCTTCAAAGGGAGAGTCCTTCACCAATTTACCCACAATATTAAAAGGAAAAGAAGAGCTACCCCCAACTACCATAAATATGACATCGTAAAATGTGGTGGTGAAGTTAATTTAAACTATAGCCAAATCATTGTTCTGGAAACTGATTCCAGTTGGTGGTGGAGATTAAGGAACCAGAACATTCTTCTCTACCATCATTAATGATGTGGGAGGAGGTGGGGTTTCCTAGGATCCCTTTGAGAAAAATTTGACAGTCTTCACTTACCAGGAAAAGGCATGTTTATTAAGCAACAAGATGCTTATGTAGATAAAAATGGGCAACATTTTTATCTGAAAGGCAAGTGCTACATTTTTAAGAGGTGGCATTGTGTATGTGTGTGTGTAATTTATTACTTTGAGGGACAGATGGCTTTTTGAATTGACTTGTTAAGTATCCCTATCAGCAACTCTGGTTCCTGGCTCTATGAAAATCATAGAGTCTATTTAATGACTACTTTAATCATCCCTTCCCCCACTTCTGGCTCATCTACCAGGCTGACGATCTGGATGTTAGGAGTCAGGGTGCATGGCCTTCTCAACTTTGTATTTTCTTCAGCAATAAGTACATGTTTCTGATGCTACTATCAACCCCAAAGGACACAGAGAATTTTATTAGGTGTATAACACAATCAATTTTCAGCCTCCCAGGAATGCAGTTGAAGCAGTTAATAGTTAATCACTAGGAGGGAGCATAGGGAATGCAAGTCAGTGAATTAGTTAAAAGTGAGAATACAATTCAGTAGTCAGAGTTTAATCTGGTACATTTTTTTGGGGCGGGGGGATGAATGGGATCCTACTACAATTAAAAATAAAAACAGAAGTTATCTCTTCTATATCTTCATACTCCCTACTTTGTAGAACCATTGGTTAAAAAAATACAAGAAAAGTAAGTCATTTAAAATATATTTTGGCGTTTGCAAAAGACTGGATAAAATATAATGTGTTTGTCTATCAGTCAAACATAAATAGAATAATTTTTATCAGCACTAATTCACCACCACACACTTCAATGGCAGCAAATAGTATAATTAAATCAGTTGCAATTTTTTTAACTTGGGACAATGTTTGGGTTAATTAGGATCATCATATTGCAAGAACCTCTGGTCATATTGTCTCTAGAGAAATCTACACTAAGATGTTAAGTTTTATTCCTTGCATACTAATCATGAGAAGAATATTTATAAAACTGAAAATAACCAATGTTATATGTTGTTCATTCTGTATTACTCATTACTCTGACACTTTTTTGATTCTCACACTTGTATACAGTAGATTGCTTATTTTCCTTATTTTGTCAGTGACCAGTTAATGGCAGTGCTAAGAACTCAAAGTTTCTTCTCTGGAACTGTTGTTTTAATTACAAACCAAAATTGTATTACGTTTACTGTTTTTAGATATTTCATTCTGGATGACCCTATTAAGGGGTTGAAGCTTTTCACAAAATGACTTAATTAGTACCTTATAAATTAGAAGTTCCTGTGTCTTTAGTATTTAGTAAATACTCTATTTATGTGCTTTGACTCCTAGTACTTGAAAACCAAGCAGTATGGTAAAATATAGACACAGCTGCTGACATAATGAGCCACACTATTTCCCATTAGCTCAATTTTCTTTAAAAGGCATGCTACCAAAGGGTAGCATTTAGACAAAATAAGAAGTAAAATATAGTTCAACATAGCTTTAATTTTGCTAGTAGTCTAGCCTTACCCTAAATTTGTGAATATTCATCAATATTTACACTTTTGAGCCCTGAAAGTGAGTTATTTATAACAAATATAATGCAGGGGCTCCCTATCATTATGTTGGTTTATCAGCAAAACTGAGACAGTGAGTTATTTTACTAAGGCTCTTTTCCAGAACTCCTGGATTTTATTGCAAAACTTTAAGTTTTATTTTTGATGTGCTTTCAGAGTTCTAGGGTCACTCCCAGTTGTCTAATTTTTAAGAGGTATTACAATTTTGGAATTCGTATTGGTATTTCAGTACCCATAACTATCCCCGTGTAACTTCACACAACTCAACATCTTACCTTTGGAAATGGTAGAATAAATCTTTGTCCTATCCTCTTCCTACATGTTTTATGTGAGTTGAGAAGAAACAGAAGGTGGACTAATTATATTGAATTAACTGTCATGAATTTGGCATTCAAGTTGTTTTAAATACAGATACATTTCCTTTAAAATGTCAGTATATCATTTGATTTGTTATATCATTTAAAATGTCAGGACTATCATTTGATTTGGAAAGAAAGAATATGTGAACATGCATTAGAGCACAAATTTCAGTATTTTAGGTAGCCATAATAGTTACTTTTTTCTCTGCTTTGTTTTCTAATCTGTACTCTATGATTTATATTAACTTGAAAATCTCATCAGATAGCTAACCTGTATTGACTGAAACACATTGATAAATTAAGCTGAAAAAAGATTCTATAATTTCCCTCCCTAACTAGCAAGTTTGGGTTAATGGATGTCACAGCAGCATTTAAAATTTATGCTATATCAGCAATAAATTAGGATCACGTCTGAATGCAGCTGTGTTCTCAGACTTGTCACAGCACAAACCAGATTAAGATTTATGCTGCTGTTTATATTAGTTTTTCATGTGCTTCTGCTTATATTATGAATATATATGTGTATGCTTTACTCAGTATTTCACTGGGCAATTTGATATTTCCCAAGTGTTTTATGTGAGTGGAGAAATAATAGAGGGTGTTTCATGGGAGCATTGGTTATAATGATATAATCTGCATGATCTGCATAGAATAGATAATCTCTTATTATTAAATATCTTGTATCTATATATGATAGATATGTGTGATATAAGCTATATATGGATCATGTGTTAGACTTTCTAATATTTTTAGACAAATTTCCTTAAAATTTTCAGTATAAGAATTATTATGCATATGATCCAAACAATATATATTGGCTTCTAAAATAATATTATCAGACTTGTTCAAACAGGATTGTTTTATGTGATTTATGCTTATCACCTTACCTTCATTCCAGAAATAGTTGATAGGATTTGAAAATATCAGCTTGTTCTTAAATTGTATTGGTGGGAGAAAAATAATAAAAGAATATTGATCAAAATAATCTAATATTCTATGAGCTCTTAGAAGACACCCTGCTATTGGAAAGGCATAGAAGGTCAAACAAACCTCGTTCCTTTCACCAAAGGGAGGAATGTCTGTCTCCACAATATTAAGTGTTGGGTCAGTGAGAAAATTTAACTTTGTTCAGGTTTTGTTCTTACAACAGAACTCTACTTTTTCTTCCTCTAGTTTACTACATAGACATAATTTACTCTATTCCTTCCTAGTCTGATGCCACCTTCCTCTGCAATTATTTCTGTATTATTCACTTGGCAATGAGCATGTTGAATGATTTCTCCATTTGTCTCAACTAACTTATAGCAGATAATATTGGTACCCTAACAAGGAATCTGACTCTCTCTTTAACATCCTTAAGGAATTACTATAAACTGTCTTCTCCCTGTTAGCTATGATTATACATTTTTTTAAAAATCCATTTCTGTTTTATTCTTTGGAATTTATGCTTGTGTTTTATGGTCTAAAGAGAGTGAGTGTTATGGGCCCTCAGTAGTAGCACAGTGGGTTAAAGCATAACACTGTGAAGCTTGCCATAGCCACTGCAGCATGAATTTGATCCCTGGCCAGGGAAGTGACACACATGGCACAGCAGACCTCTCCTGTCTTGCCTGCTGCTCCC
>NW_004567107.1:60286834-60287876 GCF_000260355.1 Condylura cristata | reverse complement strand
CACCTCCGGGGCAGGTGGGGATCGAACTCATGCGGAAGTGGCTTTAGTTTCTCAGTGCAGTGCTTTAACCCACTGCGCCACCAGGGAGGGCCAGTAAATAAATATTTTTTAAAATAAAGGAGAGTGTTACAGTAAAGGACAATTTAATTGAAGGCTTAATATCACCAGTGCACTGTTCAGCATTGACGTACATGTAAGAACAGGAAAACAGAGAGAGAGAGAGTGGTGAGCAGGCTTACATGTATGTTTTCATTGTGGAATGTAGGGGTTAGAAAATATTTTAAGGGATACTTTCATGAATCTGTCTTTTTTTCCAAGTGACACAAAGCAAGTCTAGTTTCATCAAACCCAATGACTCAGTAAATATATGTCAAACACACATTACTATATCTCAGCCATTTGTGAAACACAATTTGCTGGACCCTCTCATTCTGATAATTATCCTACATTTGTTTCACTTGTGTATACAAAATTGGTACACAAAATGTTTTGTTGTCACCACTGTGTCTGTTTTCTTTACAAACATATTGGACTGAACAATAATTACAGATAGCCTCAAGCAGATTGTTGGAAGAAGTTAGTAACAACTCAACAGTTCAGTTCTGCTGGATTCCTAATCAGGCATCTAAAGGATGTTCTCAACCCTCATATTTATTAAATTGATGTCTTTCCAGACATACTGGAATTGATTCTGAAATATTTTGTCTTTGCTGTTAACACCAAAGTTAGTCATTAAGCACTGTGACACTTGATTTCATACAAAAAGTCATGAAATCTCTGCCTTACTAGTTGGTGGGGA
Organism: Condylura cristata; assembly: GCF_000260355.1. Taxonomy (NCBI): domain Eukaryota; kingdom Metazoa; phylum Chordata; class Mammalia; order Eulipotyphla; family Talpidae; genus Condylura; species Condylura cristata. Next base: position 60,287,077 of record NW_004567107.1, on the reverse strand, counting down.
ATAAGGAGTAATTATTCCAATAATAAGGAATTGACAGTAACAGAACTTTTCAAAACATACCCGCCAAAGAAAATGCCAAGTTTACTTAGTTTCCCTATGTAGTATTTCTGTAGTATACTTCATATCTGAAAAAATATCAAGTCACCATCTGTTGTCAGGTCTTCTGATGTCTATCTATCTATCTATCTATCTATCTATCTATCTATCTATCTATCTATCTATCTATCTATCTATCTATCTATC
>NW_004567107.1:60233863-60286734 GCF_000260355.1 Condylura cristata | reverse complement strand
TTATGTCTATCTATCTATCTATCTATCTATCTATCTATCTATCTATCTATCTATCTATCTATCTATCTATCTATCTATCTATCCATCTATCTATCTATGTACATCTATATCAGGTATATACATATATATATACATATATACATATATATGTGTGTGTGTGTGTGTGTATACACTCACTCACTGTGCTGCATAGGCCCCATCACCTTTACAAAATCTTGAGCTCTTTGTTGTATTGTGTTAACTAAGATGGTGAAATGTTTTACATATAATAGATTGCTTAGACCCTTTATTTATGCTTAAATCCTTGTCTTCTGAGTAAGTGTTTCAGGACTATTGTGGTTTTTAGAGTAATAGAGAACTCTTTACCTGAAAGCTTTATCACTCTGACAGTATATAAATACTTCCAATTACCGAGATTCTATCTTTTTAGTTTCCTTGTCTCTTTCCATAACCTTCATGATTTTTTTTTTTTGGTATTATGTTAATCTTTAATGCCTCTGAATTCCATTATTTATTATAATCAAAATTTGACATTCATGCTTTTATAGTTTTAAATTGTAGTATCTTGTTGACTCTAAGTTCTTCAGGGGAAATAGCTGCAATTATATGTGTTTGTTTCATGTATGTTGCCAAACGTGTGTGCAGTACTCAAAGCCTGCACAAAATTTTCTGGGTAAACCAACACATCAAGTGAATAGTGAAACTGTAGGAAGTGGAAACGCCATTTCCTCAGACATTATTGAAGATAAAGTGACTTAAACCTGGGCTAAATTATGATCAAAGACACTACTCCTGATCAAAACAAAGTTTCAAAACAAATGAGATCTCTTACCAGGGAAAATTATAAGACTTTAAAGATCACTTATATTGGTCAGCTTGCACTAGAGAAACAAATGTAAATGAGGATGTTTATTCCAAGGAATTGGCTCATACAATTAAGGAGTCTAGAAAGTCTCAATATCTGCTTCCTGCCACCTGGAGACCAGGGAGAACCAGTGATAAAATTCAGTCTGAACTGAATGCCTGTAAACCATGAGTGCTGAAAGCAAAAGATCAATGTCCTAGCTCAAACAATTAGACAGAAAGGGGTGAATTCATTCTTCCTGTGTCTTTTTGTTCTGGTAAGATCATCAACAGATAGAATGGTACCCACCTACATTGGGCAGGACAAACATCTCTACTGATTTTACTTCTTTAAATGACAATTTCACAGTAAATGATTAGTCAAATACCTGGGCACCCCATGATTTAGTCAAATCAACCACAATAATGAAGAAACTGAAAACTTGATATGTTATTTACTTTCCCAAGGTTATTCAGTTGTTAGTGACTTGTCCAAGATTGGTTGAGTGGAAAAATCATGATACAAATCTTTTCTCTGACAGATGATCTTTCCACCTCTCACAGATTTAACAGATGATACAGACAATTGATTGGAAGTGTGCCCCAGGGGGTTATGAACAACATGGTATAGACAATCCTCACTTTCTCAAATAATGCTCTATAATATCTGTATTCTAATGATTCTTTTTTCTCTGACCAGTTTTAAGAAGTAAAATTTTATTTAAGTTTAGGTCTCATCACTTTTCACAAACCAGAAAAATTTACTGCCATTCTCAGGGCATTCCATTTCTGCTAGAAGCTTCAGAAATGTCATAGGAAGTTCAATATATTTTTAAAGAAGACATTGAAAAATTGAAGTGCTCCAAAAGAAGGTGACCAGAATAGTGAAATGTCTAGAAACATGTCATGTGAGGAATGTGCCTGTCATTTTGTGTTCAAGAAAGTGGTGATGTGTCTAAAAGATGCTGCATTTCTTGCAGGGCAATGATAACTTCCTTCAATTATTTGAAGAGCTGCCATGTGAAACTAGGATTCTGTTTTCAAAATAGCTCTAGAATACAAAACTTGGACCAATGTGTGACAAGTACAAGAAGGCTGACTTCTACTCTCTATAAACATTCTTATCCAGTAGTTGAAGTCTTTTTCAGTTCTCCTATTCATGCCAATGGAGCTGTATTTTGAGCCACTTTTTAGCACAAGCCAGTAACCCCATATTGAGTGGGAGATAGCCTGAATGACCTGTGTCATTTCCGACTTAAGGATCGTGTGAGTATCTGTCAGTAACCTATTTCCAGATGGATGGCAACCAAACCTCACTCAGCAATTTTCATTTATCTCACTCAGGCAAAAAAAGCATTTTATGGAAAACCATGCTATTAAAATCCACTACTAACACTGGAATTCATGATTAATTGTCCAGGCTGTAGGTAGAAAATAGCCTGTTATCTTGAAGTGATTCTCTTCCTCCTTACCTAACTTACCAGAACCCACAGCTTTGCTACAGTAATGAAACTATATAGTTTTTTTTTTTTTAGGAAGCTGTCTCAATTGATCTGCATAAGGGAATGCATTAAAATAAGGCCTTGCCCTCTCCCATCTTTTTAGGTCAACAGCAGGTATTTGTGGTGACTTATACAGAACAAGTGTAATTTAATGAACTACAGTTTTGAAAGTGTTAGAAAATGAATCAAGCTGTAAAATATGCCAGAGGTTTTAAAATAAATGAAGTCAGTCATGGTTCAGTGTATTTGAAATAACGTTCACAGTGAGGCAACATAAATAATATGAAAATGCTTTCACTTCTCACCTTGATTAGAATAGAAAGTCCATATTTAACAGTTATTTTGAAGTCTGAACGTGACTCAAACTACTATTCTAGTGATGTTTTGTCTTTATCATTTTTTTCATTCTCTAAACCAGCAGTCAAAGCTCATATTTAAGTTTAATCCAGCTCTCATTGAGCACACAAGTTCCATGATGGAACTCATTTTATTAGACCCTGCACTCAATACGAAACATCAATTGCAGAGGGTCACACTGCATCTTTCTCGCTGTCACACCAATATCTTCCTGAGTGCAGTTTGCAATGTCTCAGGTTCTTTATTTATACTGGAACTCATTTAGTTTGATCTCAGAGCTATTTCCAAAATGCCTGCAGTACACAAAAAAGCACTTTATCAACAAATAGTCCATTGCTTTGGAGATAGGAATATCAGCAAGATTCTCTGTGGCATTAGAGATCTGGGCAAATGATAAACAGGCTTATGAAGAAACAAGTTTAATTCTCAGTGAAATTGTTTTATATGTAATGGATCTATGTGTTTTAAAATTGTACTGCTAAAGTGAATCTTGTATGCTCTGCAAACTTTAGGTTTCGAAATGCAAAACTAGTACTTGAAGCTTATAACTCTTTTTACATACTCTAACTGTAATTTAGGTGTCTTCCACTAGATGATTGAGTTATCTTGGGGACTTAAGTAGACTTAAGTAGAAATTTTTTATTCAACTCTTACTAAATAGGCTGCATGATCTCTGATAGGCCTGCACTCTAAGTCCAATAACATTTCACTACCTTCTCAAAAAAACAAAAAAAAAAAGTGGGAGAAATCTCTTTTTCTTCTTATGACATAGATAATGAGCCAGACAAATAACTGCAGAGATGAATCAAAAAGGATGCTGGTCCAGAAAGTGCTAATACATGAACAAGGGACATTTAGAACATAAGTACATCAAAAAATGTAAATAGAAGACACTCTATACTTTTACAGAGAATGGCAAGCACATCTCTACTTGAATGTCTCAAAAGAAGTTAGCACTTAACCTGACTTTTGGAAGATGATAAATATATGGAAATAAAGGGTTTTTTCCTTTTTTTCTTTTTTTCTTTTTTTTTTTCCTGAACAGAAATACACAAGACTATATTCAGGGAAGGAAAATAAAAAATAAAGCAGTTTTTAAAAGTCACACTAATCATGAATTTGGCTATTCAAGCCTGGATTTTATTGTTTATGACATAACATATTTAGATGTAGATATATGATCTAAGTGTTTATTTAAAAATGTGGAGACTAATAGTATTTTTTTCACAGATATTGCATCCAAAATGAAATTACTCACATTTGCAGTTTCCAGTGTACTTTTGCTTATGCATTTACAAATACGAATTTAATCTCAAGTAGATTAAAGGCAATTGATGTCTTTAAGCATAGACTGAGAATTTAGAAATGGGATTCCAGCCTTCTCTACTCTCTTCCCCCACATTTTCTGTAGAAATAAGGAACCTTCAAAATATTTTAAAAAGGGATTAACAGCATTTTGGTTTTGATGTAGCTAATTTAATCACTGAAATTATTAAGGAGCTTGGAGTAGCAAAGAGGGTTAGAGCCCTTCCTGGTGATCTAGTAATTAAGAATCATTGCCATTGTGCTACGACCACTGTAGCTTGATCCCAGCCAGGGGAGGTGACCCACACAGTGTAGCAGACCTTTCCTATCTTACACACTGCTCCCCTTTCAGTGTGTTTCAGTAGATCTGTTCTGGTCCCCGCTCTGTCTCTGGTGAATCCTCTCACTCCATGCACCTCTGGCCCATACCCCAGTTCTTCTATGCATAAATAAATAAATAAATTTCAAAAAAGGGGGTGGGGAGATCTGGTAATATCCCATTGCAAGGCTACCCTAGGGAAGGTGGAAAGCAAAGTGTGAAGGGTGTCCAGTCGACTATGCTAGGAGAGTATGAGCATATCAGTGGGAAGTGTGTTGTGGTGACATATATCGGAAAAGCTGGGATCAAACCACTTGAATCATATGCAGTGTTGTTAGCCATGTTACCTCAACTAAAAAAAAAAAAAAAGAACTAATGAAACTTGCAGTGATAGAGGCATAGATGTGGAAAGGTACCAACATACTTTGTTTCTTTAGGAAAGTCCATCGACTCTCTTTCTAATTGTAGATTATAAAATAATATCAAGGTCTGATACAAGAATTTGATATTTAAAAAGTTAAAGTAAAAACTTTGATAGAAAATGTGTAAGAATTTTAGGAATAGATTAAATAAGCATTAAGAGATAACTAGAGTTTCCTGTAGATATTAATCCAGAATATAAAATTGTTGGATTGAACCATCTCTCTCTCTCTCTCTCTCTCTCACACACACACACACACATGCATGCACACGCACACTTCCATATTTATTTTTCTCTTTGCTCCTATCTCAACCTTATCTAAACTACCTTCTTTACTTTTAAATGTGAGTCTTGTACCAGAAATTTCTTTATTTCTTGATCATTTTCCCTGTATTCTAAAAAGTTACATATATATATATATATATATATATATGCATACATACATGCATATCTATATCTATATAGAGAGAATGAGATATAATTTATCAAAATACTTCAGAGAATTACCTCAAAATTACACTCAAGCAATAAATCTGGGTGGAAAATAAATAGAAACCTCAATGTTTTATGTGTAGGAACCTGAAAATATTAAGCTATTATATGACATTTAAAATCAGTGAAATATTGGGCCTTCCCTGGTGGCACAAGCTGCAGCCATCTCAGTGCAAGTTCAATACCCAACCCCAGTGGTGACCCACATGACCCAGCAGACCTCTCCTGACCAGTCTGCTGCTCCTCTAAGCAGTGTACTTTGTCCATCTGCCTGTTCTATTCCCCACTCTGTCTCTGGTGAATCCTCTCACCGCCTCTGTACCCCAGTTCTGTATGCATAAATAAATAAATCTTTTAAAATAAATGAATAAAATATACCAACTTCAAAAGGAACATAGTAGTCTTTTTTAATAAGAAATATGCATGATTGCCACCATGCCTTTGGATTTAAATAAAGGATCTTTCCAGAACATTCTTACAGTTTAAAATGAACATCTTAAATTACTTGAAAGTGTTTTGCTTTTGAAAAGAATAAATTACTGAAAATTGATTTGCAAACATTACCACAGTTAAGATCCCTTATGTTTTGGAGCTACTTAAGTGTTTCTTTAGAAAGGAGTAATTGAAGATAACATTTGAAGTCACAGACAAAGAAAATGATAGGTTGGCTCTCAAAAGTAATTAAGAAAATGAAAATGTATCAGTTCTTGATACAGTTATCTCAGATAGGATGCTTATTAACCTTTTTGGGAGAAACAATATTTTCCCTATGTTTTAAAAGTTCTTCATTTGGTATTGGAACTAAATAAAACCACTATTAAACTACATTGACCAATAGCATCAACTCTTTGGAATTTAAATGAAGCTCATATGCAATCATAATAGTACATGATCTATCAAACTAGTAATAGATAATGATAATTAGTTATGGGGGTTTAATTGTTTTGGAAATGTTTCTATTAAACATTTGATAATTACCTCCAAATTTAACAGTCTTAATTCCATTAGGTCCATATATGTTTGCATGTATGTGTGTGCATGTGTGCATGTTTTTGCATGATTCCAGTATTTTAGATAGGCATTCATAGTAGTGTTCATAACAGGAAAAGTGGTGATTATAAATATGACCAATGGAAGCTATGTTGTTATTTGGAAGTTTGGCTGAACATACCAGATATAAACATATTCTTGGTAAATGGGTGTACCATTCTAGTGAACTTATTTATTTTCATACATAGCTACTTCCATTATTTTGAGAGTAATAAAACCTATGCTTTGGAGATGATTTTTATCAGTAATAAATCAAATAAACAATCGACAATGAAATGATTCTTCGCTAGATTTTAGAAGCAAGGACTTGAATCAATATTCTGTAGAACTGATAATTATTTTCCCAAATAAGCTTTATTTTTACATAAATATTTCCTTTATAGAAGTTGGGTTCAGTGTTTTTTTCTAATAATGGTATTTCTATCTAAAAATGCATTTAATCAGGGAACATATATACATGAATATTCAAAAATATTAATTTCCCTTCATTGTAATATAAGGTTTTCCATAACTATTACCTGAATTTGAATCTCAATTTTGTCACTTTTTTTAAAGATTTATTTATTTATGCATACAGAATTGGGTACAGGCCAGACATGCAGGGGTGGTGAGAGAGTTCACCAGAGACAGAGTAGAGAGCAGAATAGGCAGATCCACGAAGTACACTGCTGAGAGGAGCAGCAGGTGGGTCAGGAGAGGTCTGCCACACCATGTGAGTCACCTCCCTGGTGGGTATCTAACTCACATTGAAGAGGCTGAGGCTTGCTTGCAGTGCTGTATCCCAATCCATTGCACCACCAGGGAGGGTCACTTCTGTCATTTATAAACAATATAATTAATTGAACTGCCCTTCCACCTAAAACTTAGCAAAGTAATTTTTTAAAAAGTATTAAACTAATTAAACATGCAAACCATTTAATATAGCACGTGGTCAATAGTAGATGCTCAACATTAGTTTGATAAATTTATTATTTAAATGAGATAGTATCTTGTAAATTTATACCTGAAATTAGACAAGCATGCATGCTTAGCTTGGTGTATTTAAGACTTAATAGTCAGTCCTAAAATTTTGTAAAGTAAAAGTTATTAGGAAAATAGTAAAAAGTACAAAGGTAAGAAAAGTTAACTAAAATCAAATTAGCCAGTGACAAAAAAAGCCAATATTCCATTTATTTGATGCTGTTAAAGTCAAAGGAGTCTTAGTAGGTGACATCAAGATACACACTTATTTTCAAAGCAAGGGAAATCTTTAATTATTTATAATTATTGATAAACTACAAAATAAGTAAGGGTACAAATATACATGATTTGTTAACTGCTTATTTAGTATCATTGATCTTACAGTTATGGCACTTTTCTGAAAAAGGAAAATGTATGCTTCAAAAACTTCCATTTTTTTCTATACATGGAAAACATACATACTATGAATTATTCGCTACCACTTTGAAATCATCTGAAATTGCTACTAACATCAAATTTTGAACTTAGATAAACCAAACAGAGAATCAGACAAAGCCAAATGGTAACATTGACCCGTAAAAGCAGACTTATGTCTGAGATATTCAGGTGGGGAGGACAGAGAGGGAAGGGGCAGATTAGAGAAGAGGGCTTAGGAGAACTGATACTTTGTGAGCACTCTGTTGATGGAAACTCTGGTTATTGTACGTGAAAGGAAAAATCCTATATTTGAAAATATAAAGATGTTTAAATTTTTTAAAATATAATACCAAATCAGTTCTTGTAACCCCAAGTAGTCCACGGTTCAGCAATATCAGCTTAACCTAAATTTGCAAAAATACAGATGAATCTTATCTGAGACCCACTGAATAAAAAATTCTACAGCCTTGTAACATGTATATAAATATTATGTAACACATATTCACTTTCTATATGAGAAGCAATGTTTTCAACAAAACAAAAAGAAACTAAGCTTAGTGGGGTTGCAAATATTTTGAGAGATGATTCAAATAGAAAAAACATAGTTTGGGTCAAACTAATGGTGTCCTTATATGTTATTGTTTTGCTTGAATAAATGCAAAGCATAACATAACATAAAACATAACAATACTGACACTTTGTTGCATGTGATTATTTCAGTGTTCTTGGCAGTTATTGGTTTACTTTTTGCTTGTTATTGGTAGAGCTATAGATAAGAAACATATCATTTGAAGATCTCTTAATATTTGACCTTGGCTTATGAATAATCATAGAAATTCATACTTAAATCCAAAATTGATAAGATATAAAGTTCACATATATTCATCAACTATTTCCCACTGAGTACAGCATTGCAAATGTTAAATTTAAGATACTTTAGAAAATATTGTAGTGATACTACTCCGCTATTAAAAAAAGATAAATTCTTGCCATTTGAAACAAAATGGATAGAACTGGCGGGGTTAGATATGGAAAACAAGAACAAGATAATGTGTATAAGGTGTGATATGGAGAAACCAACGAAGAGAGAGAGCCAAACCAGTAACACAGCGTAGAAATCTGACTGTAGACCTGACCTGCATCTAACAAAGCAGGAAGAGGTGAGAAGAAAGTGGGAAGGGAGCTCAGTGCACTGGGCTAAAGGGATACAGGTGTCTTGGTGGGTGTGGTATAGTGAGATTATCTACCTCTAGAGCACCCACAAGTTGTACATCAATAGTACCTCAATAAAAAATGTAAACCAATGCATATGATTGTGTTATTTGTGTAATTCTTATTAAGATAAAAATAATAAAATATTTGATTTTTTCCTAATGGAAATTGTTTTATATCTCAAAAGAGAAGATAGACATAGAATATGAAAAACTATGTTTTATGGTTTTTAATTCACTGACTCTCTATCTTCCTTTTGGGGATTAATAAAAGTAAGGAAATAATTAGTTAGAATATATTATAAGATGTATTCATTCATCCATATATTCATTAAGCAGAATTTTTAAGTGCTACTTATTAGTAATTGGATCCCTGGCTACATGACTCTAACATTCCAATGGGGGGAGTTGAAGAGAGATAATAGATAAATAAATTAAAAGGGTGATTATAGGTTGAGATATTAGGAAAAAACCTTTTGAGAAAGTGTTTTTTGAACTAAGACCTAAAGCATGAAAAGTTTCCATTTGTAGGGCATGCCAAGCTTGACTTTCTGGGGAAAAAAAAAAAAAAAAGTGCTGAAGACCATAGCCTACTAAGAGAAGCCTATGCAGGATTCCATTAAAATGAGAGAGAGGGGGCCCTCCCTGGTGACACAATGGGTTAGGATGCAGCACTGCAGGCCGGCCACAACAGCTTCAGTGCAGGTTCGATCCCAGCCCCAGAGGTGATCCACATGGCGTGGCAGATCTCTCCTAACCCTCCCACTGCTCCCCTCAGCAGTGTACTTCATTGATCTGTCTGTTTTGCTCCCCACTGTCTGTGGTGAAGCCTCTCGCCATCCCTGCTCCTCCAGCCTGTACCCCAGCTCTGTGTGAGTAAATAAATAAAACTTAAAAAAAAGAACAAAAAAAATTATAAAAAGAGAGAGAGAGGTAAGCTATAGATCTATTCAGAGCTTGTATGTTGTTATAATTGTATTTTATTCCACGTGCAATAGAAAGCCAGTGAGGAATTTGTAAAAGGGCAGTACAATGATGATATATGCTATGAAAAAAAAAAAATCTGTCCTGGCTAAAGTATGAGAAATACATTGTTGAAGGAGTTTTAAGTAGGATGAGTGAGAATAGGCAGAATGTTTTGTATCATTCTAATGATGGATGAAGATAGTTTCCCCTGGTAAAAGGAAAGGGCTTTGTGGATTAGTCTTATGTTTGGGTGCATAATTATCATGGAAAATGAAGTTATTGAGAAATATTCCTACATTTCTGATATGAGTACAAAACAAATATGTCAATTTTGTTGTTTTAAGATTTTATTTATTTATGCATAGAGAAATGGGGTATAGGCCAGAGATTCAGGGGCAGTGAGAGGATTCACCATAGACAGAGTAGGGAGCAGAACAGACAGATTGACTGAAATACACTGCTGAGTGGAGCAGGTAGCAGACAGAAAAGGTCTGCCACACCATGTGGAATCAAACTCTCACTACAGAAGCCACAGCTTGGCTTAATTTGTCAATGCAGCACTCCAACCCGCTGTGCCACCAGGGAGGACCCCAGATGTGTCCATTTCTTAGGAAATGAAGGGAGACATAGGAATGTCCTTAAAAAAATCATAATTTCATTTGGACTAGATTTATAAGGTCATAGGTACCTGTGAGAGAGAGAGAGTGGGCTCTAGAAAAGCTTCAAATCCTATTTGATTACTGGCATTGGATCTGAATAATTTAATTAAATTGTGCTATTTCTCTCATCTCTACACAATGAAAAAGTAATGCCTACTTTGAGTAACTATAAGTATTAAGTTTGCTAATCCTATAAAATCATAAGAGAAATCCCTGATACCTTGTTAGCAATAAAATAATAACTCTCCACTGTTATTATTGGTCACACAAATAACAACATCAAGTGAAAAGCTACCATATACATATGAAGTTTGAGGGAGAAGCTGATTACTATTTTATAAGGAATTATATCTCATTGCACTTCTTTTGAGTTAATGAAATCTATCCTTGCATAGATGTCACTATTTTTGTTTGTTTGTTTGTCCATTTATCTTTCTCTGTGTCCTTTATCTTTCTCCTTCCTTGTAGATTGCAGCGGTAAAGTTGAAAAGTAGCATAAGAAGGAAAAATTTATCAAGAAAATGGAAAAGTCATGGTATAATTTGAAAAATAATAATTGATTTCTCTTTTTCAACTTTATATTCACTGTATAGGTTGATTCAAGTAGTTCATTGTGTTTAATTTTTTTGTGTAAATGTACCATTACTACTTTTGATAATAAACTTTCATTTTTTTCAATAGTTGTTGAATACTGAAACTACAATGAATAACTTGTGCAGACATTATTGTCATTTTTTTCCTTTTAAATGACAGATTTATTGAGACAGCAGAATTTTTTTTTCAATTAGATGTTTTTTCTTCTATAAAAGTATGTTATAAAAAATTGCAATTTTGCTTTCTGAAATTGAAGTTAGAAATCTTCACATTCATTCCTGCAGCTAAGTAACAGTTTCATTTATCTTATCTATCTAACAAAAAAGAAAAAAATGTAATGAATATCTAGTTGATAGATACTTTGTTATGTTATGACAATTCCCAAGATCAACCCTGTGGCCTACTTTGCTTTCAAGGTGCAAAACTCACAATGTGTGATGTGGGTTAATCCTTTTATAAGGTAGCTGAAAACTTTATAAACAGACACAATGTACTATGGGAGAGGACTGCTGGCGTCTTAGTGGTGGTGTGGTGTGGTAACACATACCTAAAGGGTATGACCCTGTACCTCTAAATCATACTGTGCCATAAGCTAATATTACCTTAACAACAACAATAATGAACAAAAACTGAAGGAAAAAACAGGTGTTATACAAATATGAATTATTGCTATAATGGTCGTTAATATGTGTGAGCCTTCCAAAAACAAGCGTCATTTTTCCTTTCACGTTTTTTTTTTTTCAGCCGTGAAGCAAGATTGTGATAAGAAGCTCAAAACAGAGCACTGCAAGTGGCAACCACCAGCATGAGACCATCAAGCCAATCTGGTAAGTGGATAACATGATTTATAGATGTTTTTTCCTGTGTCTGATTAAATCTGTTGATACTGTTTCTTATGCAAAACATCCTTATAGTTTGCAAACAAAAATGAGAATACTTTTACAGTGTAGCCAATGAAATTTATTCTCAGGAGACCTTAGGGAGATAGTATTCTGTGGGAAAATTTACCAATTTTATTATAACAGATAGTTTTAAAGTAACTATATAACATTATAAAGTTGTTTCCTTATTGAAAAAAAAGGGAATTATAATAGTTGTATTGTTTTGTTAACTAAGAGTTAGAAATTGCATATGGGCAATCAAGTAGTTCCTTAGCATAGCAAATAGCTTTATAAAAGATTGCTATTTATTGAATACTTGCCACATGCCAGGAACTAAATATTAAATAATCTATTGCATTATTTTATTGAATACTCAAAGCAACCCTTAAAGTTAGACAATATTATTGTTCTCATTTTACAGCTGAAGAACTTGTGTTATTAAAAAATTATGTAAGTTGCCTTTAAATCACACACTACTCCTTTCCTTCATTTTTTTTAATTCAGTCTGTCTTTTGCCAGAGTTTCTCTTCTTGCATGTTTTCATGAAGTCAACATTTATTGTGAATATATAAATGACAGGATTCTGTTAACTGAGATACTGTGCTGTTCCCAAATGAATAGTATTTAAAATAGGATAACTATATAATTATAGGAAGTCTTTACAAGCAACTTATGAATAAGTAATTTTATTTTTATTCACATTTTCTCTGTGAAAGCCAAAATACTTATATATTTACAGATGGATAAATTGAGGTCCCAAAAGGTTACTAGGCTTGCAGAATTTCTTAAAGCTTCATGCTATTCTGTAGTCAAGGGTCAGTTTATTTTGAATTCCTTTCACACTGAATGTTTTTTATAAATTTACTACAAATGAATTACAAGTGAAACGAAGTTTAAAAGATACAAATTGCTCAAGTCCACATATTTATTATTATATTTGTTATTATTTGTAGATATAAAATTACTTATAAAATGCTATAAAAGATTTTACTGCTGTCTCTCAATGTCCCTTCTGCTGTGGTGCAGACAAGTTGGTATCTGTATAGACCAGAGAGACATTAAACCATGTAGCCCCACAGCACGTAGAGGAAAGAAGTCTAACTCTCATTCTTAGATCTTCCAGACTCTAGTCCAGTTCTTCCCATCCATAGTGCCTCAACATATATCAACAAATCTGTTGTATGGTCTAAGGTACAAAAAGACCAAATTCTCAATTGTTCAGATGACACATGAGCAGGAAATTGCCAATGGCAAAACATTTTATTTATTTTATCTTTTTTTTCATTGCCTGGAGGCCATTGAATATCTTTCTTTTAAAATCTTTTTTTTTTTAGTTTTATTTATATATCTATTACCATTATTGTTCATTTTAAAACAATGTTTATTTCCTCCCTCCTCCACTTCGCTCACCTGTCATCACCATAGTCCCCCACATTCCTCCTTCCATGCAATCAAAAAATTTCAGAGTTATGTGAAATAACATTTAGAAAGGCTCCCTGGTGGTCTAGGGCTTAGGTCTCAGCGCCAGTGCTAATATGATGTGAGTTCCATTCCCAGTAGGAGCTAACTCACACATGGCACAGCATGTGCCTTAGCATGTGCCTTAGCTTACCTCTCCCGCCTTAGCTGTTGCTCCCCTTACAGTGTACTTCAGTAAATCCATCTATTATGCTCCCCACTCTGTCTCTAATGAATCCTCTCACTCCCCCATACATCTGCCTACATCCTAGTTCTTCTACACAATAAGTATATACATACATAAATAAACAAATAATTGAATGCATGATGCCTTTAAAATAAATAAAAAAGTGAAAATCCTCACTGTAGGTTTATGGATTTGTTACAGGGTAACCTCAATATGAAATAGTTTGGCCTGAGTGTAGGTCCTCACCCACACATGGCTTTATAATGAGAGTTAACTGTAGGAACACTAAAAAAAAAAAGCTTATTTACTAAAGGGAGATATGAAGAAACAAAAGTCTAAAAAGTTAGTGAATATGTCCTACCAGTTCTGCTGAGTCAGAACTCCAATAGCATGCTGAAAACTGGTGAAAAATCCAGGACCTCCAAGGCTCTCATATATAGTTCTATACCAAACCTGCCTGCTTAACTCCACTCTTAGTTCCAAGCAATCCTCCCTTCAGCATTAATAACATTATAAACTTTGTAGTCCTTGATGTCTTAAATCTCTTAGGTCTTGAGTAGAGATGGGTTCCACAGAACCTATTTATGAAAACATCCTTTCTCCTCAACAGAATGATTTATTTTAAAGTTATTGATAAGAGATCAAGACAATGAATTTGTGTGGGATTTATTATTGAGAGACTTTCTCAAGATAGTTTTTTTTTTTCCTCTTTTCATTCTATTATTCGAAAAGAGAAGTTAAATTGTATTTAGGAGACTGAATCCTATCAGTTTCCAAGAAGGAATGCAGACCCTGTATAATTTTAAGAGATATAAGTGGTCAGCCAGGAAATGAAAATGAACTCATCTCTGTAATACATTGAAGGGGCCTAGAAATAATGTTACCTGCTCATTTCAAAAGCTTACAAAGAAAATTGCGGTATTTTTGGCACAAAGTATAAAATGTACTTTGAGTCAGCAATGAAAATTTACTTTTTAAGATGGTTTTGTGACTTTTTCAGTATTACTGAAATTGATCCAAATATTTACATGTGCTATTTTATTAATAACTATCTGGCCACCTGTGTCAAAGTAATATTGCACAGATGTTTAGAAATAACTCTTGGTTGTGAGTAAATATTATAGGAAGATTGAATTTTCTCCAAATGATGCTGATGGAATTTTTTTTATCATATTTTAAGATGTCAAAAATAGTTGTGGTGGTTGTCTCAAAGTTCTTCAGATTTTCAGTGTTTGATGCAGATTAAAATGACTGTAAGGGCACAGAGAAAGATAAAAATTTATGACAGCATTAAAAACTAAGACATTCAGCCAATCTATTATTAGCTTCTGGGAAGACTGTGTTGCTAAATTGAAATTCACAATCTGAAGTAGAACAAATGTATGACCTTAGATCATACAGAAGGATGCTGTTCCTCACTTAGGTTCTGCTAGTGGTATCACTCAGAAGTTGAGCAGTCATACCTGGGCACCTCTCTTTAACTGAAATCTTTATATCTACATAAATTTGAGGTTTATCTCTCCTCCTTTTTTTTAAAGATTTATTTATTTATGCACACAGAACTGGGGTACAGGCCAGAGTTACAGAGTGAGAGGATTCACCAGAGACATAGTGGGGATCGTAACAGGCAGATTGATGAAGCACACTGCTGAGGGGAGCAGCAGGAGAGACAAGAGAGGTCTGCTGCGCCATGTGGGTCACCTCCAGAGCCAGGGACCAAACTCCCACTAAAGTGGCTGTGGCCATCTTGCAGTGCTGTGTCCTAACACGTTGCACCATCAGGGCCTTTTCTCCTTTCTTAACAAAAAAAAAAAAAAAAGACGAAGAAGAAGAAAGTTAAAATTTAGATTAATTCATTGTACCCAAAACTTAAAAAGACAGAGAAAAAGAGTACCAACAGTCATTGTGGCTGTGGTAATAATAGGTGGTAATAAGGAGAGGACAGACACAGATAGGGTATGTGTGTAATATTCTGTCAGATCAGGAATCAGGATCAGATAACCAGGGTGGGAAGAGATGCTCTACTAACTTTCTAGCAGAATTGTTTTATTTGAATGCCTATTGCTTATTAGAATTTGGACCTGAGATTGTTCACAACCTGAGATTCAACACTGCTAAAAACCAAGATATCAGTACTACCAAGAGCTAATTGTCAGTCTTATGACTTGTCTGTTGAAAAACACTATCCTTTAATAGGTATTTATCACATTCTCAGATAAGGAAACAAACATTAACAACATACCATCAAAGGCAAACAGGACCTGGATAATGATTGTTTGACACAGGACAAGTAAACTTCAGAGTGGAAGCATATGTGGAACAATGTGTTAACTCATGAAGAGAAAAATATTTTAAAAAATAGCTTTTCATCCTTATATATATATTGATTAACTTAGAAATAAAAGTTGTAGGTGCTGAAGAAGTTGAAATGCAAAGGACTGAAAGGGCAAATAAAAATGTAACAAAAGGATTAAATCTACCTTTGGCAGCAACAAATAACATAAACTATAGAAAGTAGCCCGAGCAAGCACTCTTGGAATACAGAGTACAAATACTACTAATACATTGTGTATATGTGTGTAAATTCTTCATGCTACTGTAGTCACTCTTCTGTTCACCTTTTCTTGTCTTCCTTTATCAATTTTGATGATTTGTGTTAACCTAGAAAAACAATCAATGTTGATTAATTGTCCATAGGTGAATCTACATATAGAAAAAAATTTAAAAAGACTTGAATCAATGCAACAGTGGAATATTTAAGTAAATTTTAGTTTTCTCTTGAATCTCATCATGTTTTCTATCATATACAATTATACCTCATCTTTTAAATAATAAAATCAACTGTACTTAAAAGAAGTGAACAAATAATAAGTGAGCAGCTCAATACATGATCACAAAGTCAACAAACCTGTGTGACATCTACTAAAATTAGAAAACACCAAATAATACACATAGTTGAAGGTGTTATTTTTTCCTTCTGAGTCATAAATTCTATAAGGTGGCTGTGTTTCTAAACTCTAATAGTGTAGGATTATTTCATGTTTGTTTTGTTATGTGGCATTTTGTTATCAGTATTTTTATGTATTATTTCTAAACAGTAATTAATTTTCAATGCTATATACTATTCCATAATGGCCAATCCATGGGTCTTACATTCTGTTACATGTCTTTTATGACATGTATGTACTTATTTCTGCTGGATGTGTAATTACTTGCACATGTCTTATATGTTCACTTTTAGTAGATACTGCTGATTGCCCCAAATAGTGTACTAATTTGTAATCCCACTGACGGAATAGATTTCTAATTCTCTTTACTTCTTTCCCTAGACTTGATAATGAGTTAATATTTTTATTTTAACCATTCTTGTGGTTGTGTTATGGAATTTTATTATGGATTTACCTAATACTTCTGTAATGACTGATAGAAATGGTAATACTGCCTCAAATCAAAAATTATGTAGGTACCCACAAAAATAAATGTAAATAGAAATTTAGAGGAGTTTTTTAATAAAGAAGGTAGCCTTATTCACCTCTACTAAATGAGCATACAATTTAAAAGGACCTAAAATCCCCCTTTATGTATGAAAATGAATACACACACACACACATACACACATAAATTTGTCATTAAATATGCACAAGCCAGGCTCATTCAACATAAAATTCAGTTTGTCAATTTTGTTCACCTTTTATTTTCCCACTTATTAAATTAATGTTCTGTAATCTATCAATTTTATCTTGTTTCATTGGTTGCCAACCAATCTTTTGATGGTAGAATCACAGCTAAATGTTTATGATTAGAGTTTGTTGCCAGAGAGTGGCTACATACTCCACTTCTGTGTTGAGAAAACTAATTATTTGTCCAGCCACTTCTGTATTGCTAGGGATGGCACATGGGCAATAGGCATGAAAATGATCCAGGAGGGCAACATGAGTTTGATGGAGGACCTAGGGCTCTCACCCCGGCAGCAAGCATGGCAGCTCTATCAATTTCCCAGGCATTCCCTCTGGTGAGCTGTGTAATGGTTCATTTGCTTCTAGTACTATTAATATCTAGTGTGGGAGCTTGGCTGATAGGTTGTTGAAACAATTTGGATATGCATAATTTGATATTATGCTGTCAAGTGGCAGCCTTTTCTTTTTTCTCATGAAGCTATGTTTTCAGAAATTATCTAGATTCAAATATACTTTTTATTTTTATTGTGGAAAAATATATTTAACATTTACCATTTTAACCATTTTACGTGTGCTTGTCTATGGTCTTTAAGTACATTATATTGTTTCATAGCTGTTACCAATATCTTAACACTTTTCCATATAGTCTCTTCAATCATATAGTTTTTTTTTGCATTTTAAAAAGATAGATTTATTAGGGAAAAGAAAAAAGAGAGGCACTTGCATAGTCACAGGTGAGAAGAGGCTGCCATATACTGTATGTCTTTGTGTTATCGATAATTCAAACTATAATTTTATAATTAATTCTAGAGGGTCTACCCATTAGCATAGAATTATGTTTTTATAAGTATCTTTTCAATCATGTAGAAACTAATAATTGAAGTTACAGACCAAATTGCAATAATAATGTAATAATATCATTTATTTTTCTATGTCTTTTATACTATTTTTTAAAATCTGTCCTTGAGTTACTGTACAGCATCTTTTCATTTTAATGTAAAGAACTCCCTTTTGTATAGGGTGAATATAGTGATAGTAAGCTCTGTTTTTGTTTTTTTTTTATGGAAATGTCCTAATTTTTCTTCATTTTAAAGGATAGTTTTACCAAATATAGAATTCTAACCTGACAGTTTTTTCCCCCTCCTTTCACCACTTTAAATACATCATCCAACTGCCCTAAAAAAATTCTCCTTAAGAATGTTTGTTTTTTTGTGGGAATTCTCTGTATGTAATGCATATATTTTCTTTTCTAGTTTCAAGATTTTGTCTGTTTTATGGTTTTTAACTATTTGATTATGGAGTCATGCATCAATTAATGATAGGAATACATGCTTTGAAATGCTTCCTTAGTCAATTTGCTTGTTATGTGATCCTCAGAGAGTATAATTCCACAAATTTGAATGATCTAGCCTACTTCATACCTAGACTATATGGAATAGTGTAGTGGAACAACTGTCATGATACGGTACATATGCTCCATTGTTCACTGAAGAAATTTAGCAACAAATGGCTTTAATGTTACTTAATCTCAGCCTCTTAACTTACATGTTAACCTACATGTAATTCATGAGATTCTTGGATTTTTAGATTTATAACTTTCTTCAAATATGGAACGTTTTCAGCCATTACTTATTGAAATAATTTATTTACTCTTTGCTCTTTACTCTCTTATTTGTTTAAGACTTCTGTCTTATTATATTGGTCTGCCAAAAGATACTTCATAAGCCTCTTGTGGCCTGCTTATTTTTCTTTTTTTTTTCCTTTGCTTCTCAGATATACTTTCAAATAACCTGTGTTTTATTTCACAGTTTTTTTTTTTTTTCTCTACCCTTGAAGCAGTCGTTGAAGATCCCTAGTGAATTTTTCAATGTTTTATTTTTCAGCTCCAGATCTTTTCTTTGGGTCTTTTAAATAATTTATATATATTTTGTAAACATTCTCTTTCTACTTATATACCACTTTTCTTTTAATTTTTTGCTCATGTTTCCCTTTAGTTCCTGCCTTGAGCATATTTAAGATAGCTGTTTATCTATTAGGGATACTTACTGGAGACTAATTTTTTTTTTCCTTTACTGGGCAACATTATTGTTTATTTAAATAACTTATGACCCTTTTTTGAAAATTATCATTTGAAAAAGAAGACACTTCTTACATTGTTTGCAGTCTGTCTTTCTGCAGGAGCAGACAGTACTAATCAGTGCCAAAGAGAAGTCTGCAGCATGTAAGAACTTGCTGGGTGGGCTAGAGTATTCACAGATACCCAAACACATGTGCAGGCCTCCTCAGGCTTTTCTTAGTCATGCTCTGAACATTGGTGTATATTTCCACACCCCACTCTCATAAGCCCTTACACTTTTATTTGTACTAGAGTTTCCACAATAACATCTTAGTCAATCTGTAGTTGGTCAAGTAACATTTCTATGGGGCAAAGAGAGTGTGGAGTTTCCTAATCTACCATTTTCCTGTGTTACTCAGTGATGCTTTTAAGCTCTGAATCTAAAATAATCTTAACATAGTGTGCCTCAGTGTGTTATACATTCTACTATAGTTTTCTACTTCTCCATGTATCTATACCACTCCTGTATTCACATATCTGCCATCAGTTTACATGACTTTCAGTTGGAGATCTATATTCTTGTTTGAACTATGGTTTAGTTGAAACAGAATCTAGAAGAATTTGAAAACTGAAAAATGTGTTACAAGAGAAGGCAGAATCAGTGAGTTCTTCAAATCAGCATTGTTCCTATTATATGATATGCTACTCTAGTGTATCAATGAAGGGGGTTAGAACTAGGATTAAGAGTCAGCTAAATTTGTTATTTATTTATTTATTTTTGTACATCAAATCTACCTATAATTGTGTCTGTATCATAGGTCCAGAGTTAGTTTGGGATTAATTCTGTATAGGTAATAATTTTAGTAATGTTCAATTAATAATTAGTGACATTTCCATAATTTATGCAAAATACCTGTGATACAGAGATGATTTGTTATTTTATTTATGCATACCATTAAAATTAATAAAGCAAATAAACTTGGAATTCACATAACAATTACAGTTAAATCATTGATCTACTGAAAAACATAAGGGGGGTGAACTATTAATTTACCCAAGTACTTCACCCTAAAATAAAAAAAACTGATGTTGAACTTTACCAGTAATTTCTAAGAGTTTGTTTAACAACAGTGTAAAATAAATTGAGACAAAATATAGAGTGTGATCCATTCACTTAGGCATGTTTATTCTCCCCAAGATTATACTATAGATGTCATTTATAGATTTCTTCACAAATGCAACTTTCAAAACAAGGACACTTATAATTAGTTTTACATAAATAAGTTGTATGTTTAACATATGCTTCAGAAACAAAATCACTGGACATAATAGTCATGTAAAGCAAAATGAAAGCATCCATTAGTGAGAGTTATTATAAAGGGAGAATTTGAATGCATATTCACCCAAACAGCTATAACATAGGGTAAATTCATTTTATATTTGTGAATGTTCTTCCTTCAAGAAAACTAACTATATAAAATCCCTTTTGATTGCATGATTATAAGAAAAGGAAGAAAGCAGTTATACTATAGTACTTGAATAGAATTTATGCCAATTGCTTTAGAGTTTAGATTCTGTGGTAATTAAGATTCCTGTGCTTACTTAAATACAGAGAAATTATCTTAACATTGTGTTATTAAATCAGGATTGATGAAATAGACTACTAGGGCTGTGTGGTAAAATAAGTTTCCCAGATTAAAAAGAAAGAAAGAAAGAAAGATAACTCCTACCCTAATCCTAAGTGCCATGGCTATGTTTTCTCTTGGTGAATTTTGCAGAGAACCTAGCAAGATACTGATCTGGAGTATTCATAGCAATACTCTTGACACAGTATCGCTAACAAATTCCCTTCTATAGACATTATTGAGGTATATTAAACTGAAATATACATATGAAGTGATATGAACCTGTACTCTTAAATTTATATGCAATATTGTAAATCAAAATTAACACAATAAACTAATATAATTTCCATGAGAAGAAAACAAGCTAATTTTCTGTGACTTCAAATACACAAAATAATAATAATATTTTATGAGGTAAAGGAGTGATTGCAGGATGTTTTAAAATTATGTATCCTTTGAGTTTTTTTCACAGCTAAGTGTATTGAATTGAAACATATATTGTTAACATAGGTTTATTCTAACTTTATTAAATCACTAAATGCTTCATTATTTTTTCATTATTAGTTTATAAAATTATCTGTTATCTCATATTGGCTTCTTCCACTGAAAGCCACTAAAATGAGGGATTTTTCACCCAACTACACATACTCACAAGCACATATATTTATGTAGGTACAATTAAGAGTCCTTAAACTTTCACTATGTAACATTAGTTTACATTGTTGCATTTTATTTTATTTTTGTAAAGATTTATTTATTTATGCATACAAAAGCTGGGGTATAGGCCAGAGGGGAAGGAGGTAAGATAATTCACCAGACAGAGTGGGGATCAGAACAGGCAGATCCACTCAAATATACTGATTAGGGGAGCAGCAGGTGAGAAAGGAGAGGTCTGCTGTACCATGTGGGTCAGCTTCCTGGCTGGGGATTGAACTCAGGCTGTAATGATTGCAGATAACGTCAGAGTGCTGCCTCTTAACCCCTTGTGCCACAGGGAGGCCCTGTTGTGTTTTAGAAGTATAGAATCCCCTCTTTATGTGTTATCACCATACCCACACCCACCAAACAAGACAACCAAATTTCAACTCCATAATCTATTGTGCTTCCTCGCCACCCTGCTCTTGCCCATCCTTGTACCACTCTGGTACCCTCAGTTTTATAGTGAGTTTTCTAGTGCTAGTTCTCAGCTTGATATTATCTCACCCTCTGTGTGGTTTCTCTATATTCACACAGAAATGAAACCATTCAGTATTTGCCTTTCTCCTTCTGACTGATTTTTACTGGCATAATTCCATGCCATGAGCTCTAACCATGTTGCTACAAATGACAAGAAGTTATCATTTTTGATAGGTGAGTAGTATCAGCATTGTATACTACTATATTGTCATGATCCAATCATCTGTATTTTAGCACTTGTTTCTATGGCTTGGCTATTGTATATCTCACTGCAGTGGACACAAGAATATATGTTTCCCTTTGAAGTAGATGTTTTTTATTTTGTTTGTTTCCTACCAATATATGGAGTTGCTAAGTCATACAGAGGTCCATTTTTAGTCTTTTGAGAAACCATCATACTGTTTTTCATAGGGACCAGACCACCAAGAGTAATCTAGAGTTCCTTTTTCTCTATATCCTACACCAGCATTTCTTTTTGTTCTTTATTAATATTGATCATTCTCACAGGAATGACATTGTATCTTGTTGTAGTTTTGATTTTCATTTCCATGAGAATAGTGATGATGAAAATCTTTTCATGTGCATGTTAGCTACCTGCATGTTTTCTTTTCTTTTTTTTTTTTAAGGATTTATTTGTATTTATTTTGCACACAAGAAATGGGATATAGGCCAGAAGTATGGGGAGGTGAGAGGATTCAACAGAGACAGAGTGGGGAGCAGAACAGGCAGAGCTACTGAAATATACTGCTGAGTGGAGAAGCAGGTGAGAAAGGAGAGGTGACCCACAGCAGTGCCTTCTGTGGGTCACCTCCCTGACCAGGTATTGAACTCATATTGGAGGCTGCCTATAACTTGATAAAACTGAGATCTTAACCCATGTGTCACCAGAGAGGCTCTATTTATTTGTATGTTTTCTTTGGAAAAGTGCTTATTTGGAAAAGTACTTATTTTCCACTGCCATTTTTTTTTTTTTGGCTTGGGTTTTATTCTTTTTCTTTGGTATTTTATTTATTTATGCATACAGAACTGGGCTGCAGGCCTGACATGCAGAGGCAGTAAGAGTATTCACCAGAGCCAGTGTGGGGGAACAGACAGGCAGACGTAGGAAGTACACTGCTGAGGAGAGCAGCAGGTGGTGGGTAGGTAGTGGTCTGCTACACCGTGTGGATCACCTCTGGGGCTACTTTCACTGAAGCAGCTGTGGCTGGCTTGCAATGTTTCATTCCAACCCGTTGTGCTACCAGGGAGGGCCAGGGATTTATTCTTTTGTATTGAGCTGTTTGAGTTCTTTGTAGATTTTTTTTTTTTTTTTACATCAGCACCTTGTCAATTTTATCTTGGAATGGTTACTGACAATAATAGTGGTAGCTATGTTTGTTTACTTTTGCCTCTCCAATAATGGATAGGGTTCGAATCTCTCAGAAGTACATGCAGTTTCTCTGTTTCTATGATAAAAAAGTTAAATGTGATAAATATAAAGATTAGTAGTAAGATTAAGCATACCTCTGGGAAAGAAAGAACATGTTTTAGAAATAGAGATCATACTTCAAATCCTGGCCCCACTAGTACTGGTTGGATCAACTTAAACCAAGTACTTATCCATTGTATTAGCTTCCTCACAGGTAAAATGTATTGCTCATATATATCTTTTTGAGAAAAATCAAGAAAATTACATTAGACAAATCAGTAGAACCTTTAAATCACTGTACTTCACAGACCTCTTACCATATAATTTTTCTTACCTGAAAAATTTTAAACAAATATACTCAGAAGCTGTTATTTCAAGCACTTGTCTTTATATTTTGGGTTTCTCATAAACTTTTTCTAGATTAAATTATTATAAACTCCTCCTGCCCTCATGTTCCCATCCCAAATGAAAATACTAATGACACTGATTTGCCAACTGTTCTGTCATACCAATTATCTGACCTCAGCTGCTACAAATTTGACTCCCATCTTCAGGACACCAAGGGTCCAAAGTTGGTACTAGTTGGAACAATTGTTTTACACCTTGAAGATTTTAATACTTTTTTTCAGTTTTTAGTAATTTTTAATCAAGAGAAAATGATACATGTTAAGCCTAAGCAAGAAGTGCTTTATTTGACATGAAGTGTTTTATTATCCTTCACAGAATAAAAATGTAAGATACCCTACAAAGTTGGAAAGCATCATTTTCCAGAAACCTTCCAAATAACTAATAGTGAGAAAGAAGAATGGGTTGGGGGAGAATATTGAGGTTGTGAAAAGACTATTTGTACAGCGGTTTAGGCTCCTACAGAGACAGATCGAGAATTGTCTTATTATCTCAATATCGTGTAATGTGTTTCCAAATGCCCATCTGGAACATTATTTTGATTTGTATTCCTTTAGATTCAACTTCAATTTCCAGTACTATCTTCTATCATTTTATGTTGTGATATAAGTGTATGAAATGTTTGTGCCAGACTGCAGATTTCTCTTGGTATTAGTGGGGGAAAAAAGGAAAAGGAAGATGACAATGAAGAAGAAGAAGCAGGAGTAGATCTATGCGGTGTATTGAGGATCCTGTTGTAAATGCAGTGATGTCCAGGCATTTTTATTTGTTTATGCATACAGAAATGGGATGTAGGCCAGAAATGCAGGGGTGGTGAGAGGATTTGCCAGAGACAGAGTGGGGAGCAAAACAGGCAGATTGACAAGTACACTGCTGAGGGAAGCAGCAGGTGAGTCCAGAGAGGTCTGTTGTGCCATGTGGGTCACTTCCCAGGCCTGGATCAAAATCACACTGAAGCAGCCATGGCTTGGCTTAGCTTCACAGTGCAGCACTTCAACCTGCTGAACCATGAGGGAGGGCCTTAAAACTTTTTAAAAAATAAAATTTAAACAAGGAGAAATCCATGGGGCTCTAGACATTTTTAATCCATTTGTATTATGAAGTTGAAATCTTGCTAATTCTTTTCTTAATATCTCCCCACTGTTCACCCGCCTCGAAGAAATATATTACTGCAGAATGCCATACATCTTTTAACTCCTTTCTGAACACCCATACACTAGATGAATGTATTCCCAAAGTGAGAAGTAAAATTTCCTGTCTCAACTACACTATTATGACATGAAATTTTTTCATTGAAAGAATAGGCTTCTTCATTTACCCAATGTCCTTGTATTACATGAAGCTCATTTTGCCTACTTTACCTAAATTGTACTCTATTCTTATGCATAATCCAAATAGTAACTTTTGCTTTTAGCTCACATTCTACAACCAGACTTTGAAAATCGACTACACTGCAAGTCTGAGTTTCAGTACTTAAGATATGTTTAAGTAGGATATATCATTCTAATAGTTCTTACTTTTACAGATACAACAATCAATTATCCATAAATTATTTACCTTGAGGCCACAAATGCCAAAAACATGAAGAAGAGCCTAAAGAAGTCTAAAGTCTAAGAACAATTATCACATCTCATATTCGTATATTTGTCTTTAGGTTAAGCATAATTCCAACTGGTGATATTATCATATTTTCATGACTATAGATAGCTATAAAGAGGCAGAGATTCTTTTCAAATCATATATATTGGCAGTGCCCAAAATAGACATGTGAAAGAATATCCATGCATAAAATAAATGACACACTCATGTATACTGATTAGAAAATTTACAACAATTAAATTGTGATATTGAAGTAAATTCCTTAGATACTAAAATATATAAAATTTAATCATGGCTATGTGATATACACTATCCCCTTTAAAAATGAAATTTTACATCTCAGCTTCTGGTTTCAATGGACATGTTTCTTCAAGTCTGCATTTTCTTTGGCAATAATATATGCAAACATTTTTGTAATTTTAAACTGCAAAGCATACCAAATAATAGTATAGAAACTTTAAGGCTGAATATATCTAGGTAGATCTCCTGTAGAATTGCCAGATCATCAAATATTTGCTTGATAAACATAATATTTCCTAAGGATCTTTTATGAATCAAGAACGTTGGCTAGCAACAAAAATGCAACTATGAATAAGACATTATCATTAAATAGAGGAGCAAAAGTCTACACTTTTAGTCCATACTAATGTGGCCTTTACTTATTTAAAAACACTACCTGTAGAATCGTAGATGGACATTTGTGGCACATGTGAAATTCTCAGTGAGGGCTTGTTCCTATTGATTCAGCTCACTGTCCTATTTGTTGTTCCACAACAACCGTCTTTTTTGGTGACCCTTCAACATGTTATTAGATGACCTAGCTAAAATTCATTAACTGTAAAATAAGTTTGTATAAACAACTAATATTTGTGAAGATTCAAAAAAAGTCACATGTTAAACACATAATTGTAGTATGCACTGTGTTTTCTTCCTACCTTTTTAAATGCTTATTTGCACAGTAGTAGGTAACACAAAGTATCATAATAGAATATACTGTTTTCTTTTTGAAGTTTAGTATTGTAATTCTCATAACTTAAGCATCATTTTTGAAAATTAATACAAATTCTTTACTATATGGTTGGTAATGTTGGGATAGAACATATATCAGGTGGTGCTAGGGTTTTATTGCATGAATAGTTATTAAATAGATCCATGTTGTTTCACTGGGATTCTATAATGCAAACATCATAATTCACATTTTTTTTACATCTTGTTATGAGCATATTCCTGTAGCCCAAATTAGCATTTATCACTCTAGATTCTTAGTGACTTCTTTTGACATTTGCTCTTCTCTGATTATTAATATATCTAATTTGGGAGTAAAGTTCAAGGAAAACAAGGTTGATATGTGTAGCCAGGATTTATGTCCAAGAGTAGACAATTAAAACCAGGAAGGTTCAGAAACAGAGTTTGGGGGGGGGGGACTTGAGAGTTTATTAAGAGTTTAGTAAGCTTGGTAATGGACATCAAAATGGTTGGATGCCAGGAATGGGTATTCAGATCCTAATGACAAATGGATATTCAAGTCCTAAGATCAGTGGGAGTAAGACAGGGTTTTAGTTCCAATACTTCTTGAATCCTCTGTAATGTTTCTAGTTATGAAATAAAGACTCATATACTAACATTGACTTGATGAATAGTGAAATGAAAACTGAAATGTAAGTTTTATGAATAAGACAAGTTTGGGAGAACAGAGGTGAATGTTATTATGGAAAAAATAGCAAAGCTGAAATGAAAATAATAGAGACTTTAGTTCATCAATTAGTCATTTTTGAGTTCGAACATGTCTCACTGTATTAGTTAAGCGGAGTTATAAACTGTAGTAGACATGCATTGGACCTTCCAAAAGACTTAAATCCTGTTTCAGAAATACCATTTTTCATTACAGAAACATAAAATTAGGTAAAATTAAAAAACTTCAGACAATTGTGATGAATAGTTTGCTTTTGAGACAACTGGCATCTAGTAGATTAATATGAAAAAAGGCTAAAAGAGCAATTTATTATCTGTCCTTGCAGTAGACTGTGCTGAAACATTATTAGGGCTTTGGTGGTGGGTGTGGTTTGGTAACATCCATCTGAAGAAGTGTATGCCTATACTCCTAAATATGATATGGTACACTGACATTACCTCAATAAAAAAATACAATTAAATAAGTACCTCTGCCAATTCATAAATTCACATCAATTTTCCCAATAGTTTTCTTCTTATGTGCTATAAAACCAAACAAGATTGAAAGAAACTGATAATTAGACTCTTTTACAATTTTCCTTGTAAAATTGTCTCATTAAGATTCACTTTGTGGTACCCTGCCTAGATTGCCAATCTTTTCAATGAGAATGCCTTGGCTGAGTTACATTATTAATCAAAATGTATGCCTCCCAGCAACATTTTCCTAGAGGGGCAAATAAATTAGTCATGACACAAAAGAAAAGGAAACTATTAATGTGATATCTGTATACAATGTTTCTCTTTTTTTCCACTGGTGAAAAAGGTAGTTTTATATTGCTAGGACTAGTATTTACATGAAAACTTCTTTTGCAACTTTGTGACAATATTGAGGATGTATCATTGTGGTATATAATTTGATTTTATTAATATATTTTAAGGCTTCACTGTGCAGTTTGCCAGCATTTCAGTCCACTTGAAAAGCCTTTCTGTTATGATGCTTGTGATGAGAGGTATAACTGGTCCTATGCAATATAAAAGGTCCTGTGCCCTTTAAGAGGATTGCATACACATGGACACTTTAAAACAAACAAACAAACAAACAAATAAACCAAAACATTGTGACCAGTTAAGGTTACTCCCTCTATCCCTAGTTTTATAAATTTCCATGATGTGCTACTTGACCATTTTGCTTCTGAAACTTGCTATGATAGATCATGTTCACTTATAATTTAAGTGGCTAATAAGAGCTCTTCACTAATTTAGGCAGTAGTTTCTCCTCATAGATTGAAGAAGATTGTTCTTGTTCTCATACTCTGGAAACTCCCATGCCAAGGAAATAGTGAGGAAAATACAACAGTTAGAGTTAAGTAAGCCAAATAATATTTTGAATACATGTGTATGAGGAACCATAGAAGCTAATCCTGGAATACATGAGTATGATAAAAGTCAGATATTTCATATTGGCAGAAGCAGTTTCCCTGCCCTCCCAAGAATCCTTGTTTAAAGTAGTTCATTTCTTTACATTTATTCCTTGAATTGAATTAGATTTAGATAAACAAATACTTAATATATCGATACCCAGTTTGCAACATACATATCAGGAAAAAGAATCTTCATGAGTCTCCAAGATGCTAATTTGAAATGGATATACAAAGATGGCACTTGTTTAAATGTGTAAATTAATGAACAGCAATTCACAGAATTTCTGAAATAGGCACTTGTCTATACAAAATGTCTACATTCTGCAAGAACAGAATAAGCTTCTCACTTGTAAAGAGACTTCAGAAAGGCAAAATTTACCTTTGGTAATATCTCCAAGTGTTTAATTTTTTCCTCTTGTCCCTCAAGAAAGAAAGCCATGCTTTTAATTAAGAAAATGCTATTAGTTCTGCATGTTAGAAGACATGGAAGTAATGGGGACTCCCAGAAAATTCTGGTGAAACAAAAGAAATTGAGAAGTGGAGTCAATCTTTATAATCACATTTGGGACTTGGTCTTAGCATTAATCAACACATGATGTCACAAATTATTTTAGTTTATTCATCTAAAAAATGCCATCAATAATAGTCCTTACCTTAATAAATATTATTGAATAACACAATACTTATCAAGTACCTAATATCAAGGAACTCTCAATACATATGATGATTACCAGTCACCATCATATGGGTTAAATAAGCTAACAAATGCTTGTTATTATTTGAGAAAAAAAAAAGAAATAAAGAAAAACAGTTGGGAAATATGGAATGTGTAAATGTTAATATATTGAGTTGAGTCTTTAAAGATCAATGTGTCCATCTGGTGAACAAGCATGTAGGATCTCCTTATGGAGGAGCAGCGTGAGCATAGAAATAGAATGTGTGTAAACAACTATCAGGATGTGGGTGTGGGTGTAGAACTCCAAGGTCAGTATTGCAGGAATATATTGTGAAGTAGAGATGTGACTTTAGACTAGATAAAGTCTGTTTCATAAAGGCCATAATAATGTATATGTAGTTCAGGCCTAATTCCCTGGACAGTTGAATTGATCGGTTGTCTTCAAGAAAGTACCTGACCTGTCCTCCCAGACTGTTATGAGAAAAAGATTTCAATGACAAATATCTTACTCTTGGTGTGGAGTTCCTTTTTAAGACCCATGGATTTTGCTAGTCTGTTTTTAATCCCCTTCAGTGTTCACACCATCTGCCCACCTCTGCTCCCTCGACTCCGTGCTTTAATTGCATCTTTGCTTGGTTATTGGTTTTGATTCTCTGCTTTGGTAGTTTATCATTAGGAGCACACCTGTTTGGTTGTCTATTATATTGAGTGTAACTTTCCTGTTAGCACATTAGAGGGAAGATAGATTTTCCTCATTGTCATCACACAAACATTTAGATAGGAAATTATGTTCAGATTGCTTTGTAAGGCAATTTTTTTTCTAATGAAATCCATTGAATTTATACTTAAAAGTGCATTCATCAGTACCAGTGATATATATCAGTTAGGACAATAGTACTACTTTAGTAATCCAATATATAATGGCAGCCATACAATACTTTTATTCTGGAAAAAAAAATTGAACTCAGAACCACTTCAAATGGTAAAGTCTTTTGTCCTATCCTGTCTTTCCTATTATTCAAATTTTATCTGTGTAGTATGCATTGATAATTTCCTATAAGATAAACCGAAGGGAAATTTAATTTTAAACTTTAGGAAATGGAAAAACAATAGAAAAAAGATAGTGAAGTGGCTGAAAATATACTAGAAACATCAAAGATAAAAACAAAGTGATTTTGGGAAGTCTTTAGTGCTTGTTCTTAATACTAATGGTTGCTGTCTGAAATTCAGCTGAGGAGGCTGAGAGATGTTGAAAATGTTTCACATTGTGTTTTAAAAAATGGTTAAGTAGATATTTTTTTCTGTAACTCACTCACCTAAAACTCTTTCATCTGTATTAAAATTGTCCCAAAGGAAAAAAGAAGTTTCAGAAATGTTTGTGATCCCTTATTTTGGGGGGGAAATCCATTTTCTATGATTCCTGTCAAGTGCAAAAACCTATTTAAAGGAATTAGCTGTGATAATTCACTGCTTTGAATTGATTCTTTTTGCAGTATTGCTTCCCACTCTTTCATCTTATTTCATTCAAGTGTCTTTATCTTGAAGTTTCAAAATAAAAAAAAAAACATAGAGCCTATGTGTATATAATACCTATGTATATATTCTACCATTCATGTTCCTATGCATACACACATATAAATACATGCATGTGTGTACATATATATGTACATATAAACAAAGTTCATTTGTAGTAAGCACCAAACATTATTTGACCACCTATGTTTGTTATAGACTTTTTTCAGGGATTATATCAACCCTTGTCAAAATGTTAAGTTCCCTGTTTGAAGGTGGTTCTTTTTAGAACAGGGAGTGGATGGGGGTAACAGCTGCTTAAAGTATAAGAGTTGGAAAGCAATTTTAGCAGCATCATAAAAGAAACTGAGAAACAAGGAAAAAGTTATCTTGTTTTTTATATATCAAGATACACTTTTTTTATAAGTCTAAGGATCTGAAAAGAATAACATGAAATGCTAAGTCTAATGTCTCCATTGCAATCGGTTCATCCCACCATGAGAATTCTTCTCAGTATCAGTAATCTCTCCAAGATCCAGTGACACTCTTATTACTTAAGACTGATTTTGATATGTTTCCTAAAGGGTGTGTTTTCAAACCATTAGTCCATTTAAATCTTTTAAATCCTTTAATTTCTCCAATTCAACTATGAATGCAGACAGCCTGCAACACAGCAATAGCAGAAATTAAAAGCATGGATCAATATTCAATATATATGTGGTTCAGAAGAGCTATCTGACACATAGAAAAAAAATGACACTAATTAGAAAAATAACACTAATGTCACTGGCCCTCAGCACAGAATTAGAATTAGGAAACTTTAAATGTGTCCTGGGGCTGAAGGTAATTGCCAAAGAGGAATTACAAAAATATCTTGTGCATAGAAGCATCAGTAAAATAAATAACTCAACATACATTGGTGAATACATTCCAGTGTTAGCAAGAAAGCTTGTATGACTTTCAAAAAGTTTGAATCAGACCATTTTACTCCTTTCTAAAATACACTTCAGAGAGTCTATGTAATGACTTTAAAATTGTTTAAAGTAAATTTCTCCCAAAAACAAAGTTGAGACAAAATATTTTTTTCTTTAAGTTAAAAAAAATGCAACTCAATATTTTTTCACTATAAAAATTAAAGGACTGAATTTATTTTACTAAGCAGAAAAGATATATCAAAAATGTTACATCATATTTCTCTGTGATTTAATGGCACATTGATGGTACTTCCACCATTCATCCATGCAACTGTTTAACACAACCACAGAACACTGAATACCTGTTATAGCATATATAGGGGATACTATAGAGTGAAATTTTATTTGCCACATTTCTTTTGTTATATATTATCTCTTTATATCACATCTCTTTCTTAATACATTGAGTTTCTTGAGAGCATTTTTTTTTAATTCATATCCCTAGGGCATGGGAAATAGGTGATCCTGAGAAAATGTTG
This sequence comes from Condylura cristata, assembly GCF_000260355.1. Lineage (NCBI taxonomy): Eukaryota > Metazoa > Chordata > Mammalia > Eulipotyphla > Talpidae > Condylura > Condylura cristata. The sequence continues at coordinate 60,254,433 of NW_004567107.1, read as the reverse complement.
AATAAATAGAATGCTTGTTAACCATTTACAAAATTTTATGGCACATTGTGTATTGTCTCTTAAATTCTTATCCCAGTGTTAATTTCTTCATATCTATTCTGTATATGTTTTTATAAGAGCCATTGGTCTTAAATGTAAATTCAAAACTTTCCCTAATTTTATGTTTTTAACTTTCCTAGTTTTGCACAATAAAGTTCAAAAGGTGATGCCTTAAGTGAGAGCAAATGAAAGAAATGATTTTCCTTTCCCATTTTTTTTCTCAGTTTGAGAAAATATATTCACTCTGAACATCCCATTTCATATTTTGTTTCTGGAGTTATGTTAATTTTACAAGTACATTAAGTAGGTAGAAAGACCCTTGACTTATCAGATTTCAGTCTTTAAGTACTATTTTTTATTTGGATATTATCTGAATCTCAGAATTAAAAAATGTAGCAACAAGATTCTAACCTCACCTAATTTAACTTCTAAGTTTTTTTTACTTTGCTGTAGATTTTTAAGGACAAGAGTCATACTGTTCCTAAATCTGCTGTAAATGTTCTGAAAAGTCTACCCTTCCTTTGACTGTCTTTAACTTTGTTATAATTTATTAAAGAGGTAAATTTTCATGACAAGTGCTTGCTGCTCAAACCATACTCAAATGATTCACTTAGAAAACTGGTTAAGATGTAGATTTGTGGGATGCCCCACTAAAGATCTGATCAATGGATCACAGGTTAGACTTACCTAAGTAATGTTAAGGTGAATTCTAAGTGAACCTGTGGCAGATGGTCTACAGATCCCATTTCAAAGTGCTGTGAGCGAATGATTGATGAATATAACAAGTTTCAGACAATTCTGCAAACAGATTGTTTTAATCTAGAAGAAAACATGGCGGAGAGAGGGTATAAGTGATGGTGTAACATATGGTACAATGTGAAATGATGATCAATGTGTGTTTAATAATATAAGAGCAGTCCCATCCTCCCATTTGCAACTCAAATACCAAATGATAAGAAAACAAATCTAGACATAGTCAACTTTCTAAGGTAGGAAGAAAGTTTTAGGTATTTCAGTCTCCTTCCAAAATTTCATTTCAAGTCCTGTTGGATGATGTAACTAAAGTTGCTTCTCTACAATCAATCTCATAGTTGAGCCCTGTTCCATTCAAATATGTAGTTATTCCATGTGTAATAAGGCTTTGAGTGTGTGTGTATATTTGAATGTTACGAATGCCATGCCCAGAAATTAAGTTTTATTTCCTTCATATGTCATCTGTGGGTTTACTTTTGGTGGTAGTGTTTTCTTTGTTCCTTTGACACTCCTTGTTTTTCCATCCATTTCTATCATTCTGGATAATTCACCATCATCAAACTCACTGTAGTTATTTTTGTTGCCATACTTTTTCACACCCTTCTATCTGGCATAATTTTCACTCATATGTCTAATCCTATAGGCATTCAAGACCTATCTTAATAAACTCCCTTCATTGGAAAGCAGATCATAGTTAATCTCCATTTCTTTAATTTTCAGAGTTTTGCTTTCTTTTCTGATATTTTCAATTTTCTCATTTCTATTATGGTTATGTGCATTAGAATCCTTTGTTTTTTGAGACTTTAAGTTCTAGGAACTTTTTCCCCCCTTTTTAAAGTCTCCTTTAGCTTATACATATGGTAAGTGTACAGTGCATTTTTATGGATATCCATTTCTGTATGCATTTTAACTTATCAAAAAGGTATTAAAATATGAGATGTAAAAGTTAATAGTTAATCGCTTTAAACTCTATACTAGTCTATATGTCTGTTAATAAAATTTAAATTTGCATTGTAAATATTTTTAAGTAATTTGTATGTATATGACTGCTTACTTTTTACTAGTCACATCCATGAACAATCAAAGTGTCTATTTTTAAATGGCTCCTTCTATTAACCCACCTAAGTCTCTATTTTGTATTTGTATAACTTCAAACCAATGCAATTTTTTGTTAATATTTATTTTACTTATGCATATAAAAACTGGAATGTAGGCCCGAGGTGTGGGGGAGGTAAGAGGATTCACCAGAGACAATGTGGGGAGCAGAACAATACACTACTCAGGGGAGCAGTGGATGAAACAGGAGAGGTCTGCTGCAACATGAGAGTTAGCTCCCTGGCTGACCTGGAATCTAACTGATGCTGCAGTGGCTGGTCTTATCTTGATAGCACTGTCTTTAACCCCTGCACCACCGGAGAGTCTCCAAGGCAATATTTCAATGTTGCCTTTTTAGTCACTGTCCTTTATTCTATCCTTCCAAGATATTTTTGAATCTTTATCAATTCTATGAATAAATACAAGAGCTATCTCCCTCCATGTCTCCACCTTCTCATTCTCAACTGAGTAATATGCTCATTAATGAAGCTTAGCTTCTTTGTCTTTAAGCAATCGATTGATGAAAATGAACAGAGCAGATATAAGAATAGTGAACTCTCTTCTGATTGGTACCAGCAGGTGACAGTAACATATTATGAATCCTCTAATATGAACATAATCCTCCACTTATTCTTAAAGATGGCATGAAAGATGAGAGATTTCACTTTCTTACTCTAATTAATGTATGTTCTTTTTTCTTTTTCGCAATATGATCAGTCCATCATAATAAAAGATGTTTTCCTACATCAGTCAGGTAATTTAAAGGTCTTTATAAGCCACTTTATACTTCTTTAGCAATTTACATAGTTGTCCAGTGTTAACTATATATTTATTTTCTAATCAGTTCTGACATAGAAGACTGTTAATCCTTTCAAAATAATGAAAACTAATAGTTATTATATAATATGCTAGGTATGCTCCAAATAAACAACTTGCATCTATGTGTTTAAAGTAGTGATTTTTTGGGGTTTATTTTGTTAATACTTTAATTAGTACTACCTTAACCATAAAAATAAAAAATTAATGAATATATAATAGATAATTTACCAAAAATTGGGTGTACCTACTATTTGAAATGCTATATGCTCAGTTCTTTATACATGGAACTTTCTTAATCTTCACAATATTTTTAAAAAGACATTAATGATGATGATGATGATGATGACACCATTTCATAGATAGGAACCAGGGATTTAAGATTTCTACTCATTTATTCAACTATTTATTAATTAGTATATCTTTTGTATCTCAACACCTTGTTTTACACAGTCCTTTAAATCCCATTGAATATGTGCTTTAGTGGGAGGTAGGATTTCCATCAACTCTTTATCTAAATCCTAAACAACTAATCGAGAGCAAATCAATTGCTTACACTTATTGAAAGTGCTACAAAAAAATTGAAAGGGGTATGAGCATTATATAACAGACAACTCCATCAAGACTGGAAGGTTTCTCAGTCCTAATGATTAAGAGTTATAGGCCAAGGTGAGTTTGGCAGTGGGGTTGAGAAGGGTGAAGCAGGTTATTTGAGGCAGAGAGAGGAACATCTACAAAGTTTTTGATAAGGGGAAGGAATCTGACATTTTTCACAAACAGAAAGGTCAGTTAATATGAATGTAGTGTAGAGAGTGGGACATAGCAAAAATGGAGACTTTGGATCTTGTATGGCCTTCCTTCAGTCCAGCTATTAATTTTAAATTTTAGGATAATGGAATGCCAGAAATCTTACTTACTTATTTAAATGTTGTTTGTTTTAATTATGAATGAACTATAATCTAATTATATCTGTAAAAAGACCATCTGGGCTTTTCTTTCAGAAATGTTAGAAAACAGCACAAGAGTAAAAAGGAAAATCAGTCAGGACAGTTTTACAAAATGAAGGAAAAAGCAGTTCCTTGGGGCCAGTAATGACAAAAAGTTAGAGTCAAGTGGATAGAATCAAGAGAACTTTAGGAAATACAATTGGCAAAAGGTAGTAATTGAGTGAATAAGGGAATAAGAAAAAAGTAAAAGCAAAGCTTTTCCAAATGAGTGGGCATTAAGTAGTTGCCCAAGGACCAGCAGCTAATAGTAATTTTGGGCTTTGTGTAAAATTTTGCTCTTAACATTATGCTCCTCTGCTGCTAACCCCACAATGGCCAAGAGTTTCAGTGTTTGAAATTATGCAATTTAAATGTTTGCACATTGTGGCCATATACTGGAGAAGAATGTAGAATGCAAAATGGACTATGGAGATTCTGCCATTCCACATATGCTACAGTGAGTTTTCAGAATTGCTGCAGAGTAGGGGCTTCTTTCATTGGTGTTTTATTCTATTGTTTCATTCATTCTAGATGGAAGTAATAATCATAATGAGAGTTTTTGAGGTAAAATAGAAAAACATTTGTTAGGGCCCATGGATAAAAGAAAATTTGGTTTTCAATTGTAAAGTTACCACTTCTGAAATATTTATGTAGCCATTTGTTTAGGTAATGAGAATTATTTCCATTTAAAGCCAGTTAGAACCTCTTTTTTCAAAAGCAGATACTCTTGGTGACATGAAGTAGTAAATCATAACCTATAATCCTGGATAATGACAAGGAGTTGAAAGAAAATTATCAGGGCCCTCCCTAGTGCTGTGCGGGTTAAAGCGCAGCACTAAGAAGCACTCAGCATGAGTTCGATCCCGCCGTGGAGATGATTCACTTGGTGGGGTAGAGCTCTCCTGACCCGCCCGCTGCTCCCCTCAGCAGTGTACTTTGTCCATCTGCTTGTCCTGCTCCCCACTCTTCTCTGGGGAATCCTCTCACTGCACTTGCACCTCTGGCCTGTATCCCAGTTCTGTATGAATAAATAAATCTTAAAAAAAAAAGAATATTATCAAAAGCATTTATATAGGAGTTGTTTATCTTCCAACATGATTGTTGAAAGCATTTAACTGTCTTTAGGTAGAAGCTGGAACATTTTTTTCTCTGTATATCTTTAGATTTTTTTTTATTAATACTTGATTCCAAAATTTGTAATTTCAAGCTTCTTTCAGAGAGCTGAGTATTATTCCCTATGCAATATGTTATATTTTTTAGATGTAATTCAGATGGACACTATACACTTTATTGAGAAACAGGGAGTTCTAAAATATGTGTAATTATTTTAAATGTTTATAGCGTACCATGCATGGTGACAGTTTTGTCTCTTATCATAGGCCTACTGCTGTGTACATTGTTGTTTTCCACTTTATTCCTTCTCCAACAGAGGGAAATCAAAACATTGCCAGATTGTGATGACTGACAGAGAAGACAAGAGCTGTGGCTTTAATCACAGACTTCAGCGTGGTCACAAGAGGTGCAGGACATTGTAGTATTATATCTGAGGAATATTGATATTTGTCAAATATCAAGATGGAGCTAATTCGTAGAGCATTGAACATTTTTAACTTTTTTATTATATGCACAATTTAACTTTGAAAAGTTAACATATAGAAACCCAAGATTTAAGTGGTTACTTCATGATGGTAGAATTTGTTGTGGCTGGTCATTTATTCATATTTTGTTAACAATTTTCAAATTAGTCTACTATATATCACTTATGTCCTCAAAGGAAAAAAAAAACAAAAAAACTAAATGACAACTGTACATTCCATTTGTTTTTATGATCTGTAAAAGTATGCAAATGTTTTTATTAATTTCAGGAAGTTCAGAAAGTGTCTCAGATATCCCAGTTTTGTTTTGTTTTTTTTTTTAGCATAATTTGTCAGTCTTTCTATCTCTAGGTAGAAAGCATATACTTACAAAGACATTGCCTGTGGCAGAGTAGTCTTTATAGCACAATAATAAAATTGCCTATTGAAGTACATCTTAAAGTGCATTCTCAATAAAAGAGTAGATGAAGTTAGGAGGAAATGGGTTAATGGAAATAAAGGATAACAGAACCTTAACCAGCATGAGAGATTATAGTAGTCTAATTTTTAGAACCAGAGACCCCAGAAAAGTTATTTACTTGCAATAGATCTCAAATAATAAGTGACTTCAATAATAAATGGTTTACTCACTTATAAAAAATGAATACTCCTCATCAAGGAAGACAAATCAATAGGAAAATATAGTCTTTTCTTCCTTGTAGGGGAAAGATATACTTATAAAGGGATAATAAAGAGGGAGAAAATCAGTGTCCAGTATTTATATAAAATGTCAAGGTGCCATCTTGGTCAGTGTTTCTCTATGGGTAGTAACAACAGCTTAGAACCAGAAACAACCTGGGGATTTTTTTTAAAGATATATTAATTTACTTCTGCATTGAAGAACTGGGATGTAGGCCAGAAAACTGGGATGAGAAGATTCATCAGAGACAGAGTGAGGAGCAGAACAGGCAGAACCACTGAAATACACTGCTGAGGGGAGCAGCAGGTGGGTCAGGAGAGGTCTGCTGTGCCATGTGGGACACCCCCCTGACCCCCTGACCGGGGATTGAACTCAGGCCCTAGCAGTGATAGCATGGAGACTTAATACCTAGACCATCAGGAAGACCCTAACCTGGGAAAAGTTTTTTTGTTTGTTTGTTTGTTTTTTGTTTGTTTGTATGTATGTATGTATATATATTCTTCATTTTGTGAATTTTTTCATCTCAATTGTAATCCCCATGGGCTTCCCATCCTCACTATCAATTTACCTGTGTGCCATCATCACAGTCCTCTACCCACTAAATGAAACTCTTTGAGTCTCAGGAATGTGAGCTTTTAATAAGTATTCAAACAATCCTTATGATCAGTAAAGTTTAAGAACATATAATAGAAAATGTGGGCTGACAACTATGAAGATCATCATAGTAATAGATTTCATACTTCTCCCAAGCAAAGGAGACTGGCCAAACATTAGTTTAATATGTAAACTTCGTGATGGGAAGGACAAACTAATATACAACTAAAAGGCCAAAGAGTTAATGATGCTATGCTTGTTTACAGATATTTTGAGATATGCCTCTAGGTCATTTTTATTCAAACAGTTTTATATAGTCTGAACTAATATGTGAACTGGGAAAACTTTAAAATACCTTGTTCTCATTTGCATAACTAATAGAAATGAAATATTCTTATTAATCACTGAGGCATATGTAGTATGTTTCAGCTGATTAATTTCATTTTAATGTGATCCCTGGTTTTATCTCTACTTCATAGTTCAATCATGAATGAACAGAAAGGCATCCTGAAATATTTATGTCCTTTTAGCTTTTATATCCAAAGGTCATTTATTTTTTTAATTTTCAGAGTTTTTGTTTTAATCCAATGGTATTTATAAAAGACAAAACTCCAACTTTAAAAGCTGTAGAGGATTTTTGAAGCCAAAATAAAAAAATGAAGAACCCATAAAACTGCAATATCATGAAAATATTAGAGGTTACCTTTTCTTTTTTTAAAGATTTATCTGTTTATGCGTAGAGAACTGGAGTACAGGCCAGAGGTGCAAGGGGGGTGAGAGGATTCACAAGAGATCACATATGGAGTGAACAGGTATGTGGAGGAAGTACACTGCTGAGGGGACAGCGGGTGGGTCAGGAGAGGTCTGCTGTGACATGTGGGTCACCTCCCAGCTAGGGATTGAACTGTCATTGAAGAGGCTGCAGTTAGCTTGCAGTGCTGTGCTTTTACCTGTTGCACCACCAGGGAGGGCCCAAGGGTTACTTTTAAGACTCGGAATTCAGGGACTGCTCTTCCAGAGCTGTAGTTATTTCCAACTTCCTCTGAGACACTATCACACATTTTTCTAGAAGCACACTTACAGCAATGTCCTATGTGTTACATTGAAATCACAGCTGGTAATTTATATAGTCTCAAAAGCTTCATCATTTTTCTGCCTTTCACTTACAAAATTTAAAATAATCACCTGACTATACAAATTTAATATTGCAGACATATTTTGAGTCTCCTTTATATACAGTTATATAACTAAACAAGATAGGGACGCCCTGATGGCCCAAGGTGTTAAGTCTCAGCACTATGAAGCTATGGGCTGCCATGCAGCAGAGATTGATCCCCCATGGGGAGCTGACCCACATGATATTGCAGACATGTCCTGCCTGGTCCACTGCTCCCCTCAGAAGATCTACCTGTTCTGTTCCCTACTCTGTCTCTGGTGAACCTTCTCACCCCCCTCCCACACCTCTGGCCTATACCCCAACTCTTGTATGCATAAATAAATAAGATAAATCTTTTAAAAAATAACTTCACAGCATGTACTTGTTTCTGGATTTTTTTTCTCCACAAAAGCAAACTACTAGCAATTAATGTTAAGAAGAAAGCAATTATTTACTGTGTAGAAACATAGTTGTGCGTGTTAGTGGTAGAAGACATATCAATGAGAATATGTTCTGTTACAACATGGAAATAAATAGCACCAAGTATCAGTTTCTCTAATCAACTAAGATTTATGACTTGATGATAGCCTATGTCTGTCAAATTATAATCAATTCAGGAATATCAGAGAAACTACAATTTGGAATTTATTTGGTTCTCTGGGAAGGAAAAGTATATAAGCAGTATGATGTAAATATGTTAGAGCTTAACTTGTCCTAAGTGGGTGCATATTATTGCACAAAATAAGTCACATGGCCATATCATAGCACAAATGAAAGGGAAATTCAATGATACTCTATGCTCAGAATAACCATCAATGTTTGATAAATAGGAATATGACTACTATAGGAATCCTGGGTTACTGGCCATTTGCATAATCTTCTCTCTCTCTCTCTCTCTCTCTCTCTTTTTTCACTTTCCCAGACATTAAATTATCTTTCATATCTTGCTTTATGAAATTGGAGTCAAAAGTATTAGGTTTTGATAACCTTCAATGACATTTGTGTAGGTTTGTAAACTTAAATTACCAGCTACTAATAGTTGGTTTGAAAGGTAAAGAGACTGACTGGATAATGAATTTTCAGTAGGTACAGAGTGAATGCAATGAGACTGGGAATCATATGGAAGCCCTAGACCTTTGGTGCAAAGGAGACTTAAAAAATTAGATTATTGGAACCAAAGCCAACATATTCAAATTTCCAATTTTGTCCATATTTCCTAAATCACTTATCATGAAATTATTTGAAAAGAAACCTCTTTCTTTGTATTAAGTTCATAGAAATGAGGGTGTTTAACTACTTTTAGAGTGTTAGCAATAAAAATTTAAACTGTTAAAAATAATTTGAACAAAAATAAATTCGCATTACATCAGTAGGATTTCTGTACTGTAGTATCACATTATAAAAGGATCCTCTGTGCCAAATATGTTGTTTGTTTGTTTGCTTGCTTGCTTGTTTATTTTTATCCTTAGAGCCATACTCACCTTTCTCTACCTTAAATAGATCCTGGAAGGCTTGTATGTGTGGCTCCCTTGACTTCAAATTTCTGAATTCAAACAAGACTCCCCAAAAAAAGAGGCAAAAAAGGAGGAAAAGAATGAACTTGGGATATAAATTCCTAGTTCACCCTCTTTTTTTCACAGGATAACTATCTTCCCTGAGAGGACCACAGCGCCTCTCAGGTGGCCCTGAGATGTGCTCTCACAGTCCCTGTAGTCATTCATTAACACAGCCCATTAGACTGTGTGGTAGTAGGATTTGCTGCTCTCACAGCCCACAGGATTTCAAGACCTCTAGTTTCTCACATCCTCTCACACCTTTATAAATATTCTTCCTTATTCATCAACCCAAAGAGACAAACCTGTTTGTTTCTGACAGAATCCTGGCAGCCCTAGTCTTTCTCTCAGGTTTTATGACATATGTGTTTGTCCATTGTCAATAATTGAATCCATTAGGTTACAGAGGTCTTTACAGAAGCTAGGCTTTATTAAGATTTCATATCATTTGACCACAAAGTTTTCACTATTACATCAAGAATGAATTTAAGTCTTGACTTTATCAAATAAAATGAAAAATGTATGAAGTCCTTGCAACTCCATGTTGTTGTTATAGATAATTTGTTCAAAAGCTTCTGAGATACTGTAGAGTGGGCTACTTAATATATTAAGAGCAGAAAGTGTGACTAAATATTAATAAAACTTCAACTTTAAGAATCGTGGTAATGACTCTGTACCGTAGATAACTGACTGCCGAGGGAATCTTGAGAATGAAATGGCTAGTAAAAATGTTAACCAGTCTGTCAATCAATCAGAAGTATTAACTCCTCTGAAAATTCACATGCTCCCGGTCCACTATTTCTATTGATTTATCCAATTCTTTCCCAACTTGTCTTCATTGTATTACCTTTTATATTGATTTTTATTATTCTCTATTGACCCTATTGTTCATGGTAGCTACTTATTAGATGGTCTTTTTTATATTGCTTTCCTCTTTAGTCTCATAATCCGTTCTCCAAGGAAAAGTTGTTTCATCTTCCAAAGGTGTATTCACATTATAACTGTATGAAAAGGGAATTAAGACCAAAGAACAGAAATAAAAGCCTTCTTTTCCACAGTCAGTTTAACTTGTTGTGCTCCATTACACTAAATTTATTAGTGCTTTGCAGACATTCTTAAGTAGGATGTAATGACAATAGGGCATCAGAATTTATGGTCATCAGAACTTTTGTGGGCAACTCCTATCTTATCTATTATCTCATTTTGTGATTTTTTTTTTTAAGCATTTGTCTTAAGAGACATCACATCTTTTCTTGTTTAAAGTTTCCTTGGCCACAAAGCTTGGTAACAAAAATTCAGTTATTTTTCACAACTTTAACTTATTTTTCCTCTGCAGTTCATTTCTTTTTTGTGAATTTGATCTATAGAATTTGAACTATAGTGCCTAACTCTTAAATGATTTTGTTTACATACTTTTATATCAACTTCTCACTGTTTTTTTACTATTAAAAATCTACCAGCAATATCATCCTTTCTTTCAAAAGTCAAATCTACTATAGGAAAATTGTATTTACAACTGGAAATTATTTTTTTTTAAGTCAATGAATGTGTGAGAAAAGAAACATGTACAGATTGATTCCTCCCTGGTGGCTCAGTGGGTTAAAGCTTTAACATTATGAATTATCCACAGCCACTGCAGTGCAAATTCAATCCCTGGCCAGGGAGGTGACCCACATAGCCTGGAAGACCTCTCCTAACCTGCCCGCTGCTCCCTTCAGCATTTTTTTTTTTTCAGTTAATCTGCCTGTGCTGCTCCCCACTCTGTCTCGTAAATCCTCTTACCCATTGCACATCTGGCCTGTACCTCAGTTCTTGTATACATAGGTAATAAATCTTAAAAAAAAAAAAAAGTTATACTGTGTCAATGTTTAAAGAGAGCAGGTAGTGATATAAACTATACGTGAAAGTGCTACAATACAGTTAGTAGATTAGAACAATGTTGTTTCCCCACTTCTTTATTAGTTTTATTTTCTTTTGTTAAGGCTTCTATTCTTGTTTGTTTGTTTTCTAAGCCTCATTTATTTATGCATACAAGAACTGGAATATAGGCAAAAAGTGCAGGAGAGGGGAAGGAGTGAAAGGATTCACCAGAGACAAAATGGGGAGCAGAACAGGTAGAATGTCAAAGTACACTGCTGAAGAGAGTAGCGGGCGATGCAGGAGAGGTCTGCTGTACCATGTGGGTCACTTCCCTGATGGGGTATTGAACTCCCACTAAAGCAGCTTTGGCTGGCTTTGCACAGTTGTGCTTTAACCCATTGTGCCACCAGGGAGGGCCCTCTGGTTTTTTTTTTTTTTTTTGAGATATAATTGACATGTAAGTTTACATTAAAGTGTATAACAATATTTTAATATATATAGTAAGATTTAATGTAATACATATATTATATATTATATATATGATAATGATTTAATATATATAGTCAGATGATCACCACAATAAGTCTAGTTAACATCCATCATCACATAGTTATAAAAATGGTTTTTACTTGTCATGAGAAATTTAAGATCTTAGCAACTTTTAAGTATGTAATACAGTTTTATGCAATATAATAAGTGAATATTTCATTTTTGATAGAATCTGCATATAAGAAAGACAAATACACATTTCAAAAAAAGGTAAAACAGAATGGATAGCCAACCTATGAAGAAGTGTAAATAAAACAAAGTTGAGTTCAAGTGAGGTGGTAGAGAAAGAAGATAATTTATAGTTTTATGAGAAACTTTCATTCTTTTGAAGAAAATATGATGACTATTTTGAATCAGCAAGCAGAAGAAAATAAGGCATTAATGGAGAAGGTTGAAAGAGAAGACCTTCAGTTGGAAACCAAACATCTAAAGAAAAAAAAGCACTTCTCAAGTGCTGAATCCAAATTTTAGTGAATATTTCTCTGTTCAGCTTTAGAAAGGTCTCAAATATGTTCCCTTCTTGCCAGCAACACATCTCAAGACTTAATTTTGTCTTTATCCTTTTCCTTTATCTTAAGGCCTGAAGTAGAAAGATCGCTTTTTATTTGTCTGCTTTTCTGGCTTAGCACAATAGCTGGCCCATAGAAAATCTGCAAACGGTACTTGTGAAATGAGCAAGAAAGGAAAGAGCTTTAGAGACTAGTCTTTATATTAACTGACGTAGATCTTTAGACTTTTTTTAAAATTCTAGTCTTTATGATTGACCTGGAATTTTTAATTTTGGAAGTCTGTCTACAAAGTCACATATGGTATATCTTCCTTACTAAATTTTATGAAATGATACTTTTTCACCAAACTATCCCACTTCTTACCTAGTATACCTCTTTAATTGACTCTTTGTCAGATAGATGACAGCCATTTAAATATTAAAAAGTGATGTTTCAATTATGTCTGATCTTCCTGAGACCAATTTTTTTTCAAGAGAACCTTAAATTGCAATAGGAAATGCATTTTTCTTATCAAGTTATATATACGTGTCATTTCCCACCTGCTTCAGTTCTCTCTAGAAATTAAAACAAGACTTCACACGCCATTTGTTTTCTATGAAAGTAATTGTGATTAATCTTTATATATTTGAATGATCATAAATTAGAATATAGTTAAGCTGAATTTAACATCTCTTTTATCTTCAAGTTCTATTATGAAAATTAATCAGAATTAAATAAACATCAGAATCCTGTATCTTAAAAGTGCTGTTAATATAGTCAAATTGTGTCTTATAACAACATTTCGCTATTCTAATTTCATGATTAATGTGTCTATAAATGCAAAGAAAATGGAGATGGAATTCAGGTCTAAAAGCATTCAAACTGCCCTTTATTAGTTATGAAGCTGTAATCAAATTAACTCATGTGAATGAATTTATTATTTGTACATTTAAATTGCCACAAATCAATCACAGTTAAGCTGAACTGGAAACTATGATAGTTGTTTTTCTGAACAGTGAAGGAAAGTTGTGATTCTTCCATCATCACTTCCTTTTCTTTTTCTTGAAACTGCTATTCAAATGCTCTTAATGTATATATAATAGTAAATATTTTGTTATTTTACAAGTTAAATTGATCTTGATTTGAACAGGATCATTTGTTAAAATCCAATGAACTTCAGCTTAAATAATGTATTTTAATGCTAAGTAGACTTCTAATAAAACCCAGTAAGTTTTAAGAAGCCTGAATCATAACTAAATTATGTCCTTCTTATGTATCTTTTCAAGTAAATTGCAAACCATAAATGTTTTTTCCTTAAAGATCTGCTCCTATCAGAGACTCATCTGAACCTGTGAGGGCAGAGTCAATAACCTTTTTCCTGTGACCCTACTGTATTTTGTATATTACATTCACATTATAATATGTTTACATTAGATTATGGTTATGTCCTACTTTAGTCTGTTCACATTATATTATGGCTAGTTGTGTACATGTTTGTAGAATAAAATATGTACATATACTGGATTCTAAGAACAATGACAGGGTTTTTTTTTTACTTTTGTTTCCCTATAACCTCCATGTTTGAAGAGAAGTGAACTCTGAGAACCATATTTCAAAGGAAAAAAAACACTATATCAATTATTTTTGATGCAAGAAACTGGACACTTCCATTTTACATTTTAGGAGAAATCAGCTTAAATTAGAATTCACTCTAGATAAAACATTTAAGATTGCCCATTTAAGATAATTGAACTTCTGTTTATTACATAAGACTGCATACATAAATGTCAATGTTTCTGCCACAGGGCATTTTGCAGGAGTCACAAAATATACTGCAAGATGAACTGGGAGAATGAACATAATTGTTCTTTTTATTTCTAACTTCAGCAGTTCTTTTCAAGACCTATATAACAGTTGTTAAACTACGAGTTCTTTCTGTTAAAAGTCATAATCAAGGGACACATTGCTAGAAATGCTGTGTAAGTTCAATCTTGGCTAGATATTAAAATTGTGTTCATTTCTTCCAAGCAAATGTTTCTTTTTTTTCCAATTGATCATTTTCCTTGTTTATGGTATTTCATTTACAATTTGTCCTTTATGATGTTTACCTTTCTTTCTCCTTTCTCTCATTTTCCTTTCTTCAATATTTAATGTCCCAGACACTAGGCATATGATATGGAAATAGAGAGCAATTAATTTTGTTTTAAGTCATGGTAGGCTACTCTGGTTCTCTTCAGACTATATGCATCTTTCACTTTTTAAGTCTTGGTAGAAAAGCACTAGAAGTGATATTGGCTGTTATATGACCTACAGTGTTTCTTGACTTCTATCATTCATACTGTCATCCATGCCCTTATTTGACCTCTTCACCTTCAGTTTATACTGAACTTCTTGAATTACTTATTGTTTTACATTTATTTATTTATTCATACAGAACTGGGGTATAGGCCAGAGGTGCAAGTGTGGTAAGAAGATTCACCAGAGACAGAGTGGGAGCAGAGTAGGCCAGCTGACAAGTACAGTGCTGAGGGGAGCACTGGGCAGGCCAGGAGAGCTCTGCAATGCCATGTGGATCACTTCTGGCTGGGAATCGAACTCATATTGCTGTAGCTATAGATAGTTCATAATGTTAACACTTGAACCCGCTACGCCACCAGGGAGGGCCCATTCTGAATTACTTCTAATGAACATAGTGTAACAGCTGTGTGGGATGTCACTAATAAGAGTAACAAAAAAGTGGTAGTTTCTGCCTTGGTGTTTCTTTCTCTTCCTTGAGTCTCTAATGCTGGTGTAAGCAAGTAGCCATGCTGTAAGAAGCCCAGTGGAGAATCCAGCAGGTACGGTGAAGAACTGAGTCCCATGGTGAAATGACCTACAAGAAATTGAGGATAGGCAACCACCAAGTGAGTAAGTGTGGGATTGGATCTTTCGCTCCCATCAAGTCTTTAAATGATCACCTTGTCTGCAACCCAGTTTCGGTGTTTGAGCCAGAACCATACAGTCAGGAACTGTATGGATTCTTGACATACAAAACTATGAAGAAATTTTGGGGTAATTTGTTACTCAGCAATAAATCACCAGTAAGAACCCATATTATACCAGTTTGCTGTTATTCTTTATAGAATAAAATGGGGAAACAAAAGAAATCAGATCTGTTTAGAACATGATGATACCAGAAGTGTTTGGTGTTCAAACTTGGAAGAGATTTTTCTTGAGAGAGTGGTTCTAGAATGAGAAGCAAATTATTTTGGGAAAAGGAAATTGTTTGTGAGAGATGTGAATGATTATGCTCAGAGATGTGAATGAGTATGCACAGCAACTAAACTACAGATGCCTTGCCATTTTTTATGCTATTCTATTAAACTTGAATTATATCCTTTGAGTCCATAGATGGTAAATTGAAAATTCAGTGGATGTGTTTCTCCCACCTCATTCAAATGGTTGACACTGACCAAAGCCCTCCCTTGTGAAGCCTACAGCAACCTTGAAGATGCTTTTTTGGCACAGCTCCAGGTAGCAGTTATCAGTCATTAACTAGCATTGGAATGAAGCACATGCATATGCATGAGGTCTTTTTTTTTTTCTTTTTAAGATTTATTTATTTATGCATACAGAGCTAGGCCAGATTTCAAGGGGCAGTGAGAACATTCACCAGAGACAGATTGGGGAGCACAACAGGCCGACTGATGAAGAACACTGCTGAGGGGAGTAGCGGGCAGGTTAGTAGAGGTCTGCCTTACCATGTGGGTCACCTCCTGGGTGGGGATCGAACTCATGCTGAAGAGGCTTTAGCTTCTTAGTGCTGTCCTTTAATCTGCTACACCATCAGTGTGGGCCCAGCATGAGGTCTTTTGAGAATGAACCTGAACTATCCAAAAGATCCCCTCCAGTCCCTCTTCCACAAACATACACATACACTATAAACACACACACAGATATTGTAGAAAACCACCTCCACGAATCCCATCCTCGGGATTACCTACTCAGGACCCTTTCTTGTGGTTCCTGAATTA
This sequence comes from Condylura cristata, assembly GCF_000260355.1. Classification (NCBI taxonomy): domain Eukaryota; kingdom Metazoa; phylum Chordata; class Mammalia; order Eulipotyphla; family Talpidae; genus Condylura; species Condylura cristata. The sequence goes on along the minus strand of NW_004567107.1, from coordinate 60,238,257 downwards.
TTAGGCATCCACTTCTAATTCAATGTGAGAAATTTGAAAATATAACCTTGTAGATGTCTTGTGAAGTTGCAGAAAGTTGTGTTTAAATATTTATTTGTTGAACAGAACTTCCAAACTTTGCATACCCTATCTGGGCTATTCTTATCTGAATCTTTCCTTCTTTTTCCACTTCTCTACTTAAATGTAGAAATTAAGCTTTCATTGGACATCATTGGCAGCATCTTTGGTAATAATAAAAGCCATAAAAAAATAGCCTGGGGCCCTCCCTGGTGGTGCAGCGGGTTAAAGCACAGCACTGAGAAGCTAAAGCTACTTCAACAGGAGGTTGATCCCAGCCTGCCCCAGAAGTGATCCCACATGGTGCAAGCAGACCTCTCCTGACCCATCCGCTGCTCCCCGCCTGTTCTGCTTCCCACCCTCTCATCGCCCCTGCAACTCTGACCTGTACCCCAGTTCTGTATGCATAAATAAATAAATCTTAAAAAAAAAAACAGCCTGAAAAGTTAAAAGTGGAAATACTTCAGTTGGTAGTTGGAATAGTAACTATTTTTTGTGTGTGTTGGAGAGCTTGAAGACTTTTTAATTATCAGTTTCTACTCTTAAAACTAAAGGCTTCCTTGTGTTATTGCAAATTTTTAGCAGTTGGGGGCTCTCCATGGACAAAGATAGGGAAGATTGGCCTACTGAACATCTTCATATAATGTTATCAATCATGCAAAGCATCATGTGACTAATTTGCCACTGCTTATTAAAGAATAGTTCACAGAAGATGACCTCATCTACCAAATAAAGAATGATGTTTCTTGATGTAATGTTTTCATCTTATTTAAACACACGGGGCTATCTTCAGGCCCCATAGGCCATAGTGGGAAAAAGAAAGGACTTTATATTACTCTTTACATTTTGATCTAATATTTAAATCTTCTGTGGGTATTTGGAAAGAAGAAATTCCAGGGTATAGAAAGTATTCTTTTTTTTTAAGATTTATTTATTTTTTTCTTTTTATGCATATAAGAATGTGGGTATAGGCCAGAGGTGTGGTATGTGAATAGGGGCAGAACAGGTAGATTTATAGAAATGCATTGTTGAGGGGAGAAGCGGGCAGGTCCTGAGAGGTCTTCCCCTGTCATGTGGGTTACCACCCTGACAGGAATCGAACTGCTGCAGTAGTTGAGCACAGCTTTATGGTGCTGTGCTTTAACTCACTCATTGAGACACTAGAGAGGGCTCTACAGAGTATTCTTAATACCTAGTATCTTTGCATTGTGTTCTGCAAGCTTGCAGAAGCAGGATAATGGCAGACTTCTCTTCATTTTTATATATTTTTCCTTTATATAGAAGTGCTAAACCAACATTAAAACTTTACTGAACTATTGAGATGATTTATTAGAATAGAACTGTTTCCATGTTGCACTGCTATGATACAGTTGTCAAAAAAGTACATAAATAAACAGTATGGTTTATTTTCAACCAAAATTATTGCTGTTTTAAATGTATTTATTTTTGCATACAAGAACTGTGGTGTAAGCTAGAGGTGCAGGAGGTGAGAGAATTCATCAGAGAGAGAAGGGAGCAGATCTACTGAAACACACTGCTGAGGGGAGCAGCTAGCAGCAAGATAGGAGAAATCTGCTTTGTGGCATCTACGGACAGGAGGTTGATCTGTTGATAGCTTGGTAGCACTATCTTTAACCCCTGCACCACCAGGAAGTCCCTTCAACCAAAATTACTTAACACATTACCCAGATAGTTAAGGTCAGGTAAGAAATCCTTTATCCAGCTACCTGTTCATATTGTTTGGTTTGTTTCTAAATGCTACTTTCATTTTTCCTAAATGTAGTCAATATAAGTTTTATTATTATGCAGATGAAGAAACACATCACTACAAAAATTTAAGTAAGCGGGCCCTCCCTGGTGGCGCAGCGGGTTAAAGCACTGCACTAAAAAGCTTAAGGCAATTCCTCATGAGTTCGATCCCCGCCTGCCTGGGAGGAGATCCACATGGCGGGGCAGACCTCTCCTGACCCGCCCGCTGCTCCCCTCAGCAGTGTACTTCGTCGATCTGCCTGTTCTGCTCCCCACTCTATCCCTGATGAATCCTCTCACCCTCCGCATCTCTGGCCTGTATCCCAGTTCTGTATGAATAAATAAAAAAAAAAAATTTAAGTAAGCTGTCAAAAGTAATTCATAACCATTAGAGATGTTTTCAGATACCTGTGTGATTCCAAGGCTTATGCTCCTTTTATTATAACCATTGGCAACTGCATTTGGGTCTACCATTGACTGTGATAAAAAGTAGAGTCAAGCTTTATAATAGCCTCACTACTCTGATTGAAGCCAAATAAATCATTCCATTTTTTTTCAGTCAATTGAGGTTGATGACAGGAAACCCCATTGCACTGCCAAGTAGCTGATAAGGTCCAGTTAGTTGATAAGATGACTTTCTCAGCAATTAACCATTCTGATGAACCAGAGAATTGATTAGACAGGAAAATAACCTACTTCTGAAAAATGAAAACAAGACTGAAACAATCTCATAGTTCCTTCCTCTCAGGAGAAGCAGCTGTTCTGCTTTATTAGCCAGAGGGTGAAGGCAGACAAGATCCCCATTCCTTCTTTGCTTATTATTCACATTGTGATTTTCTTAAACACTTTTCTAAAAGATTGCCTAAAGAATCCTCTCAAATATCAGAGACCCTTGTTCCTCATCCTGAGATGAAATATAAAAACCAAATAGATGGCTGTTTTGTTTATTGTTCTGTGAAATTACATTATTAGGAAAGGCATCATTTTAAATTAGGAAGTGATGCATGGCTATAACTGGTTTCAACCCGTTACCTTTTTATGATTAAGGAATACTTTGCCATGTTAAAAATCCTGGGGAGACAATTGTATATGTTTCATCTTGATGCTGTCCTGGGAGTATACAGAGTCAGTGCAAAGGAAACATCAGCATAATATATCACTTGGGAAAATGCAGATTAAGGTCTAGAATATATTATCATGATACTTACATTGGACTGATTTTATATTTACTTAAAAATCTGTGGAACAGGACCATGATATGCTTCACAGGAAGGTAATTTAAAATAGAAATTCAGAACCCAGGCTTTAAGAATGAGAAATGCCTTTGCAAAATCCATCTCTTTCACTTATTAGCTTTCAAAATTGAAAGGATGCCTCAATTAATAATAGTAACTATGTGCTTCCATGGCAAATGGATCTTATTCAAACATACTGGGCAATACATAACTTAAGAAGGAATATCTATGTGTCTATGATAGAAGCTGGACCTGATAACCTTCAAGAAACCTTTCAAGCTGCCCAGCATCCATTTAGAATGTAGCCCCAAGAGATGGGGGCTCTTAATGTATTTGTCATATCCTTTAGACAAGGTTTTCTGGTGTTTTAACTTTTTTTTTTTTCTCTCAGCACTTTGAATATCTAGTATAGTGTCTGACAAGCAGGAAGTACTTGTGTGTAGCTTTTAAACAAAATAAGAGTAAATAAGGAAGGAAAAGAAGATCCTTTGAAATCTAAAACAGCTGGGAGATAAGGAACCATAGTAAGTTTTCTAAAATGCCTCTGTGTAGGAAATGTCAGTCTTCTCTGTTTATCACAATATATGATAGCTAAAAAAAAACTCTGATAGAGCTATATTTGACCCCTTGCCTCTCAAGACAGAGCATACTTTGACATATCACTGAAAGTCTTTGTTGGTTAATACTGTTAGGCAGAATGGTGATAACAAGATCCAGACTCTAAAATCCCTTGTGGCTGTCCATTGTCTCCTCTTAGTTTCAAATAAACTGATGCTTCCTTTTGTAGACCTGTCGACCATGCAATATTATTTTCAGTTATACTCATTCTTTATTCTGCATTTTTTGAGATCCTACTAAATGATATGCCGAGTTTTCAAACAGCAGTCATCCACTCAAACTTTCTGCAGCAACTAATATGTTTTCTGTTTCCTGATCATTCTCTATATCACCACTAAGCCTTTATACATAATGTTTTCTTACCTCCAGTTGATCCTTCAAACTTCATAGTAAATATTTTTTTTTTACAAGAAGCCTTTATTGAACCATTCAGTTTTCTTAGTGGTCACATAGTGAGCATACGGCTCTTCATAGCATATGTGAGACAATACAATATCATGTATATACAACTAGTCAGTGTTCTCAGCTGGACATACTGGCTCTTGACGATGGAAACTGTGTTTTTTCATTTTTATGTTATCAGTCACTAGCACTGTACCTGGTTTATAGTGAGTATTCAAAAAAAAGTTTGTTGAATTAACAAATGCATCTATGAGATAAAAATGCAATATCCTTACCATTTGAACATATACTAGTTGAGGGAGGGAGAGAGAATACTTTTAAAAAGGAAATTAT
>NW_004567107.1:60232613-60233662 GCF_000260355.1 Condylura cristata | reverse complement strand
TGGTGGTCTGTCTTTCTTGTTGCTGACAAAAACAAACAAATGTAAATGCTTCAGGTATGAAGGCAAGGAAAATGGGCTTGATACAATTACCCCTCGTTATACATCCTCAGGCCATATCTAGTGAGCACCATTCTATTGGATGAAACCTAAATAAGAAACCTAAATACATGTTAAGCCCTATGCGTCATAAGGGCAACCTTTCTACCCCCATTTTTACAAATATAGAAAAGAATAGAAATAATCATCACAATTTTATATATTTAATGCTCCCTTCAATTTAACAAACCACAGGCAAAATACAATTTTAAATTGTTTTCTAACAATGTTACTAAAGTTTGTCTGTTCCATGCAAAACATTTCCAATCTCCCGGACTCTCAATTCAATATGGTTGAAAATGTAATATAGTAAGGTAAACTAGCTTGTTTGTTATGATTGATTAATCAATTTTTAAAGATTTATTTATTTAAGCATACAGAACTGGGGTACTGGCCAGAGGGGCAGGAGCGGTGAGAAGATTTGCCAGAGACAGAGTGGAAGCAGAACAGGCAGATCTACAAAGTACACTGCTGAGGGGAGCAGCAGGCAGGCAAGAAGAGGTCTGCCACACCATGTGGTCACTTCCTGGGCAGGCGGGAATCGAACTCATGCAGAAGTGGCTTTAGCTTCTCAGTACTGTGCTTTAACCCGTTGTGCCACCAGGGAGGGCCTTGACTGTTTTTTAATGATATATCATTGTTTTACATCTTTGTTAGTGTTTTGGAAGTATGAGATTCCCCCCTCAGGTGGAGTCCCTGTAGAGCCTCCACCACCTTTAAAGCACCCACAGTTGAGCAAGTCCATTGTGTACTCTCCCCACCTGTTCTTTGGATGCCCAATTCTGTGTTCAGCTTTCTCAATTGTTGCTTTTTAAGTTTATCTTTATCTGATTGTTAAAGGAAATTTTGATAAGTAGATGGTGGTCTGTCTTTCTTGTTGCTGACAAAAACAAACAAATGTAAATGCTTCAGGTATGAAGGCAAGGAAAATGGGCTTGATACAATTACCCCTC
>NW_004567107.1:60224821-60232298 GCF_000260355.1 Condylura cristata | reverse complement strand
TTCAGGTGTATAGAAAAGTACACTTTACTTCTAGATTTCCAGAAATTTTCTTTTTTACTAATTTTGATTTTTTTTGAAACTTGACTTTTGACTGATTTTTAATACCTTTCATGGACTGTTGTAATTGACCATCTGGATTTAAAAAATAACTGTGGTCACTTTCCAAAGCTCAATTTCAAATTTAGACTTGTTTTCTATCTAGCTATCTATCCACAATTTCATACAAGTAAATATCCGTATGTTTTATGTTTTAGGTTACATTGTTTTTTTTTAAATAGATATTTAAATGTAGGCACTTTTAGTGGGGGTCTGTTTGATTTAGCCTTATTTCAAAAGTGATTATTGGTAGGAAACTTATTATTTTATTATTGTAAGTATATATGCTAATCTTCCATTTGAGCTTCATAATGGTAAAAAGAATTTTATGTAGTTGATTCCAGTGCTATAGTTCAAAGTATCTTCACTGTGTTGAACTTCAAAACAAATGCCTTTACCTCCTCTAAAGCAAAGCAAATTATAGTTATAGATGAATTAATCTTGAAATGAAAATACTGTTAAAGTGGATCTCAAAAAGAAAGCAAGCTGAATAGGCAATTCAAAAGCAAGTAATTTATCTGCATTTAATAATAACAAAAACCCACAGTCAGAGTGAAAAGAAATTGTTCTTTGAAGGAGTTTTCATTTTGACTTCTCTGGACAATCCTCTTGTTGTGAAAATATATTTAATTAGCATACCTTGTAGGCAACTAGTACAATAAGACAGTACCTCTAAGAGAAGAGTCTAGTAGATAAGATCTCCGATTTTACTGTTCCAAATCATTACACATAAATATTTTATTTAAAATTGTATTTTTATTGAGGTAATAGGTAATATGTCTCTTCAGAAGTATGTTACTAACATGCCTAGCACCAGAACACCAAAAATAAATTCATAGTCCATTGAACCCCTGACTACTTTGCTCCCACAACCTCTAATTCTGTTGATTTGATTCTAGCTAGAAAAGTGACTACTCCTCCATCCCAGAAAATAAAAATTAAAGGCTAGACCATCGAAATCCCCATGATCAATGTGATTATTTGATGGGTACATTCCATGATAGAAGGAAAAAACTTCAGTATTGAGTATACATGCAAATCAATATTAAAATTTATCTTCAATGATAAAATAGTACAGATGTTTCCTTTCATAATCAAAAATTCATTTGTAATTGGGCCTCCCTGATGGCACAACTGGCTAAAGCATTGCACTGCAAAGCCAGATGCAGCTGCTTCAGTTTACCTCCCACCCCTAGCTAGAGAGGTGACCCACATGGCACAGCAGACCACTTCTCTCTCACCCACTGCTCCCCTCAGCAGTGTACTTTGTTGTACTTTGTTGATCTGCCTGTTCTGCTCCCCACTTTGTCTCTGGTGAATCCTCTCACTGCCCCTGTGCTTCTAGCCTGAACCTCAATTCTGTACATATAAATAAGTAAATCTTAAAAAATAAAAACAAAACTTCATTTATAATCAAGAAATTTCTACTATAATCAAGAGTTTGTAGACTAATTCTTTACACTTACTAATTGCCTCCTGGGTACTAAGTACAGAATTTAACTGCTATATTTTAATCCTCTCACTTACTTTAAGAGAGTAAGTGCTGTCTTCCCACATCATTTTCAGATGAAAACAGAAACCAGGTATAACCTAGAGAGGTAAGAAAGAGCGCCTAATATATAGTTAATAATTAAAAATTTGGAACTTAAGATAGATCTTATTTTATGGCCATTCTCTTAGATTTTCAGTAATTTCACACCGAGAAACAACATTAAACCTAACTCAGAACACCCTCAAACTAAATGCATGAACAAATTGTTGGGAGAAAAATGATATGCAGTAATTTAAAATAGGAGGGAAAGTGGTAACTCTTTGATGACTTCCTTAAAATCATGGTTCATTGTCATTTTCAGTTCTTTAAATCTAGGTGTCATGATTTGGTCCCCTTTTTCTGCCTGTTAACCAGTAGAAGATGACTAAACATTCATTCATGTGCTCATTCATGAACGTCCACTTAGAGCCTCCCTTGTATGGCATAGTTTCTCCAGAAAGGGGTAGAAAAACAAATATAATAGTTTCCTTACTTTTCAGGTATTCACAGTTCAGGAGAACTAAACAGTATTATAAATGCCATGCAGTGTGATCTGTGCAACAATGGTAGAACATACAGTTACACAGTTTTCACACAGGAAGTAATGTTAAACTATCGAAAAGTGAGAATATGGATTGATTTTTTTTTTAAGATTTATTTATTTGTACATACAGAACTGGGGTACAGGCCAGAGGCTCAGGGGCAGCGAGAGGCTTCACCAGAGACAGATTGGGAAGCAGAACAGGCAGGTCGAAGAAGTACACTGCTGAGGGGAGCAGCAGTTGGGTCAGGAGAGGTCTGCCATGCCATGAGGTCACCTCCGGGGCGGGAATCGAACTCATGCAGAAGTGGCTTTAGCTTCTTAGTGCTGTGCTTTAACCCACTGCGCCACCAGGGAGGGTCTGGATTGATTATTTTAAGGTAATCTTGTAGTAGGTGACATTTGAATAGGATTCTTAGAGATCACTAAGATTACACCATGCAGAATTAAATAGAAGCTTATAATTTTGTAGGAACAATAAACCATTTGTAACATGATTAAGGAAAATGTGTCTTACTTTGTGGAATCATCATCACCTAATAATTACGTTAGTTATAGATGTAGGTAATCAGACCTATTAAATGATCATTTCAGGCCAATGCTACATGCTACCTTTCCAATATAATTCAAATATAGTCATCACTAACTTAAAGCACAAATAAAATATATCAGTCATTTGTTTTTTATTCTTTATGACATTTAACTGTAGCATCAATATTAAAATAAATCAGGTATATTGTAAATATTAACAGATGTGTAAATCAATATGTTTATCTTTAATATGTCTTGAAATTTTATTGAATTTAAGTATTAGATTTAAAATTTGTTTAGGCAACAGAAAGATCATTTGGTGCATTTTCTTGATTTGGAAAAAATATAAACCTGCTAACAGTCATTCACTGAAGAAAAAGTAGTGAAATTGAATTCAAACCCTTGTTTTCCCCCCTTAATTTTTTCTTCTGTATCTTCTGCCAATATATAACAATAGCTCTCATATTTATAATTTAGGTTTATAATAACCCACATATTATCCAGCAAAAATAGTGGAAGAATGATTTTTTAATATAATTAATGCTTCAGCAATTACTATTTTATATTAAGAAAGGAAAAATTAACTAGCTACAAATGGCATAGACACAATTTGTAGCAGTATAGATGATTTTCTCCCTACAAAATGTTTATCACTGAAAAGCTATATTTAGGGGCCCTCCCTGGTGGCACAGCGGGTTAAAGCACAGCACTAAGACGTTAAATCCACTTCCTCATGAGTTCTATCCCAGCCTGCCCTGGAGGTGATCACACATGTCCAGGCAGACCTCCCCTGACCTGCCGCTGCACCCCTCAGCTTTGTACCTTGTTAGCCAGCCTGTTCTGCTCCCCACTTTGTCTCTGGTGAATCCTCTCAAACCCCCTGTACCCAGCACTGTTTGCATAAATAAATAAATCTTTAAAAAAAGAACTAAATACCTTTCTGGATAGAGCTATGCTTCCCTTAGCATTTCTAAATATAGCGGATTTTTTTGTTTTGTTTTGTTTTAAGATTTATTTATTTGTGCATACAGAACTGGGGTACAGACCAGAGGTGCAGGAGCAGTGAGAGGATTCAACAGAGACAGAGTGGGGAGCAGAACAGACAGATTGTCGAAGTACACTGCTGAAGGGAGCAGCAGGCAAGTCAGGAGAGGTCTGCCACGCCATGTGGGTCACCTCCCTCGCGGGGTCAAACTCCTGCTGAAGTGGCTTTAGCTTCTTAGTGCTGTGCTTTAACCTGCTGTGCCACCAGGGAGGGCCAAGAGGTATTTTAATTTGGTATGTAGATCACTACATCAGAATCAGCTGAGTAACTGCTTGTGCTACTTACATATAACTTATGAGACTGGAGTCTGAGGATTTCAATCACTACAGAGCAGTAGCCCAGGCATCTTCTTTCCTTTGAAATCTTCATTTACCTCAGTTTTCTCTATCTCTGGAGTCCAATTTCTCATTATGTACTGTGTTACTTGGTGAGATCCCCATAAACTTAACTAAGTTACTCAGAGCCATACAAAAAGACATTGATAAAATCATTTCTGATATTTCCCTTTCAAGTATAGTCATTTTTTAGGTTTACTGCTTTATTCCTTTTTTTTAAAAAATATGTAATACCCAATTATCTGTTTCCATTTGAAGGCTTTGAGTCATTAACTATACATAATAAATGGAAGTGAGGAAAGGTTTTCTAGAACCTTCTTTTTAATTTTTCCCCTTTTTTGTCTAGTTCACAAGTGAACATGGACCAGTATCAAATCCTTATCCATGCTTTCTTCCAAGTAGAACTAGTAAGAAGGATTAATTTTTTTCCTCTCATTTTCTCTTGTGTTTTACCTTCAAATTGTTTAGAATCTTCACTCTTACCCATTTATTTTGATAGCTATTTTTATCAGCTTACAATCCCCACCCCATACTTTGTAAAGAAAAATAGAGGTTGAAAAGAGAAAAGTGAAAATAAGAATGTGAGAAATGTCTCTGTATGTTAGTGATGCAACCACTTGTTCAGTCTGGGGCTTTTAGTCCTGAAATCTATAATTTAGAGTTAAAGCCTTAGGGTATCAGGTATGTTTTATTTCTTGTATTACATAGTACCAACCCCAGAATGATGGAGTCATATTTTTGGCTCATTGACCTTGGTAAACCTATGTAGACTCTTGAAGATATCAGTGAGGATTATGTGTAACTATTTTGTGAACACTGTGACCATGATAATAAGCTAGAAGAGAATAAAATTTTGGGGTTTTCTTCTATATTTTAAAAAATGTTCTTTGAATGAGATTCAAAGAAGAGCATCATGTCATAAGATTCTTGTAATCACTGAAAGGTAATAACATCTCAGTTTTTGGTGGTTTCCTCAATCTTACTGTCTTCTTGCTTGGATATATATTGATGAAACATTTCATTAAGTGTGTAATTGTATTGATACATTTTTTTCACCCTTTTAGCTATTATCCTTGGCCCCCTTATAAATATTGCATAAATAAGTTTATAATGAGAAATCCTGTGAGACTATATTAACTCTTTTCTCTTCCATGGTGATTACTAACTTCTTAGTTCTAAGTTTAGACTTGAATCTATAATTCATCTTTTCAGGCCTATTCAATTTTGATTCTATCACATTATGTGGTAAACTACACTATACTTAACTTTTTATATCTACATCTCTCTCTGTGAGACTGGTAACTCCTTCAGACTAGAGTTGGAGTTTTATTTGTGTCTATATAACCAAAGCCTAAGACTGTGTTGTCTTTAATAGTGTTGTCTTTTAATGGAATGGAAGTGAACTCCACTAAATTACAGCCATTCCTAATAGAGTTTAGTTTAACCTACTCCACTGACTTGAAATTTCCCTAACTGCCCCATGCCTAGAAAATCAAGGACATGTTGACCTTGCCAGAATCTTGCTCAGACAAACCATTTCTCCAACTGACTTTGTTAATAAATTTCACATCAGTGTGTAATTGAAACAGTCTGTTTACCTGAGCCCTTTACTGTATTGTAAGAAAAAAGGTTCCAGCAGCCATGATTACTTTCCCACTAGACGAGAGTGACAATTGCAACCAACACACTTATGTTCTTGATACCTGCAGTAAATTGTTTATTTTCAAAGGGATGTGAGGCTATATAAATGTATGTGTGTATATTCATGCATTTATTTTATTAGTAAAAAGAACAGAATGCACCCATATAATTCTTCATCCCTAAATATATAGTACAGAAATGTGTGATTTGGATTTAACTTCAGAGAACTTTATGCTAAACACATGACTTTATCTTATTCACAACTTAAATATCATTTAATAAAAGCAACTTCCTGGACTCGGCAGCTCTATGAGTAAAACCACTCCACTGTTCATTTCTTTCCAGACAGGTTCTGACCTTTTCTAAGATACTTAAAGTGAAGAGATAACATGTCAAATTTTTTTCTTGCTAGACATTTTGAGGGTCTCTCATATGGGATTTGGAGCTGCATGTGCTGGGATAGACGATATCCACTCATTGTAATTCATCAGGAGCACCTTGTAATCTTGAGTTTCCCTATCTCTCTCTAAAAATAATTAGTGCTCCACAAAAGGTAATATCTCTTGAACCAAATTTAATTTAAAAATCTATTTTAAGTGATAGTGAGGTGATGACACACTTTAGTAAATGGTAGATGTTCAAAATATTCTGAGAAATAGGCTGAGTATATGTGTATGTTTTAAATTCAAGAACTAGTACAAAGGAGCGAAACCATAGCAGTGCTCATCTTTTGTCAGGAATGTTGCAATTATGATAATTCCTGTCCAAACTTATTAATCTAAAATCTTTAATTAAACTAGATAATCAAGAGGTATATTTATTTAACAGAAAATGTTAGGAATATAATTTTATGGCTTTAGTTGTATGAAGAGTGAAATCAGATTGTTTATATATTTGCTATGGCAACTCCTGGCACATGAGGGTGTTTTGATGTGCACTTTGCCTAACATTTTAATAAAATCATTAACTAACATGAAAAATCTTTAAGTCACTTTTTGATAAAATAAAACCTATACATATAAATGAAGCTCTTTGTTCAGGTTTTTTACTTAATAGGAGATATTGGATTCGGCAAATATTTAAATCTGATTACTGTTTTAAGCTGTTATTGCTCTTCAGTTGGTAACAGATGTGACAGCTATAGTTCATGTGAATATACCAAAAAGCAAAAATTTTCACTTATGCTTCATGTAACATTTTCTTAGCACCTACTGTGTTCCAGACACTGTATAGTAATGTGCAAAATAATATAATATAGTGACCTTCCTGGAGCTTATTTCTAATTTTTTTTTTATGTAAAGGGCCAGACAGACAAAATAATTAAAAATGAATTAAGGTGTTGTAGAACTTAGCACATGATTCAGCATGACCTACTTTAGTTAAAATTATGAGCATGTAGAAGCAGATGACATTTAAGCTGGGATCTGAAGATCAGCAACAGGAGGATATTTCAGGGGAAAGGACAGCATATTCAAAACCTCTGAATTGGGGAGAAGCTGAAAGAGTGTTAGTTGTGACAGGAGCCAGGTAAGCTCCCAGGAGAACATTATGAAATGAGGCAGAAGACAGTGTACAACCGTTTCACACAAGGCCTTACAGGCTAAATTAAAGAACCTGGGATTTATTTTTAATGCCACAGGGTGCCTTTGAAGGTTTTAGGAAGTGTTAACGTCCAAATCTCATTTAAAATATATCATCCTAACTGCTTGCTGTCTTCAAAAGTTTTTGAAAGTTTATACAAAGTATAAAACAGACAG
>NW_004567107.1:60218892-60224718 GCF_000260355.1 Condylura cristata | reverse complement strand
CTTACTCGCTGGTTATTTATCTCCTGTCACTCCCAGTGAGGTGCTGTTGTCACCTAACATTATCATTAATGACTGACCTCCCATGCTGTTAAATTTTCTTTCATTTATTTTAAAGATTTATTTATTCATGCATACAGAACTGGGGTATAGGCCAGAGGTGCAGGGGTAGTGAGAAGATTCACCAGAGACAGTGGCAGTGGGGAGCAGAACAGGCCGACTGATGTAGTTCAATGCTGAGGGGAGCAGCTGTTGGGTCAGAAGAGGTCTGCTGAGCCTTGTGGATCACTGAGATGGGCATAGAGCTCATACTGAAGTGACTTTAGCTTCTTAGTGCTGTGCTTTCACCCGCTGTGCCACCAGGAAGGGCCCAATTTTCTTTCATTTTTTACATGGGAAACTTTACTGATTAGACAATGTTCTACTATATTTCCAGTGCTCTACAATAATACCTTTCCTACTCACAAAATCTTAATGTACATCTTTAATGATTTTCTGAGGACATATTATTGGGATAAACCTATCCTTTCTCAGAGACAAATATGCATCTATCTAGGGCTGATACCACAAAGCAGTGAAGCTGAATGTAGAGAAAGCAGTAGCTCAGTTAACTTGGTTTACTCATTAATAAATGATTCATTACCACACTTCAGGGTACCTACCACCACTCTCATGAGAAGATAATTCAAGATCAGATTTCTAACAGATTACTCTCATGAGAAGATAATTCAAGATCAGATTTCTAACAGATTACTGCACTTTATATACAGGTAGTTTGAACTGCAAAAGAAGAAGAAGAAGAAACAAACAAACAAACAAAAAACTTGACAATGGCTAAAGTCTACTTTCCCTAATCTCCTTATTGTAAACCAGCTCAGGATTTGGAAAATCATTATCAGATACCAGCCCCTTCATTATTGCAATAGACTGAATGTATGTATCTCCCCCAAATTAACATGTTGAAACCTTGATCTCAATGTGATGCAATTTGAAAATGAGATCTCTGAAAAGCTAATTAGGCTCTAAAGCTGGCAACCTTATAACTGGGATTAATGGGCTAGCCCTCTTTCCACAATGCAAAGACACAGCAAGAAGATAATTCATTATGCATCAGGAAGAGTATACCCACCAAGAAAAAAAGTCATACTAGTACCCTATTCTTGGATTCCTAGCTTCCTGAACTGTGAAAAATAAGTGTTTGTTAATTAAGCCCCTCAGTTTATGGGAAAGTGTCGTACTATCCAGACCTGACTATTACAATGACCCTCCTCCTTTTATAGTAAATTTAAAGGATAACAGGCAACTGTCAAGAGAAACTGTTCTGAAACATTTCTGTCTATTTTTGTATCTGTGTTTAAATACATTCATATACAAACCATAAATATGTTTCAGCTCATGAGTAGTTTTATGAGTTTCCATCTGCTTCAAGACTTAGATCACAATAAATAAAGGTGGAATAGATAGTCTCATGGACCTTGGAAATAAATGAAATACAAAAAATCAAGGTAGGCCTCCCTTCCCATGATCATTAACAAAGCACCATTTTTGAAAACTCTTAATATTTTTAATGTTGATAGCGTAAAACCTAGAATAGGAAACCCTGAGGTGTAAAATGTATGGAGTTGTCCCTTTCACTTGTCAAAAACATTTTACAGAAAAAGACAAGTTGCTGCTTTGCTTGTGTATAACTCGATTCAGTGCTAATATATGTCTTGGAGGAGGCAGTTTTGAGATTCACTTTAAGAAGCACTTTTAATATTCAAATAAAATCATTAAATTATAATATTAGTATATCTTACATTTTAAAGTCTCTTTCAAAGAACCAATCTTTTTGATCATCATAATAATCAACATTAGTGGCAGAATCCTAACATCAAATGAATCTTATAATAGAGTATCAAATTATAACATAGATGTAAGCTGAGTCTCTACATTAAATTAGTGTGAATATAGGAAAGGGCAGTTCCATCTCCGTCTGCATAGCAACTGCCTCCCCAAACCTATCCACATCCTAGCTCCAAGTCCACAATTCTTAGTATCTGACATTATCTATTAAACTTTTCAGTTTAGTGACACACAGCTGGAAAAAAATTTTGGCAACCTAGTAGGCCAGATGATACCACTTGTACTCTTAGTGTCCCAATCCAATTTTTTTTTCCTTCCAAATAAGAGAAATAAAGCAAGAAACAGAAATTATTTACCCATTGCCAGGAAGCTATTGAGAAGAAAAGTTAAGGGGGGAAAGTGTTTATGCTCAACAGAGTTCTCTTTCCGTCACTGAGTAGAGTGAGGGTGTGCCCTGGAACCTCAAACCTGCCAGCTCTAGATAGGTTTCCCATCTGTTCTATCAAAACAAGCCATACTAGGTCCTCCCTGTTGGCACAAGGTGTTATGGCTCAGCACTGTGAAGCTATCACCAGCCACTACAACATGAGTTCCATCCCTGGCTAGGGAACTGACCCACATGACACAGGTGACCACTCTTGTCTTGCCCTCTGCTTCTCTAAGCAATGTATTTCAGTAGATCCACATGTTCTGTTCCCGACTCTGTCTCAGGGGAATTTTCTCACTCCTCCCCACCCCCACACCTCTGACTTGTATCCTGATTCTTGTATGTATAATTAAATTAATCTATAAAAGATATGTCAACAGAACATAAGGTGATCAACAGAGTCAGTATAATCCACATCAAAATCTCAATGAAATTATTTATGATTTATTTATATATGCATAAAGAACTTGGGTACAGGCCACAGATGCAAGGGTGGTGAGAGGATTTACCAAGACAGAGTGGGGAGCAGAAGAGGCAGATGGACAAAGTACACTGCTGGGGTGAGCAGGGAGCATGTCAGGGGAGGTCTGC
Organism: Condylura cristata; assembly: GCF_000260355.1. Taxonomy (NCBI): domain Eukaryota; kingdom Metazoa; phylum Chordata; class Mammalia; order Eulipotyphla; family Talpidae; genus Condylura; species Condylura cristata. The sequence goes on along the minus strand of NW_004567107.1, from coordinate 60,221,858 downwards.
CACACCATGTAGATCACCTCCAGGAGGGGATGGAACTCGCACTGAAGCAACTACATCTCACTTGCAGTGCTGAACCTTAGCTTGCTGCACCACCAGGGAGGGCCTATTTGTTTATTTGTGCATACAGACTGGGGTACAAGCCAGAGGATCGGGGTGGTGAGAGGATTCCCCAGAGATAGAGCGGGGGGGGGCAGGACAGGCAGATCGACGAAGTACACTGCTGAGGGGAGCAGCGGGCGGGTCAGGAGAGGTCTGCCACGCCATGTGGTCACCTCTGGGGCAGGCGGGGATCGAACTCATGCGGAAGTGGTTTTATCTTCTTAGTGCTGGGCTTTAACCCACTGTGCCACCAGGGAGGGCCCCTATTTGTTTATTTTAAAGATTTATTTATTTATGCATACAGAACTGGGGTACAGGGGCAATGAGAGGACTCACCAGAGACAGAATGGGGAGAACAGAATGGGGAGACAGGTGAAGTGTACACCTGAGGGGAATAGCGGGCAAGACAGGAGAGGTCTGCTGTGGGTCACTCCCTGGCTGGGATAGAACTCGTGCTAAAGGGGCTAGGTTCCTAGTGCTGTGCTTTAACCCACTGTGCCTTCAGGGAGGGCCCTTCAATGGATATTTTATAGAAATTAAGAAACCTGTCCTAAAATTCTATGTTCAGTCTCAAGGGACTTCAAATAGTCAAAACATTCTTGAAAAAGCATACAGTTGTAGGATTCCAACTTTCTCATTTCAGAACCTACTACAAAGTTCAGCAATCAAAATAGTGTGGTAGTTAATATATAAAGGCAGACATATGGATAGGAAAGAATAGAAACTTTAAAAATTACCACTCATGTATATGGTCAAATTATTATTAAAAGGGCAATAAGAGCATTTAATGGGAAAGGATACTCTTTTCAACAAATAGTAGCTGGATAGCCACATGCTAATGAATGTAAATGGATTCTTGCTAATATCATATACCAGAAACAGCACAAAATAGCTCAGAGGCTAAATGTAAAACCTTACTCTCAGAAGAAAAGAGAACAAAAGCTTTATGATTTTTAGATTTGGTAATGATTTTGAATATGACATCAAAGGCACAGGAAACAACAACAAAGAAACAGAGAAACTGGACTTCACAAGAAGTTTTTTTTTTTTTTAAACTTTGCGTCAAAAACGACTATTAATAGACTGAAAAGGCAACCCACAGAATGAGAGATAGTATTTGAAAATTATATTTTTGATTAGAGATTAATATCCAGAATACATAGATTACTTCCAGAACTCAACAACACCAAAAAAGGAAATGACCTGATTTAAAAGTGGGTAAAAGAATTGAATAGACATCTCGCTACAGAAGATATTTAAATGGCCACTTAGCTCTTTTAAAAATGCTCAAAATCATTAAACATTATCAAAATGCAAATCAAAACCACAATGATATCCACCTTTCATCCACTAGGAAAGATAATGTCAAAGAAACAAAATAACTGTTAGTGAGAATTTGGAGAAAATGAAACCCTTGTGCACTGTTGGTATTAATGTAAAATGGAAAGCAGTGTGGTGGTTCTCAGATAAAAAAAAAAAAAAGAAAACAGGAAAAAAAAAAAACAGATTTATCGTATATCTAGCAACTCCACTTCTGGGTTTGCACCTAAATTATTGAAAGTGGGGCTTCAGAGAGGCATATGTGTGCTCATGTTTATGCATCATTCACACTATCTGATATGTGGGACAATGTCAAGTGGATATGGGCAAATGAATTGGATAAGCATATACACACATATATACACTTCATATACACACATAATGTACTGTCATTCAGCCTGAAAAATGTAAGGAAATTCTGAAATATTACATTGGTTGAATTAGAATATTATGTTCATTGAGATAAGTCAGTCATAAAACCACACATACTCTATGTAGAATAGTGACAATCATAGACAGAGGTAGTTGACAGCATTGGGATAAGAAGAATTAGTTATTATTTAATGGCTATGGAATTTCATTTTGCAATATGAAACAAATTCTGGAGATGGTAGAGAGCATGGTTTGTACAACTAAATGAATGTGTTTGATACCACAAAACTATGCTCTTAAAAATGGCATCTGTGCTTAAAATTTTCTATAAAGTAGCTTTTATTTCAAATATCTTTAAACACATACAAAAATATTAAGACTAATAAAAGAAGCAGGTGGAAAATTTGCTAATTGATGGGCAAATATTTATGATCATATTGGTGTTGTATGTACTTACTACCAAGTTAACTCAAGTATATACAATAAATATTGCTGCTTTTAAAGCCAGTTATATTCTAATAAAGTGATTTTAAATTGCCAATATAGTAAATTTTATATTGAAAGTATTTTACCACAATAATAACAAGAAAAAAAACTAGAAAAAAAGTCAAAGAGAAAATTATTTTATCTCTTTAGATTCCTAAATGATTTTTATATAAAGCTCCAAATTTTAGCATAAAGTTTATGAGATGTCATTTTGCTAAGGAATATCTTCTGGTCTTTAAATAACTTAGCACATTTTTCTATACTCTAGATATAAATTCACACTTTTTTTTTAAGAATACTCTCCCCTAATAACTAATTTATAATGATGTGTTTTCATAGTTAAAGGAAAAATGAGAACTTCCAGAGATGAGCAGCTTGCATTGAGAATGTGTTTTAGCACATAGTGGCCTTAGCAGGGTGTGTCTGTGAACCCTTTGCCACTTCTTGAATCAGCCAGTTTTGGTTGTCATACCTGTGGACTCTGTAGAGAAAACATTTGTAAGGGAAACATCCATTTTTAATCATCAATTAATTAGTGTTAAACTGTGCACATTTACCTCATTTGCAAAAGTATTCTATGAAAAGTATTGAAATTTTTCCTCAGCATTTGACTTTTCATGTTGAAATTTCAAGATATTGGAATAAATTGTCAAAGTGTATGGTGCAATAAAAACAAGTAAACATGCATC
>NW_004567107.1:60199455-60218397 GCF_000260355.1 Condylura cristata | reverse complement strand
GCCCCTTTTTCCTTCCTTCTTTCCTTTTATCTCTCCCTTCTTAACTCCTCCCTCCCCTTTCCCATCTCTCCCTTTTTCCCTCTATTCCTCCTTTCACTCCCTCCTTCTCTTGATCTATCCCTTTTCTATTCTTCCTCATTCGTCTCTCTTTCTCTAGTCCTATCCCCACTCTCTATGTCTATCTTAATACTGGAATGCATGATTTTCATCTCCCTTGGCCTCAATTTCATCATTAGTAGAATGATATCAATGGACCAGATGAAGTTTGATGTCCCTTTTACTGTGGCATACAATGACTGCAAAGCTAGTGGCCAGTCAGAACAGTAATGGCCTTAGCAGAATGTCATATTATTCATGGTATGCTGTACACTCTTAACATACAATCCTCTGTGTTCTATGTACCTTTACTGTGGCCTTAAAGCATGATACACACAGACACATGTATACATACTTGCACATCTATTGAGTCAGGTTTGTAATAAGAAATCTGAATTTTAAGCCTTCTTAAACTTAATTGTATACATCATAGCCTCCCTGAGGAATATATTTAGTCATTTAATTCTCTTCAAGAAAGTCACATAAGTTTATTTTTTTAAAGATGTATTTATGCATACAGAAATGGGGTACAGCCAGGGGTGCAGGGGTGGCAAAAGGATTCATCAGAGACAGAGTGGGGAACAGTACAGGCAAATCAACAAAGTACACTGCTGAGGGGAGAAATGGGCAATACAGGAGAGGTCTGCTAAGCCATGTGGATAACCTCCGAGGGTGGGGATCAAACTCGCACTGATGCTGCCACTACTTGGCCTAGCTTCGCAGTGCAGTGCTCCAACCCACTGTGCCACCAGGGAGGGCCCCACACAAGTTTCAATAAAAGTGACTTGCATATACAAATATCAACAGCAATTTTCAATAGTACAGGAAAATTGTACACATTTGCATGTTCTCATAAAAAATGAGTTGTGGGTTCCTAATAGCTGGCCACTTATGGGCAACTGTGAACTATTTTCTACCTGCAAATCAGAACAGAACATTCCCTGACTACCTACAGACAATGGCCTAGATCACAAGGCAGGCCCAGAGTCACCTAGACATCACTGACCAGATTATGTGACTAACTCCATGGTGGTTTCAGCATAACTTTAAATACTTGCTGACACAAATGTCATGATATACGATCATGATGCCCCCTTCTCTGTTCCTCATAAAACTCCGTCCCCCATTCTAATCCCACCCTCTGGACCTTGTTCCTCATACCATTGTCTTATGATCAGCTTTTACTGACCTATATACTTTCAATAAATGACACAAGGACTTCTGCTGGAGCATCCGAGTCTTGCCTTGCAAACCTGCCCCATGACTGGTATGCTTCATTCATCACACTTCCTGCCGCAGCAAAGGGGCAGCAGTGAGTGAGATGGGTATGATTTCTTCTTTCAGAAGGAAAGCTGAGGTGCATATTAAAATAATGTTGGCTTGCCTTTCTGGAAGTTGCCACAACTGAACTCTGTGTAAAAGTATCATTTGAGTAACATCCTGGGCAAGCAACTAATGTCTAACAGGGACACTAAAATAATTACCATTTGTGAGCCTTCCCTGGTGGCATAGCAGGTTAAAGCAGAGCACTAAGAAGCTAAAGCCACTTCTGCATAAGTTTGATCCCCACCCAGGAGGTGATCACACAGCACAGCAGACCTTTTCTGATCCACCTGCTGCTCCCTTCAGCAGTGTACTTCATGAGTTGGCCTGTTCTGCTCCCCACTCTGTCTCTCATGAATACTCTCACCGCCCCTGCACTTCTGAACTGTACCCCAGTTCTGTATGCATAAATAAATAAATCTTTAAAAATAATAATAATTACCACTTGTAATGGGGTAAACATCATTAATTTTTTTCTACTTATTCTCAAGAAGTTTTAATTTGCAGAGATGAGCGCTGGTTTCCAGAAAAATGCCTATCCAAAAGCAATTTTGTTAACAGGTAGGTACTCAGTGGATGTTAAGGTGATATGAGGGAGGGGTGATTATTAGAAATCTGTTCTTTGTGCCACTTAGTAATACAGTGGATATGACATTTTAAAAAATGAAATTCATTTCTTATAATGTACAGAATATTTTGGAAGAAACATTAGAAATTCAGACAGCACCCATGAGGCAAATGTTCTAAATTCTTTATCCTTCATGAACTTCAAGGCACGTTTTCCTTTGTCCTATACAAAGGCAATGGACTGTAGAACAAAGGACCATTGTCCTATATGGGTGACTTTGAGAAAGTTGGATAGGGTTGTGAAGCCTAAGTTCTCTGGGCTATAAATAAAAGAATTACCCTCTGAAATTTCTTCCAAATCTACTATTCCATGTTGAAATATTACTAGTTGAAAGGTTAACACCTGAGCTTAAGCTTTTTTGAGTATTTCTTATTCCCCATACACTGTACTGAGTGCTCTATAAAATGATGTCAATGAAGCAACTGTATAGACATATTCATAATATTTGTAAATATTTCCTTGGTTTACATATATATAGCTAAAAGTTAAGGGGAATAAATGATGTGTTCAAGGTCATCCTATGAATTGCTGATCATATTTGAACATCCAACAAGCACACAAAATAGCCTCCTTTTATAGCCACTGGGCTTTTGAAAGAATTTTGAGGAAGGTGTTGAAATAATCAGTTCATTATCTTTTTTACTTTCTCTTTCACTTTCTCCGGGGGTGTCTCTATCATGATTTATTTAGTCCAATCAAGTGTGGAGTCACCTGTATACTATTTCAAATGCATATTGTTTTACAAGGTTTGTTCTGTTAGAATTCCTTCATTAGAGCCAGTCATATAGTCTCCTTCTTGCCACAGGTAGTTATGGGTAAAACTCACACATACACTTATTTGGAAAAGTACAGTGTTTCAGTAAACAGTAATGTAAGAAAAGGCTAACAGTTGATGATAATGAAAGTAAGTGTCCCCTTAAAATAGAACCATTCTCTCCTTCCTCTCGACCAGCTTCCACTCTTCTCTTCCCATGTGCCATATCACACTTTCACACTTGTTTTGCTATCTGCTGCAAATTAGCAGAAACCCTCAAGAAAATTTGCAAGTGTTGGCACCAAATCAAGCTTTCATTTCTCAAGTTGTTCACTGTGCTGTGACCTTAGCAGCCTCCCCTCTATGATGAGCACCATCTTGGCACAAAGAACTAGAGGAGTTATAAAAACTGATTCCTAGCCTTTAATTCTGTACAGTCAGTTGACCCCAGATGGAGTCATTAATAACATCTGAATGGGATATTATATCTGATTGTTACTCTCTGCTCTACCTTGCTGAGTTACAAGAAAATTATTTTTGTATATAAGTGATTTGTTCTATAACCTCATTCTGCCTCTGATTCCATATTACTTAATTTTCCTCTTTGCTTCAATTTCCCTTTTGTTCCTGTTTCCCCCTCTTTTTATGTGTCACTTTATTTCAGTTTTACTTTTTTTTTCCTTCTCTCATTCCTATCTTATTTAATAGTATAACATCATTGTAAACAATCATAAATGCATTTTCGAAAAAGACAATGATATTCACACACATATTGCTAGAAACAAAATTGTGCCATATCCTCTTGCTTATAATGCTTAGTCTTTACAACTGAAGATGAACTGAGTAACCTACACCCAGTGTAGAGTTGAAGGGATTAATTAAGTTCTGCTGGTGGTTTTCCTGGTTATCTGAACTGACTAATAATATTCACTGAGAAATGCCAGCACAATCTTTTTACACATACTCAAAATGTGGGTGAAGATAGAGTTGTAAGTATTTGTTGCACCTTTCAAAAATTGATTGAACATACAACTTGACTGTTTAGAATAAGAAAATGGAGATCAACCTAAAAATAGCAAGTTGACAAATCAGAGAAATTAAATACAGTTGAAAATCCATGGCCACATAGCTGGACAGCTAGGTAGTAATAGTTACATACTAGGTATCTTGACTGTAAATAAAATTTTAAATGTGAAATGATAACCACTGAAAATTTGGAAGCAAAGGATAAAAAAGATGAAAAGGAAATTAATGCCTTACTAGTGCAGGAACTAGAATTGAGGAGACTAATTAGAAAGACGTCGGCATAATTAGAAATTAAAGTACCACAATACCTTGCCATTAGCAGTCATTTAATAAACACTTTTTGAATAAATAAAGGAATAGCTAAACTTTAATCTATACATTGTTGATGAAATAAAATTGGAAAAGGAAAGATGAGAGGTCATATGATAGAAAGGAGAGAGATAAGTATTGACAGAACATGAGAAGTGAGGAGTCTAAAAGACCCTGAAGCCAGTGGCTTTAAATCTCATAGAAAGAGAAGTATCCTGTTCTAAAAAGAACTGTGTCTAAAACTGCTTGTAATGGGTAGTTAAAATATGCACAACTGCTCAGGGAAGTGGGCGAGCTGGGAAACCAGAATTTTGCTTTATTTATTTATATATTTATTTATTTATTCATCCATTTGTTTATTTATTTATTTATGTATTCTAGTGCAATCATTTGCTTCTAAACAGTTACCATTAATAAGTAGCAGTAGCAACCTCTGAATAGCAACCTACGCACCCTCTCTGACCCAATTTGCTGAGTTACACAAAAAGTTAATATTTCTCATACACAAACAACCTGTTCTATAACTTTACTTGATATACTTTATTATACTGTCATATATTGTTATCATTTGAACATGTGTATGTGTCTCTACTATGTGATGAATGCTGCAAAACTCCTAGAGATAAGTGTAATAGATTTTTGATTCTTAGGTAGAGGAAAAATTAGTTAGATGAAGTAATTGATGAGCTTGATATTAAGATGTAATGAGTTAAATTGAGTTAGAGGTGACAGTGAGAATTGCAGGTAGGGGTGGTGGGCCTGCTAGGGATGAAACACAAGTAGAGGGTTAACAGCAATAGAAGTTTAAGAAGGATCATTCTTTTAAGAAGGACCCAATTCTATTTCAATTAAGAGGGCATTATTAACATAACAATATTGAATAATAATGCAATGATACTTATGCCCAAGGGAGAATAAAAAATAAAATAGCTTAAATTAAATACGCAGGTTACTTTAATACACAGCAGTGTTCTTCGAAAGTTTTAAACTTGCAGAATATTAAAATATCAGCAAACTTAATCAAGAGCTTCCTAGGCAGGAATTCATTTTGAAACGTTACCTATCTATGTTTCCTTAAAACAAAAACACCTTCCTCCTCACTGAGTTCACTCTTATAATTTAATTGAGAATTCATTTTTCCCTGACCTGCTCCATATGAAATTCCTAAGTTGAATGTTAAAATGCCAAATTCAGAGGTGTAGTCCTCCTGGAGTTCTGCACTGAAAACAAAAGAAAAACAAAAACAAAAACAAAAAAAAAGAGCAGTCCAGCTTCTGGTTTTATCAGCTATGGCTTTCTGCAAATTTAAACAGTTACTACTACTTTTGAGGTCACTGCAAGCCAATTGAGGATGAAATGATTTAGCCTTATCACATTTACAGTGGCAAGATGTCATTACAAAAAGTGAAATTATGATAGAGTTGACTGTCAAAATTTAGCCCGAATTCAGGTGTTCAAATGATATAAATGTCCCTGGAGAATTTGAAGAGTCAAGTTCTTTCTAATTATACATTCTATGCATCAATATTATAGGACAGGGAGAGAGGCACCCCTGAACCTCCAAACCTGCCCTCTCTAAATAGGTTCTGCCATCTGCCACATCAAGGCAAAACCTACAAGGCCTTTAATGGAAAGAAACTTTAATACAATTAGTGTGCCATACAGAAAAGACAACGTATATAGTTTCTAAATCAAACACTCAAAGTTACTCACACCTCATGGATAAAAGTCTACCAAAAAGGGATTGTCCCAAAGCAAGGCCTGAAAACCCAACACAAGTCTAAAACACCTTCTGGCAGGAACCCAAAGAAAAGGGTCAGAAATGAACCAGACAAGTCTGGGAGGAAAAGAGTGAAAGCAAAGTCAAGATAAATGCTGCCATAGTCAACCTCCCTATGGGTCTCTCACCCACATCTGGTTCAACCAGTCTAAGACCAAGACACAGGAGCCACTTCTTCACATGTCTCTCTGCTCCATGTGTCTCCCTCAGACCTCCTGGCTCTCCATCCTGCTTCTTTCTTCTTCTCAGTCTCCTCTCCATATCCTTCTCTTCCCTTCTTAAGGGAGGGAACCTGGAACCTCCCCTTTTCCTGGGGACCACCGTGTTACAGCAACATTTAGCTCCTCAATAGTCAAATTTTAATAGTTGAACATGTAGTATATTGGTTCTTATCCTGGACAGTCCTTTATTATTTTAAATGGAGTTATGTTCATTTAATGTAACAGACAAATAGAAAATAATCATTTGGGGAGTTTTTTTTCCTGACATTTAGTATATAATTTCATTTAGAAGAAATACAATCTATGAGATTTCCAGTTTTGAAATATCTGAAGTAGAGTATTTGTCAGGCTTAACAACATTCAAAAAGAAAATTAATAAATGAATCCCTTTATTACTACCAGTTTGTTTAGAGAATGTATTTATTCATCTGTGATACAAAAGAGCAACAAATGATTTTATTAATAGCAATAAATACATACATATATACTTGCATATTAAATAATCAAGAAATGAAAAAAAAAACAGCTCAGTTATTATCAGGGGTTGAGAGAAAGAAGAAATATTAACAAATTCAATAGGTATCCTTGCTTGGATGTGCTGAAAATAGACCAGACACAAGTTATGCTAGAGAAAGAGGATTTATTACCTGTTTGAGAAATGGGGAGAAAGGATAAGTTCCCAACTATAGCTTCTCTAGGAAACAACTTGAGGGAATTTTAAAAGAAAGAGGAGAAAAATAAGATGGAGAAATCTTTGGTGATTTGTATTGGAGGTTTTGAATGGCAGTGGTCAACTCTTCCCGAGGCAGAGATCTTACTATGTTAATGATGCTGGGTGAATTTCAGTTCCTGAGTAATATCTGTGCCTGCACAGAACTCTTTACACAAAGGCAAGCTGCTCAAATGAGATAGGAGTTGTTAGAGTTTGGATATATGGACAGGCTGAAAGAATGCCTTAGTTAGCCAACATTTCTTTGGAGTAAATCAACCCAGTATCCTGATGGCCTTGCTTCAAATCAACAATAAGTAGCCTTAACACTTTGTTTCCTGGTAGTTTTAGTTCCTAGAATTAAATGTCTTGAACATTTGTTCTGATTCTTTGAGGTCTTGATTTAGTAATAGAAAGATAATACAGAATAAAGCAAATTGAGTGATACGGGAAACTTTAAAATACATTAGGCAAAATATATAAATGTATATCAGAAAGAAAAAAAGAGTTATGCAACTTCAACTTTCATTTGGTCTTTAAAGAGGAAAGATTTTGGTTTACTGAAGTTTCTGGGAGCTCCATTTTTTTTTAATTTTTTTTTATTTATTCATACAGAACTGGGGTACAGGCCAGAGATGTGGAGGGTGAGAGGCTTCACCAGAGACAGAGCGGGGAGCAGAACAGGCAGATAGACGAAGTACACTGCTGAGGGGAGCAGCAGGCGGGTCAGGAGAGGTCTGCCGCGCCATGTGGTCACCTCCGGGGCAGGCGGGGATTGAACTCATGCGGAAGTGGCTTTAGCTTCTTAGTGCTGTGCTTTAACCCGCTGCGCCACCAGGGAGGGCCTGGGAGCTCCATTTTTTATTAAAAAATCAACTATGGGGACTCCCTGGTGGCACAGGAATAAAAGTCTACACATTATCAAGCTATTTATTGCAAGCCACAGTTCAATCCCTGGTCATGGTGCTGACCAACATAGTACAGCAGATCTCTCTTGTCTCCAGTCAAACTTGCCCACTCCTCCCCTCAGCAGTGTATTTCAGTAAAACCTGCTTGGTAAAACCTGCTTGTTCTGTTCCCCACTCTGTCTCAGGTGAATCATCTCACCCCCAGCACCACTGGCCTAGACTCCAATTCTTGTATGCATAAATAAGTATAAATAAATCTTTAAAATAATCAACTATGATGGTGTACTTTGGGTGCCTTGATGGTGGATATGATAAGGTAACATGCACTGAAAGGGTGTGATCTTATACCTGTGAATCATTTACAGTGTTGTAAATTCATCTTCCTTCAAGTGTATATATAAATATTTTTTAAAGATGTATTTGTTTATGTATACAGAACTAGGGTAAAGGCCAGAGATACAGAGGATGGTAAGAGGATTCACCACAGAGTGGGGAGTAGAACAGGCAGATGGACAAAGTGTACTGCTGAGGGGAGCAGGGACATGACAGGAAAGGTCTGCTGTGCCATGTGGGTTATCTCCATTGCTGAGAATTGAACTTGCACTGAGGTGACTGCAGGTAGCTTGCAGTGCTGCATCCTAATGTGTTGCGCTACCAGGGAGAGCCTAAATAATTTTTTTATAAAGTAAAATAATGAAAAGACTCATCAAGTTTCAAATAGCAAAAAAAAAAAAAAAAAAGAAACTACAGCATATTAATTTCATAATATTCATAGCAGGGATAAATGAAATCACTACATAATTATGTATGTTCAATTTACCAGGAAGTGGTAACAATTTCAAATATGTATGGCCTAAATAAAGTAATTGAAATATAAATATAAATAAATCAAACATTGATAGGAATAGAGAAAATTAATAAATACCTTTATAGTTTTATAGTAGATGATTTTAATATATCTTTCCCAATTATTGACAAATTAAATAAGAATTTCTTTTTAAATTTAATTAAGGAGAGAATTAGTGATAACTAGAGAAAGCAGAGACTAATATATTTTAAATCTAACTAATCTAACTAATATTTTTTATAAACAATTGGGTTAGGGGGAAAAAAGATGCCCAGAGAAATAGTCAATTTAATTTAAGAAGTCTTACCTTCACAATCCATGTGTGAATCACTGTTGTAAACCCTCAGATGGTAGAATATTGAGTACTACCCAGCCCCTAATTTTCAACAGGCTCACAATCTTATAGGCAGAGTCAGATCACTATTGTGCAAATACTGTTACTTGTCAAAGTAGACTAAAAGTTTAAGAGTATTATTTTGGCAGTCCAGGAAAATAAGACTTTTTTTTTTTTAAGAGAGGCAGACTATTTGGAAATAATACTTCAAAGCAATTAATCATTTTTAAATATTTATTTATTTATGCATTCAAAACTGGGGTACAGTCCAGAGCTGCAGGGATGGTTAGAGGCTTCACCAGAGACAGAGTGGGGAGCAGAACAGACAAATGGACGAAATACACTGCTGAGGGGAGCATGGGTGGGTCAGGAGAGCTCTCGTTTTAATTATTCTTTACAGACAGGGGAGATTATAATAAAAAAGATATTAAATAAAATCATTTTAGGAAGTTACCGTCATCAATATGGTATCAGTTAGAGTCCCAACAGATCAGAGAGCATTGGGATGAAATGAGTTACTCTTCCAAGCCAGAACGGCAGAACGCAGAGTTGTTGGGAAGCTGAAAAGTTTAGTTATAGCCCTGGGAAGACCACCTTACAGAATCGTCATGGCCTCTCTTGCACCTGGGGTCCCTGCCCCTGTGTGCCAAGGCCTTTCTAGGCACCTATGTGTGTAAATTATTAGGATAGGCACTCCTACATGACTGCCTTGAGCCAATTACTTAAATCACAAGGTGGCTGGTTACACCTAAGTAGCCACTGACTGATTATGTGGTCAGGGTCCAAGACAGCCTGGGAGTAGCTCAGAATTATACCATGCACATGCTTGGGAAGTGCTCCCTGTACATGTGGCCTACATGTCCTCCCCTGTTACCCTAAAACTGATTGTCCTTTGATCCCTTTGAAGTTCTGTTTCCCATAAAATGAATATTTTTTTGTCACCTGGACTCTGATTCTCCTGCCATTGTCACATAATCAGTCATGCTTGTTCACTAGTCCTAAATAAATAGCAAGGGAGCTCCTCACTCAGGAGCAGTGTCTTGCCTTGCAAACCTGCTCTACAACTCATCTATTGGAGTGTCCCCTGGGGATGTGCTGGCACATCTTCGACTCCCAGACAGGATCTGTGGCCTTTCTTGGAATAATGTAACCCATTACTCTAAGGGTACCAGGGAAGGGGCATTGGGAACAGAGAGCCTTGTGTCTCCATTATCCACAACCGCATTTTCTACAGAACCTTTACTTGGCCTGAACAAGGACCAGAGTAGGGGAGCCCTATGATTTAGTCCATCAAGGACTATTCTGCTGGAAAATAGAGCTACTAATGTGAGGATGGAACAAATTGACGGATGCAAAGGGAGAATGTCTAATACATTCATCGTTCTCTTTATCATCACTTAAGAAAAGGTATCTTAAAAGACATTTCAAACCCATTATCTTGTTCATTTTTCACAATAATCCTAGATAGAGGGTCATTTTAATTTTATACATTAAGAATATGAGATATTGAAAAACAAATTTTAAAAACAGCTTTCCTTCATTCCACCACTACTAAGTAGAGTCGCAGAGCTCAGCTGTAAACTTTTGCAAAGCTCTGCTTTATCTACTATACATTCTGCCTTCTCTCCTGTGGAGGTTGGAAGTGTAAGACATTAAGGAATTAGCTTGTTTACATATACATTGCTTAAGCTTAGAGTACACTAAGAAGAGAGGAGAAATGTGATGGGATACAGTTGAAAGAACACTGGCTTTCATTGTATATGCAATATATTGCTTTTAACCAAGGATATTATCATCAGACTGTGTATTATAAGAGGACCTCAAAATTAAGCAGAGAAAATTGGTTGGAGAGAAGGGAGGGAAAAAAAACAACAACAACATGATTTAGGGGAGAAGGATGGATAGGAAGAAAGGAAAAGGAAGGAGTTAAGGGATCTACTGGGGAGACTGTTCATGGGAAAAATAGTATGATTATCAGTGATTTTGTTGCTTCTGTCACTTACTATTTTTTGACCCTGATGATTTCAACACTTTCTAATATCTCTAATATCACCTTTTAAAGAAGTATTGCATATTGTGTGTGTGTATATCTACATATTCACATATCATACGAAGTTTTTCCTGGAACCATCTCTCTTTTCACATATGTTCTTACTTTTTTCAATAAATAGAGGAAAGGAAGGGAGAGGAAACTTGTAAACAATAGAAACTAGAATTTGGTCTTTATTTTTTAATACTGATATCTACTTTATATTTTTTGTTTAATTAAATTTTTATAAGGCTCATGGCATGACAAAATAAAGAAGGTGAAGGGCTTTGCTACAAGATAACATTAATACATCCAAACGGTGGGATTTTAGTATTATTTATGTTGCCCTGGTGAGGCCTTTGGTCATTTCAGTGCCCAAAATTTCCATTTTCCTCTGCAACATTACAGTTTTTTTAGTCAACAGAATATTTTGAAATCTTAATTGTACCCTTAGGTTTGGTACCACATATTTTATGTGTAATTATTTAGCACCCCAATATTATAGTTTGTCTTTTCATATATGGACATTTTATATGATTGTTAATAATACAAATGCATTTTACTGGTCAGCGTAATCACTTTGATTCATTGTCAATGAAAGAAATAAATAGAAAACAAAATTATTTCAAAAGATCTCAGCAAACTTTTCTACAACATTATAAAAGTAAACAATGCCTTTCATAGGATTTGCATTTCTGCCTAATATTCAAGTGCCTGCATCTTTTGGGTTGATTTATTTTCAGAACATTTTACATGCTCTCTATACTTTCAGTTGTCCTCTTATCAGTCATCTTATTTATGTTTTCCTATACCTGCCTGATGTTTTAAATTCTACAAAGGCTATTTTAGTCATCATAAATTAAAAATATTACTATTCTCTCAACAATTTTCTTACATTAAAAAAAATGTCCTTGAGAAATATTTTGTACAAGGTTTGTGCTCTCATATAGTTTGCATAGATATTATTACAAAACCCTACACATAGTAATTTTTTAAAAGGCACTTTTAAATTCTCTAGTCATATTGTGTTAATTCTTCAATAACCCATTGACTGAACCAGTAGGATATTGGCTAATGTTTTCTACCACTCTTTTGAGTGGGAAGAGCTGAAGTTTATAATGTTTGCTTGCTTCTGTGATACAAACACATCACCATGATTAATTTCAAGCTAGTGATTTAACATCACTGAACATGGGGCTGGAAATAGAGGTTCACAATTGGCACACACAAGCCAGTATGAGCCAGGTCCTGCACATCCCTGGAACTAAAATTCAGGAAAATTCATGAGTTGTATGAGCTCCCAGTAATGATAAAAGACAGACCTGGCACTTGAAACCAGCTCTTCTAACTCCAAATAAATTCTCTTCACAAAATAGGCTGTCATTCAAAGATATGATTCTATCTCAGGTTGGTGCTTCTGGTGCCAAAGGGTCACAATAGAGCTCCTCTGATTTAGCCAGTCCCATTGCCTCCTGCAATCCAGCTGGTGTGTGTCCTCAAGGATAGACCTGCCACTACTAGTTGCTTACAGAAAAATAAGAACTAACTTTCAGACTTTTTGGTAGGTTCAAAGACCATTTGTTTTCATTTTATAAACTAAGCTGTAATTCAAGTACAGTATTGGGCAACATAGATGGAAATGAAAGGGATTGTTTGGTTTTTTAAGATTTATTTATTTATTTATACAGAACTGTGATACAGGCCAGAAGTGCAGTGGGTGAGAAGATTTACCAGAGACAGAATGGGAAGCAGAACCAGGCAAATTGACAAAGTATATTGCTGAGGGGAGTAGCGGGTGAGACAAGAGAGATCTGCTGTGCCATGTGGGTCACCTCCCTGGCTAGGGATCCAACTCAAGCTCAAATAGCTGTGGCTAGCTTTGTAGTGCTGAGCTTTAATCAGTTTTGCCACCAGAGAGGGCTCCAGAAGGGATTGTTACAAATGAAGTGAGCTGAAGGAGAAAGATAAATACCTGATGGATTCACTTATATATGGAATCTAGAAAAACAAAGAAAGGATTAGATAGATTGTAAGAATGACATTGAAAGTAGACAAGCAAACCTGAGACACTCAGAAGGGAAGGTGGAGAGAGAAGAGTAGAGAACTGTGGGGGAGGAGAGATCAGTGGAAGTGGTGGGAAACTGTGACTTTAAAAATATTAAATAAATAGGCCCTCCCTGGTGGCGCAGCGGATTAAAGCACAGCACTGAGAAGCTAAAGCCGCTTCCGCATGAGTTCGATTCCCGCCTGCCCCGGAGGAGACCACATGGCGTGGCAGACCTCTCCTGACCCGCCCGCTGCTCCCCTCAGCAGTGTACTTCGTGGATCTGCCTGTTCTGCTCCTCTCTCTGTCTCTGGTGAATCCTCTCACCCTTCACATCTCTGGCCTGTACTCCAGTTCCATATGAATAAATAAATAAATCTTTAAAAAAAAATATTAAATAAATAAATAAATGTTTATACTAATGATTCTTCAATAGATAGCTAACATATGTTCAATATGGAGGTTATCTTAGAATTTTCCTACTATTAATGTATCGGAAGGAATACTTGGAATTCTGTGAATGACCTTGGTGTGGCCTTAAGTCAAATTCCACAATTAAGCATAATTAACATAATTTTCTACTCTGCCTGTCATTTCCACTCAAAAACCTTCTCTCACCATCACAGAAAGCACTAACTCCATAGCATGTCATAGTCTACAGTGGGGTAGAAATGCATCACTTTTGTATTTCTTTTACTATTTTGTGGATAATTATTTGTTTAATTTTCTGGTCATTTGTTTTGTTTCTTCAATAGTGAATTTTGTAATCATGTTTACCTCCGAATTTCTACTCAGTTTTTTTTTTTTTTTGCCAGTTAGTTATGCAATTTTTTCTTTTATTATCTGTATAGAATTTCATAATGGAAGTCTATTTGTCAATAATAATTTATTTAAAATATTTAAAACCAGTCATCCAATGCTCTCAATATTTACATACTTTCCAGTTTTTCAGTTTCATAATTATTGTTACAATAAAAAAAATACAAATACTTCTTACTACTCCCCTAATATAAATTCTACAGTTTTACTTAGATGTTATGTG
The DNA here is from genome assembly GCF_000260355.1 of Condylura cristata. NCBI lineage: Eukaryota > Metazoa > Chordata > Mammalia > Eulipotyphla > Talpidae > Condylura > Condylura cristata. Next base: position 60,204,347 of record NW_004567107.1, on the reverse strand, counting down.
AACATCTGAGACTTTCACTTTATGTCCCCTAAGTTTTCAACAGAAAAGTTAATTAGTTGTGTGTCCATCTTCTTGAAATCTTCATATTTACAACAAAATGAATGTTTGGGCACTATTTTGGGTAGTCTTGGAAAAATTACCATAGCAAGGTTTCTCCTTGGGTGGAATATATGAACAAAGTGATTGCATTAGCCATGAAGAAGGTAAAAAGATGCTAAATTCTCCATGTCTCAGGTAAATAATTTTGCATAATATTATCTCAATTTCATACAAAGGCAGGGATATCTTGCTACTTTGAATGCTGGACCATGAATGAAAGAATTGAAGTGGAATACGAGTTCCTTGAAATTCATCCCTTAGGGAACAGAATGTAGGAGAGAAGAGGATTGTTATGAGCATTGTCACTATGATCTAATCATTAAAACATTGAATGTGACAGTCCTTGAGATTTTTATTCCCATTTTAAGTGTACATTTATTTGTAAAGTGTACATTTTTGCTGAAATTATTATTTTTCAAATAAAATAATAGTTTATTTTTACATCATTTTGTTCCTTTTTCCTTCTCAGTTGTAATCCCCGTGGGCTTCCCATCACCAAATCACCCATGTGCCATCACCATAGTCCAGTGCACTTCTCTCCCCCAACCATCTTTGATCTCATTCCTCATTCTACCCTCATAAAATGTCTCTGGTATATGGCTGTTCATTATTATTATTATTTTCTTGCCTGGTCCATTATACTCCTGCTATGAGAGGAAACCATCCACTATTTTTCCTTTCCATTCTGGCTTATTTCACTAAGCATGATCTTTTCCAGATCCATCCCACTTGCTACATAAGGCATATGTTCATTCATTCATTCATTCATTCATTCATTCATTCATTCATTCATTCATTTATTTATTTATGGTTGCTGAGTAATATTCCATTGTGTATATGTACCCCATCTTTTTAATCCAGTCATCTATTTTTGGCATTTGGGTTGATTCCATGTCTTTCCAATTGCGAATAAAACATAAATAAACATGGGGGTGCAGGTGTCTTTTTGAATCTGTTTTTGTGTCTTTTGGGTGATAACTAGGAGTGAGATTGCTGGGTCATATGGAAGCTCCATTTTTAGCAGTTTGAGAAACTCCAAACAGTTTTCTATAGTGGTTGTATTAGTTTGCATTCCCACCAGCAGTACAGGAGAGTTCCTTTTTTTCCACATCCTTGCCAACATTTGTTGTTGCTAGTTGTTTGAAGATGTGCCATTCTCACTGGTGTGAGGTGGTATCTCATTGTGGTTTTAATTTGCATCTCCCTTATTACAAGTGATATTGAACGTTTTTTAATATGCTTGTTGGCCATCTGTATTTCCTCTTTGGAGAAGTGTCTTTTGAGCTCTTCTACCCATATTTTGATGGGGTTGTTTATTTTTGTTGAGATTCATCAGTTCTTTATATATCTTTGTGATCAATTCTTTATCCTTTTTAGTCTTGTGTGTGGAATTTTTTTCCCCAATCAGTGGGGTGTCTTTTTTTTTTTTTTTTTTTTTTTGTAATTTCTCTTTTGCTGTGCAGAAGCTCTATAACTTATTTTAGTCCCATCTATTTATCCTTGCCTTCACTATTGTTCGTTGGGTGCTGTATCTTCGAAGATGTTACTGAAGTGTATGTTGTATAGTGTTTCACCCATCTTTGCTTGCAGGTATTTTATGGTTTCCATTCTTATATCTAAATCTTTAATCCACTTTGAGTTGATTTTTGTGTGTGGTGTAAGGTAGTGATCTAGTTTCACTTTTTTGCATGTAGCTTCCCAGTTTTCCCAGCACCATTTGTTGAACAAACTTTCTTTGCTCCATTGTATCTTCTTTGCTCCTTTGTCAAAGATTAGCTGCCCATAAACCTGTAGGTTTATATCTGGGTTTTCTATTCGAATCCACTAGTCTGTGTGTCTGTTCTTGTTCCAGTACCATGCAATTTTGATTATTAGGGTTTTGTACTATAGCTTGAAGTTTCAGATTGTGATGCCTCCATTCTCTTTCTTTTTAGTCATGAGAGTTTTGGCTATTTGAAGTCTTTTCTGGTTCCATATGAATCTCATCAATATTTGTTCTATTTCTTTGAAGAATGTTATTGAGGCTTTTATTGGGATAGCATTAAATCTATATTTGACTTTCAGTAGGAATGGCCATTTTGATGATGTTAATTCTCCTGATCCATGAGCAGGGGATGTCTTTCCATTTCATGTTGTCTTCTTGTATTTCTTCTATCAGTGTTTTGTAATTTTCTTTGTATAGGACTTTTTTACCTGTTTTGTTAGGTTGATTCCCAGGTATTTGATTCTTTTTTGTTTTAATTGAAAAAGGGATTTTTTTTTCTTTATTTCTGCTTCTTCAGGTTGGTTGTTTGTGTATAGGAGACCTCTGATTTATGTGTGTTGATTTTATATCTTGCTACCTTACTAAACTGGTTGATTGTTTTGATTAGTTTTTCTATGGAGTTTTTAGAGTTTTCCATGTAAATTAATATCTCATCTGCAAATGAGCTAATGTCCTGGATACCATTTGCATGCCATTTTTCAAAAATGAAATCACCAAAATTTAAAGAAAACCAGATTGTAAAAATAAAAAATTATGCAAGGTACATATCCTTTTCTTAGGCCTTTTACCTTAATCAAGTCCTCACTCACTGAGGCTGTTCTTAAAAAAAATCAAATTTTCTCTTTCTCTATGTGTTTTTCTACTTCTTTTGCATCATATTGTGAGGTTAAACTAATCTGTTGGCCTCGGTTGTATATTCAAAACATTTATATTTTACCTTTTTAGTGTAGGTCTTTTCTGAATAGCGTATAACCCCTTCTGAATTACCTTATTTTATATATTAGCCAGAGTATACCTGAGTCAACTCTTACTCCAAAATAAATTATCTAAGCAAGATTTAGAAGAGTCAATGAAAGAAATGACTACACACATATTATTCACAACAAGATTAAGAAAAGAATGTCTGCTAAACTTGTGCTAGAAAATAAAAGCATTGAGTAAAGCCTTTTGGGGTGAATACTGTGTAACAGCACTATTTGTTACTATAGGGTACAATGTCACAGATTTTGATGAAATGGCAGCTTTTATGTCAACAATAAGGAAAATATACTTGATATATAGAGAGAGAATCATCATCATGATTATGACGCTGGGTGTCAGATCAAATTTCAGTGGCTTGCATGTCTTTTTTCTATTTAATAGAAAAATCTAGCAAGACAACTATACTATTTCCATTTTGTATTAAGAATGGAGGTTTAGCAAAGTTAAGCAACGGCTCTGAGTTCACCCAGCAAGTATGTGGCAGAGCCATATAGACCTGTGTTAAGATTTAATAGGTCTTACTGCCCCTCACTTTGAAGGACATATTTACATTATAGCATACAAATGAACATGGGAATTATGCCAAATTTATTTTCAAATGCAATAAATCACTATGATTATCAAATTAAACTGCATAAGTCAGTGTAATTTGTTTTGAAACTTTGTATTAAATACTTATCAATTACAATATTAGAATCTTTTTTTCCCCTGGTTTTAAAATACCTTAGTGCTAAGACTTTATTGCCTAGTAGAAGAAATGATCCTGGAGCTGTGACTGGAATCCCAAATCAAAAGTCAAAGTCTACACTTCTTAAGCTGAGTTTTTTTCTTTGATAGAAAATAATATTAAAGATATCATGAGCTAGTATATATATAGTATACTATAAAACATTTCTCTAAATACAGAAGCTAATTTACATAATGGTATGGTTTATGTTACTATTATTTAAATTAGAAAATGTCTTCCATATTATAATTACATTCACACAGTCTAAAGCTTTTCTTTTTATGTATTGTATCCCCCCATGACAATTTTTAAATATATGACTACTATTCTATTTCTGTCGCTTCTCCATGAAAATTAGAGTGAATTATATAATTATAAATTTCATATATGCAAATGATACAACTCATCCAAAATTACCTCTAAATTTATGAGGAAGGATACACTGAGGAGATTACTAGAGATATAGACATTTTCAAGAGAAATGTATAATCGAGATAATGGGATCAGACTATATTCAAACAGGTAATTTGCACACATGTTAATTCTAATCGTGATAAGGTAAAAGAGTAGGCTAGTTTATAAAAACACATGCAAAATCACTTTGGAAGGATGGTGAATTAGTTTTCTTTTCTACCAAATATAGAGTAAATTCAAACTCTTTTCCTCTTGATCTTAACTCCCACTTCTCAAGTCTCTATGCTATTTCCTCTCTAAGGAGTTGGTCAGCTTGCTGGTTCTCAATACCTCAAGCATATTTCCATCTCAGAAGCTCTGGAGTTCTGGCCTTCAGAAGTATTGTTCTCCCAGACAATCACACGGACAGTCTTTACTTTCATCAGGACTACTCAAACGTAACTTCCTACCCAAAATACTCAACTAAGAATGTAAGATAAAATGACAGCTTACCTGACCAAACTACCCTTTTCAGGGTACTTATAACATAGACTATTGTCATGAAACAGATGAATCAACACATGTAGCACACTCAGACAACACTTGGCACCTGGTAATTTAAGTGGCTGTTGAATAAGTAGTCAATCTATAACATTTTGAAGAGAGCAAATGGAATCTCAGAAACCACTTACCTAGCTGGATGGGCCCCTCAGGTTTCTGTTATGTAACCTAAGCTATAGTATGAACTATGGTAATACACTGCCCCTTTACTAAGTCTTCTTCCAAGTGGACATTCCATTGTTTAAGTGAAACAAATGGGTAGGGATATGATTCAGCATTCATTTCTGACTTTATCAAAAAAAATCCAAATATTGAAAACCAATGGGCTAAATATAAAGTCTAATCTTAGTTTTTTTTACATGTAAA
>NW_004567107.1:60197903-60198895 GCF_000260355.1 Condylura cristata | reverse complement strand
CTGGGGTACAGGCCAGAGGTGCAAGGGTGGTGAGAGGATTCACCAAAGACAGAGCGGGAAGCAGAACAGGCAGATGGACAAAGTACACTGCTGAGGGGAGCAGCCTGAAGGTCGGGAGAGATCTGCCGCACTTTGTGGATCACCTCCCTGGCAGGGATCGAACTGATGCTGAAGTGGCTTTAGCTTCTTAGTGCTGTGTTTTAGCCTGCCACCAGGCACACCACACCTGGTGTGCCACCAGGGAGGGCCTACATCTTTTTAATGAGAAATAAATTTTGTTTTGAGTTCATCTTAATATTAAGTTGATTTATTAAATACTGATTAGTTTACCAACAGAAATAGAGGAAATTAGTTCCCAATGTGGAGTGTGCTATAACATAAATCTTAGATTGATTTCATTTTGTGTTTGTTTTGTATATAAATAATACTCTACATTATATACCATTGAATATATTATATACCAGTTTTGTTCATTGAATTGCCATAATTTCTGTCTTACTATTTATAATCAGGGAGCCAGTCTTCCTGTTTTGGGCATCAAGGAACTTGATTTTGTTTTAGTAGTTTGTTCAGAGATCCCATAACTTTGCTTCAATATCACAGCTGAAATTTTTTTGAAATATACTTCATGAAATAATGTGCACCCTCTTGGCAATGAATATGCTTTATTTATAATATGCTTTATTTATCAAAGCTTACAATATATTGAAATTGAAAAATAAAGAGGTATTAGAATTAAAAGTGGTACTTTCTAACAAAACATCATAGAATTTAGTGATAAAAATTGTCATTGATAAATTATTTTCATATTTGACTCTTTTTATTTCCTTAATTTCTTATGAGCATTTAATTGACTTATTTTGTTTGTGCTAGCTAGAACTTAATTCAAGGAATAAAAGGACTACTCAAACGTAACTTCCTACCCAAAATACTCAACTAAGAATGTAAGATAAAATGACAGCTTACCTGACCAAACTACCCTTTTCAGGGTA
>NW_004567107.1:60174844-60197803 GCF_000260355.1 Condylura cristata | reverse complement strand
TTATTTCCTTAATTTCTTATGAGCATTTAATTGACTTATTTTGTTTGTGCTAGCTAGAACTTAATTCAAGGAATAAAATAAAATAATTTTTATCTGTTTAATTCAAATGTCGACAATATTAGTTGTGATGATGGGCTGGACTTGACTTGCCAAGAAAAACTATATAAAGTATATAACATTGTTTCCTCTGCCAATGATTCTATGCGTAATAGAATAAGAAAATCTAAATTATATTCCCAAATTCCAAGATAGGTGGTTGTTTAAACTCTGATAATCTAATGAATGAGCTAGCAATGGCTCATGCCAAATGGGAATTAAATGCCAAAAGAATGGGGTGAATTTAGTTTTTCTACTTTTTAATGAAGTTAATACATTCACTATATGTGTTCCTTTTACTAAAAAAGAAAATGACAGAAGGGTGGAACTGAAAATTCTATTGTTAATTCTGTTCTTTCTTTTAGCTACACTGCTAATTTGAAAAATGAAATGGATTATTTCTTTCACGGGGGATTTTCTTTCTTAATAAGAATCTATGTGTATAGTACTATGTAATAAAAAAAGAGCTCTAGGTAAAGCTCAATACTAATAATTTGTTCTTGCTTTTTACCTCTACTTACCTCCATAAATCTTCTGAGAGGTATAGAAAACAAAAGACATCATGAAAGAAAGATGATATTAATCAGCTCTCATGTATCTACCTACTTTATTAACTAATATTATTTCAGAAAGTCTGTAATTTAAGTAAGGCGACATATACTGCAGGAATAATGGAAGGGAGGAAGCAAATGAGAGGAAAAGAATGAGGAAGGCAGAAAAAAAAGGGAGAAAGATGTTGAAGAAAAATATTTGTGATGAAGGCCGGAGGAAAGAAAGGTGGGGGAATAGTTTGTGCTGTCATTTGATATGGTTTTAGGTATAGAGAAAACAATCTTCATATTATTTGTAAGCGTAAACACATTTCATATTCTGGTATCTGTGAGAGCATACAGAGTTCAAGAGTACTTATTATGATGTCCTCAAAGGTAAAAGACCCAGCAGATTATAGTTCAAAATCTTTATTTGCAGTGAAATATCCAATCGGTAAAAGATTTTTGTATAAACCAAATATTGTTTTGACATTGACCTATGTTCTAAAGCTATTATCTAGAACTTATACTTTGGTGAATGAATTGGTATCCTATTCTTGGTCTCCCTCCATATAGAAATTTAGGTGCAAAAATTCTATACAAATTTATTTAAGAGTTAACCCCAAGAATCATAGGAAGGACAGTAAGAAAGAGACAAAGAGAAGAAAAAAGACAGAAAAGGAGATAATATTAACCAACTTAGCTCTCCTGTTAACTATAACTAGTGCTGAATCTTGGTAGGACTCTGTAGGTAGCATGCATATCTTTTTCAAAGTCGCCCCACATAAGGGACAGAGGATATGTATATAACAACTGCCATTGGTCATTGTTTGACGATCATTGGAGGAGGAGAATAAGTGCTATTCCCTGACATCCTTGGTTTGTTATATTATATTAGAACACAGCAGTCTCTAAAGATTGAAGCTGAGCAGAGATGGAGTTGTTAGAAACTGTAAATAAGGTAGACTCTTCTCATATGGTAAAGCTGGTCTCAGAATATGACAATTGATTTTTGCCTTGCATTTCACCCTATGCCTATTTATCTTCCCTTTTATTACCAATCACTATCTTATCCCTTTTTAAGGATAAGTTCTTAAAAAGTCCTTTGTCCTTCCACCATACAAAGGACAAAGAAGCACTATAATATAGGTAGATAGATAGACACATATATATATGTATTCCTATGTGAGTGTGTCTGAGTGTGAGAGAGAGAATAACAAATCTAAAAGCAGACATTGGCTGCAAGACAATAATAGTGAGTGACTTAAAAACTCTACTTATATAAAACATAACCCTACTTAGAGATCAGTCAGACAGAAAAAGAACATAGAAATGATCATCTTAAATGAGAAATTGGACCAGAAGGGCCTACTAGACATTTATAAAGCAATATACAACAATAGTTAAGAACATTTTTGACTTATATGCTTACAATGGAACATTCTCCATCATAAAACACAAAGCAGTGTCAATGAATTTTGAAGATTAAAATTATATCAAGTATTTCCTCTGACCACAGTTTTATTAAACTAGAAATCAAACACCAAAAGGTAATAAAAACCTCTATACTGAACAAAAAAAAAATGCTGAATAATTTTTGAATAAATGAGGAAGTCAAAGCAGAAAAACTATAACTGAAGTCAAGTAATTCAAAATGTAGGACACAGCAAAAGTTAGTATGCACACACATATACAGAATATGGGTACACTCATATGAAAATCCATGTATGTGTCATGTTTATACATACACACACATACATGAAATAGAAGCACAAATGTTGGTGAAGGTATATAGAGAAAGGAAACATAGTACATTATTGGTGGGCATATAGACTGATCTATCCCCCTATGAAAATAATGTGGAAATTCCTCAAATATTAAAAATAAACATACTTTGTGACCCAGCAATTATACTCCTTGGTACCTATCTAATGTGTGAAAAAACACTAATAAATAAATATATGCATGGGTGTATGTACATGTGTGTGTACATACATATGTATGTATATGTTACACACACATATACACACATATACATATATACTGTTTCACCCTGTTTTTATTGTGGCACTATTTACAGCCTAACTCCTAACTGACCCACAGAAAGAGTGGATAAAGATACGGTTCATGTACACAATTAAATACCACTCAGCTGTCAAAAGAGATGAAATCTTGCCATTTTTTACAACATAGATGAACAGGAGGTCATTATGCTAAGTATAATAAGTCAGAAGGAGAAATATAAATACAGGATGAATTCATATTCAGAATTTAGAGAAACAAGACAAAGAAACTGACAGACATAAACCAAAACAAGCCCTAGAATATGAGTTGAATTGAGGCTACTAGAGGGGAAGAGTTGAGTGGCAATAAAGGTTTGAGGGAGAAAAGAAGAATATGAATGTTGGTCATACCTTTGTTTTTCTTGATATTAGTGTTAGTATAAGTACATTTCCTTTTCCATAAGGATACCATTTGAAGTTTTTAATGATTTGGCAACTGCAAAATACCACATCTTGAGTCAGAAGATCTGTAGGTTCTTGTCCTAGCGGTTCAGTCAACTAGCTTCGTATCCCACTGTAAGCCTCAGTTTATAAAATGATAAAATCACTTATACTGTTGAACTCCCAGGATACTATAAGAACTTAATGAAATAAAGTTGTTCTGTTAAGTACTGCTTTATTTTTTACCCTATTTCCTAGAATGTGAGTTTGTGCTTTTTTTTATTGCCATGTTCCCAGTGCCTATGATACTGTGCCTTATACCACCTACTTAATTCTACTTAATCATAAGATCTAACTTTTATTGGCAGTAAATCTGAGTCTTAGGTAAAGAAGCAAGAAAGAACTTTCTGATGAGATGAAACTATCCCATGTATTCATCAGTGTGGTAATTATTATTTAGATTTATAAATTTGGCAATTTATTGATTTTTACTATGAACTGTGTGAATTGCATTATTCATACATTATATCAATGAGAAACTGATCTGAAAGTAAAACTAGCTTTAATAAATAAGCAAACTGAAGATGAATTAGAATTATTCTGACAACTACCTATATCTATGTTTTAGTGTTTTTATGTGTCTGAGAGCCATATATTGTTGGATTAGTACCACCATATAGATTACTGTTCCATCTGTAACACAGATCTTTCTGACTTGTCAAGTGTATCGGACAGTGTTTTAAATTAATACTGCTAAGACACGAAGAGCAAAAAAGTTAAAAGCCTGAACTATGTTGATTTTTTAAATATACTTTGGCTACATTTGGAAGATTTTTTATATCACAAGTGTTTAATAGCAAAAGCATCATGATAATATCTCTGTTTATAAAAGTTTTAGTTCTGAAGACGCAAAGGTGTCTCCCATGCACATCTTCATTAGATTTTCCTTATCTGAGTGAAGTTAAAGTGTATTATCCCATTTTACAGAAGTAAAACTGGAGCACAGAAAGTTTTAGAAAATGTCAGATTTAATTTATGTGAAAATAAATGTTTTTCTATTCTGTGTATATATGTCAGCATTTTAGTAGTGAGAAAGCAAAGGAAGCTGTTCATAAACACCAAAGCTGAAAATATCAGCTATGCCATATCTTTATTTCATACTTTACAAATTGATACATAAAGTGACTTAACTAGATAATTACTAAATAATGCAAGGCTTCAGGGTAAACGATATTCGCATGGATGTGAATTAAGATTTCACAGTAGAATGCTCCTGCATTGTTATTTGCCAAAATATCTTAAACCTGTCTGTGCTGAAAGAAATATTTTCATTTTGTAATCACCTGCTGAATTTGAACAATGGGGAGGCTATTTGCTGACAATGTGCAGCAGCATTATGTGGTTTAAGGCAGTGATTGTGGATGCAGTGACCAGACGTAGAATGCAGCTCAGAAATTTACTAGCCAGACAATATTGGGCCATCTTGAAGAATTGTAAGTATTAAATAAATGTATAGGGAAAATACAAACATTTTCTGGCAGATAGTAGACATTCAAAAAAAATGGAAACTATTATTAGTAAACTGGCTCATCAAGCTATAAAAACTGAGTTTGATTCTAATAGAAATAGAAAACAGATTGCTCATTTAGAAGAGGTAGATTTTTTTCTCCAGATTACAGAAGTATTTTCCATGTGATTTATCAAATTAACTCAGGGAAATTTAGTAATGTTCCAAGTACTGACAGGAAGAAAGGGAATTAAGGGTGTGGAGCATGGCGCTAGTGATAGGTTAAGACTTCGTTTCATCCAGACTCAGAGATATATGGTAGCTCCATATATTACCCAAAATAATATTATTATTCAACTGAACAATAAAATACTAGATTTCTATTGAATTTTAAATAGTTTCTAGAATTTCCATGTGCAAAGTTGTAGATGCACTTACCAATTTTCTGTGATAGGTTTTCTCTTATTTTTGATTAATTGATTGGGAGAAGCTGAGATGTTTAATTTGTTTGTTCTCTAGGAAGATGACTAGATTCCCTGATGAGAGGTGCTGACTGTGGAATCTTCTAGACTATGGGGCAAAACTTTGAATGCTGATGTCTGGAAGTCCTGGTAAGTGGGATTGATGCTTCTATGACATGTTTGACATGCCTAAGAATCTGGAAACTTGTAAGACTGTACCTTTGTGTTAAGGTAAATAACCAACAGACCATCTTCACTTCAAAGAATAGTATGAACGTTTTGCCTTTCCTGGCATTTGACATTAAGTGTAGAAAAACAACAATCCCAAGAATTTTAGTGATCACAAACAGGCTCTCATGTATGCTGTGCAGACTGAGTTCATTCTACTTGAGTAAGCCAAACAACCTCTCAAGACAAGTGTACAGTTTAAAGTTGCTGCAATTTAATAACATTTCTAAATGAACTGCGAGAGAAAATGCAAATTATATTTGGATGAATTCACATTTGGCTCAGACATCAATGAATTACTACAGATAAAGTTCCAAGACATAAGAGCTTAATCTAAATGTACAAAAAGTTACAAGCAAATACACTAAATAGGCATGCCACCGATGAGAAATTATGTACAATCAAACTTATTAGTAACTACAGATATAAATTAAAATAAAAGTCCAATATAAGGTTGGCAAAGATTAAAAGTCTTATAAAGGTTGAGCAAAGATGTGGAACATGTAGGATTTTTAAAAGCTCATGGGTCAAACAAATGTGGAATACAGTTCATCTTAACATTGTAAAGTTGAACATATGCATACCTGATAACTCAGTAATTTCAGTCCTAGCTATAAGCCTATGGGAGTCTGTTATTTATGTGTTTGAGGACAACTGGATCAAATTACAAATGTATGAATGATAGCAACAGCATTGTTTATAGTGGCAAAAATGCTGGGAAATCCCAAATGCCCATCAACTGTAGAAGAGAGGGGAAATGTATATTCATAAAGCATAATAATATATAGCAAAGAGAGAATAAACTACAGCTGCACAAATCAACATGAATCTATCTTAGGGACATTATACTAAGAGACATAGCAAGTATAGTTACATAAAATTTAAAAGTAGGCAAAATAGGATATTACATTTGGGGGTATTAGTACAGTAGAGCTATAAAGTACAATGAGGGAATGATAAAAACTAAATTTGGTGTATGTGGTTTACCTTTGGAAGAGGGAAAGATAATAGCTATTAGCAACAGTGGACTTGCGAGGTCTTTAAAGTGATGTGTGTATTCTGTTACTACTGGGTAGTAGTTACATGCACTCACTAAATTGTAATTACTTTTTATAATTACCCTGACTGAATTTCAATATGTAATTAAAACTTATAAATTATAGATTAAAAACTCACCAAATAATATTATTCCCATACAAAGTATAAACACTTTATGTTTCCTTTATCTTTTTGAAATTAGCATAACTATATTGTTAATGATTTTTTCAAACATTCATACTTTTAAATTATTCTAAGAAATGCCATTCTTATCTAGAATAGTCTACTTTTGAACTTAGCTACTTCATGTTGAAGGATGCAAAGTTCTCATATATCTTACAAGGTACTGCTATGATACTTGCGTTAAGCAAAGTTGTTCCCAAAGACTATTAAGAGTGTTTATTTTAATTAAGTTGAAGGCCAACTGATTAAAGACATTGTAGACATTTTGCTAGTTGAAGAGACTGTTACTTCTTTTTTTTTTTTTAAGATTTATTTATTTATACATACAAGAACCGGGGTATAGACCAGAGGTGTGGGAGAGAGGATTTACCAGAGTCAGATCAGGAAATATAACAGGCAGACTGACTGAAATACACTGTGCAGGGGAGCAGCGGTTGAGAAAGGAGAAGTCTGCTGTGCCATGTGGTTCATCTCCTTGGCCAGGGATCCATTGAACTGGTGCTGAAGAGACTTCAGCTAGCTTCATAGTGCTGCACTTTAACACCTTGCACCACCAGGGAAGGCCCAGATATTGTCATTTCTTAACTGAACTTACAATGGCTAATTAAAAGTTTCCTTCAGTTTTAGAGTCATTCGTTAATCTGTATTTATGATCTTCCTTCATAATTATTTGGAATATGTATTTTAATAGTTATGAGTAACAAATGTATGTGCCGTATTAAGGTTACATGAAGAGGAAGAAGATGAAGAACACACACATACACTCAAATCCCTCTTTCTCAACTAGTTAGTATCTTTGAGTAGCAAATGAAGGGAATAACTGGAAAACTGGCTTCTGTCTAGTGTACCTCTGTCACAGCACACAGCAGAATTAAGCAGGATAAACTTGACAGCCTTTGATCTTTTTTGAGTACATGGCATGTCCTTTCCCTTTAAATGACAGTTACAATATATCTGATAAAATCTTTGCTAACAAATGCTTCCCAGGCAGTCAAAGAGATATTAGTCAGCAATGTGCAAGATTTCCAATATTAAAATGTAGCTTAGTTGGAAAAAAAGATACTTTGTGCTTTTTGATATTCCTCTCAAAGGTAATTATCTGCTGCTATCATGTTTGAGTTCCCAGAAGGCCTAGAACTGTACTATTTTATTAATGATGTTCTGTAAGAAGACATATATTGGATTGTGTTATTTCATTAAAAATAAAGTCCACATGGTTGCCAAAGAGAGGTAGATTTCCTTCATAAATCCTACAGTTATTCCTCTTTTCTCTGTGGGTTCATTTTCATTTGACTTCTTGGATTCTGTGGGTAAGACTTGCTGTGGTTATCTAGAAAGGTATGCTAATAAAATACATGCCTATATATTTTTCTATGAGTATATCCTGTACTTTATGGAAACACAATTCACAGAGGATTTAGTACATTTGAGACTTACAGGGCTTGATTATATTTTGAATATTTATCTTTTGTTCACTTCATTTCCTTCTGCTTCATAATTTTCCCTAAGCTACACGTAGCTTCTTCCGAGTCACAAAGCCTAATTTTATTTGCCTAGGCAGTGAAAAACAGCATCATGGAGCATAACAGTATTTGTATTTCTCCACATTTCTTAACTCAGTGTAGAGGCATGAAGATGCATACAGCATTCCTTCCCAGATCCAACTGTTAATTTTGAGTTCTCCTTATCAAATTAACTTCTACTTGAATTATACCTGTATAACTTTTCATATCTGTGAAAAAACTGAATCAGTCTAGGTAAGTCAGGTGAATTTTAAATCACTTCAGGTAGGTTAATTATGATCTAGCAGGAATAGCGAAGCAGATGAAGTAAATGGTATTAGCCTAGAGATTCTGAACACTTAGTTTAAGACAATGGAAGAAAGGCAATGGTTCATTTAAAAGTTGCCTTTATTTACTCATCTATTCTTGGGCACTTAGATTGCCTTTATAACTTTTCTATTATGAATAATACTACAATAAACATAGGAATGTATGTATTGTTTTTCATTCATGTTTTGCATTGTTCCAGTATTTAACCAAAAGAGGAATCATGGGACCATATATTAGATCTCCATACTGTTTTCAACAGGGGCTGGACAAGCCTACCTTCCCACCAAGGCTCCTTTTCTCTACATCCTCACCATCACATGCTGTTTCTGTTCTTGTTGATATGGGCCATTTCCACAGGTGTGAGGTGGTATCTTATTGTGGTTTTTGTTTGAAATTTCCTAATTATAAATGATGTTGAACATGGATTTCATATGTGTGTTAGCCATCTGTATATCCTCTTTAGTGAAATGTCTATTTACCTCTTTTGCCCATTTTTGATGAGTTGTTTTCTTGTGTGAATTCTTTGTAGATTTGTATATTAGCCCATTGTCAGGTATATAATATGTAAATATTTTCATTCATTTAGTAACATAACTTTTTTTTTTGGGGGGGGGTTTAAAGATAGTTTCTTTCTTGCAGAGTTTTTAACTTTGATATAGTCTCATTTGTATGTTTTGCATTTTCTCCTTGGCATTGTATTTGATTCTCCCCAAAATTCACAAAAACAAATATAGAAAGGGAACAGAAAAATACAACCAAAATCAAACTCTTGAAATTAGACTGCCGAACTGAAACTACCAAAAAGGAGGGAAGACAGTAGGAAGAGAGGGGGAATTTGAGTTCTAATGGATATAGTGGATTATAGGAGCTTTTTTGGTCAGTATGGTATAACATACATTTGTAGATTTATAAAAAATAACAGTGTTTCAAACCAATGTTACCTCAATATTTTTTAAATGACCCTAGAGCATGTTATTTCATGAAACCAAAAGAGGACAACCTTCAAGAACATGTAAATAGACTTCTTCTTCACTCAAGAACCCAACACCTAACTTGGTGCACCACATATAAGAATTTACTAGTATTTAGTGAATGAAAGAGAAATTAATAGGAAGAATTATACAGTGTCAAGGAAACAAGAATCAGACTAACTGTAGTATTGTAATATTCAGTAGAAAAAAGTATAGTGCTATTTTTTTAAGGATTTATTTATTTATGCATACAGAACTGGGGTACAGGCCAGAGGTGCAGTGGCAGTGAGAAGATTCACCAGAGACAGAAAGGGGAGCAAAACAGGCAGATCAATGAAGTACACTGCTGAGAGGAGCAGTGGGCGGGTCAGGAGAGGTCTGCCACGCCATGTGGATCACCTCAGGGGTTGGAGATCTAACTCATGCTGAAGTGCCTTTAGCTTCTTAGTGCTTAGCTTTAACCCGCTGAGCCACCAGGTAGGGCCCTGGGGTGCTATTTTTAAGGTATTTATAAGAACGCTTAGACCTGGTATTTAAATATGAAGACATGGGCCTCCCTGGTGGTGCAGGGGTTAAATTCTCAGTGCTATCAACATATTCCCACCTGCAGTGCTCTGAGTGTGCTCCCTGGCCAGGAAGCTGACCCACCCTGCCCAGTAGACCTCTCCTACCTTATCCTCTTCTCCCCTTAGCAGTATTATTTCAGTACATCTATTTGTTCTGTTGCCTACTTTTTGCTGGTGAATCCTCTTACCTCCCCCACCTTTCACCTCTGTCCTGGCTCTTGTATGCATAAATAAGTAAAATAAATCTTAAAAAAAAAATGAAGACATGGTATTTTTTATTATACAAAGCCTTTAAAGCTCTGTCAAAGACCTAGACTGAAAACAGTTTGCATAATCTATTTAAATGAGAAAATAGCTGAATCGGAGAAGATATTGTGGAAATAAATGATATTTTTTTTTAGATTTATTTATTTATTCATACAGAACTGGGGTACAAGCCAGAGATGCAGAGGGTAAGAGGATTCACCAGAGGCAGAACAGGGAGCAGAACAGGCAGATCAACGAAGTATACTGCTGAGGGGAGCAGCGGGAGGGCCAGGAGAGGTCTGCCTTGCCATGTGGAACTCCTCGGGGCAGGCAGGATTCGAACTCATGCGGTAGTGGCTTTAGCTTCTCAGTGCTGTGCTTTAACCCACTGTGCCACCAGGGAGGGCCCTGATTTTAATTTTTTAAGCACAAAGAAAAATCCAAAGCATATCTAAATACTAAACTAAAAGTCTAGAAAGATAATACCTTCATAATGCTAAAAGTAAAGTCCAAATAATAGTTCCAGAGATGTTTTTGAGAAGTAGAATTAGTAGATATGATATGTACTATATTTATTTTAAAAATAATAGAAAATAAAGTGAGTGGATTATTGTTTTAAAAAATACAGGAAATATATATAAATCAATAATTTTTAAAAACAAAGTAAGAAAAATATATTGAAATTACTTAAAATGTAGAAAGTGACCCAAATATACCAATAACTGTAATAAAATTCTAACTAAAACTAAGCTCCAATGATTAACTACAATGTTTTTTTAGTTAATATAGAGAGATAGTGTAATTTCAATTTACTAATAACAATGTAAACCAATGTTAGTAAAAAATTAAATATAAGCTAAAACAGTGCAGAAAAAACTAAAACCTACATCATGCACATATACACACATTCAGATAAACTGTACCATTGTGATAACTCTATGTAAAATAGAAAGGAAAAGAAATACTAACTGTAAAATTCAGGATGCTCTTTGCCTGTGAAGATAGGTTGATATATTTGGGTATGAGGATTGCAAAGGCACATACTTTTAATTTCCTATTTTTTTAACAGAGGGTTTTCTTATTACATTAATAAAATTCTATTTCAAGATAGAATTTTCAGGTGTTCTAACTATAGTTTGCAGTAGAAATCAATAGTATAGTTCTCGAACACTAAGATTTACAAATGTCCATATGTGTTACATTGTATAATGTTTTATTATAGTGAATATGAAAACTTGTAAAAGGTTTTTTATATGTGGAATTTTGATCTTATGTCTTATAACCTTATTTTATATATTAGCATAAGGCCACAGGTTATTCTACCTCAGATTCTTTTATTGCAAGAATTCTAGTCAAACCTAGAGGCTGCAGGTGAGGTGGAAGAAAAGGCTTTTACAAAACAGATGTATTTTCCAATTCAGAGCTTCCTTATATTAAAGTCCCTGTTTAATTAATTTCATACAATATTATCTGGTTGACTTACTCACTCTCTCTAAGCACCTCTGGGAATATCTGAAATATTGTACAGATGCTCTCACAGAGAATTACATTACTAAGTGTCATTAGCATAAATCAACGTTCAACATTAATTTACTGGTTGGGGCTTGGAGGTGGAAAATCCCTCTTTTTTTTCTCTCCATCCTAATTCCTATCTATGATACTTGTTTCATGTGTTGAGAGATTCTCTGTATGGACTAACTCCTTCCAGGCTGAAATTCCCTGAAGAGCTTACTTCCCACTCTCTGGAATCATAGCTTTTCCCATTAGAATTTATTGACTTGGAGATGTTAGGCTTTTCAGAGACTGTCATCCAGTCAGTCTGCAGACTTCCTTTCCAAAAACATGTCCCATACTATATGTTCATTCATCACAGATTAAGGAAAGAAGGAGAAAGCATGCCAGATAGAGAATGGGCTATATATAAAGAGAAGAGAAAAGGCAGAGAAATGGGATCTTACACACATACCCACAAACACAGTGCATCTGTAGGATTTACAAATGAGAGTATGAGTGATCTAAGGTTGATGGAGGTCTCCCCAAAACAGGTCTTAAATGTACAGTAGTGAAAAATATTCATCCTATAAGTGATATACAATTTTCAAGATTAGAATTTAAAGATTAAGACTAAATTTAAAGATTTTAACCAGGGGACTCTGTTCTGGATTGGACTTGAGGAAGACCATCTTTATAGCAAGGTAGAAGATTCCACTTCCACAACTTCCACCTTTTACATAGGATGCTTTTTATTTTAGTTGTCATGTATGTTATTCTTTTAATTTTCCTGTATGTCATGAATCTGCACAAATCCAATTTGGAAAAAAAAAAGGGGATAGGAGAAAATCATGATAATATTTATTTGGTGATTCCAATGTATTAATCATTTTAGTTGCAAGTTTTTTTTTTATGTAATCTTCATAGCCTAGAGAGATAAATACTACTATTTACCACCCCCATTATATAGGAAAAGAGCATAAGGCCTAGGAGGAAAATAGCTTATCAAAGATCACACAGCCAATTGAAAAGCCTTATCAAGGCTATCTAAAAACAGAGCAAGTAACATTAACCACAATGCTTCAGTACTTTTGAATGTACACTCTGGCTTGTAGAACTTAATTATAGCATTCCTAAATGAGAATTTTAGGTGTGGGAGAGCTGTGTATGAGCCCCTTGAGATTCCAGGCTTTGCTCTGAAAATTGTTGATATACAACATAGAAATATAAAATGTGTTTACTTTGGAATTCAACTAAATCTCCCTGGGACATTATCTCTGTTCTTAATAAAAATGAACACCTATTAAAAATCTATAAGGTGTTGTAGGTGGTTAACTAAACTCACTTAATACATAATTTATTGATGTGATTGTTTTACAGAAAACATATCTAATGAATTATTTCATGTGAATCTTTTCACTTGAATAATTTCATGTGAGAACATCTTTATCTCAATTCTAAACATTTGAGATATTCTAATAATGCTTTCATATTTTGAGTGTCACAAATGATGAATGCAACTAGTTGAGATAACTTAATAATCAATATTATTAAAGAAAGAAATGGAATGATACCTATTATATGCTTTACAAAAGCTAGACACAATCTGTATATTATCACAATTCTCATAACAAGAAGTAGGTTCATTATTGTCATTTTATGGATAAAGAAATTGAGTCTCAGAGAATATATGGGATTTGCACAGTATTTCCCAGATATTTTGTAGGAATACCAAGATCCACCCTAACTGTGTCTGACTATCTGACTAGTTTTTGCCACAGTTAGATAGATAGTCATATAATATGCACATAAGAAGTATACAAACATCCTGAGTATTTCAGCAGAAAAAAAAAACATTAAAAATACATACTTTAAATGATGATCTGAGCCTGTTACCTCACAGGATAGCATTCCAATTATTTGGTCAAAAATCTTCCCAAAATTTACAGTTTTTTACTTATTCTCTTAAATATTGATCCCAATAAGGATGGGGTATACTGTGTTCCTTTGAGCCCCATACAATGGAAGCCTCTAACACTGAGAAAAAACACTCTCAAAGAGACCTGTATTCATTCCATTCCTTATTCCTGAACTCCATTCTTTATTATTATTATTATTATTATTATTATTATTATATTATTTTGCATTAAGGAAACACTGATTTACAGCACAGCATGATTTGGGTATATAGGTTCACCCCTCTTCAGGAAGCTGTGACCATCCTATGAATACCACTAAAGCATTCATAATCCTTCACCATAGTATATTGGACCTTAGCTCATGTCACCTTCACCTCTACCTTTTTCTTGTAGTCTCCATTGTGCAGTCATATTTCTAGAGAGTGTTTGGGTTATCTGTATTTGGTCTTGTTTTATTTCTTTATATTTCACATATAAGTGAAATAATTTGGTATTTATCTTTCTTCTGATTTATTTTACTTAACATAATCCCCTCCAATTCCATTATGTTGTCACAAATGTTAAGATTTTATCTTTTTTTGATAACTGTAATGTTCTATGTGTGTACACACATCTTCTTTTCCACTCATCTTTCCTTGAGCATTTAGGTTTCTTCTATAGCTTGACATAGTACTGCAATGAAATAGGCACATGCACATTCCTTTGAATTAGTAGTGTTTTGTTATGTTTTTGCATCTTCTATATAGAGCAAGAGTGGGGTTGCTGCATCATGTGATAGATCTATTTTTAATATTTTGAGAAATATACATACTGTTTTCCATAGAAGTGGAACAGCCTACATCCCCATCTCCAGCATACTAATTTTATACCCATTTTTTTTTTTTACTACACTATTGGTTTTCTTGCTTTTGAGTTGTGTGAATTCTTGCTGTTGAGTTGGGTGAATTCTTTGTATATCTTGAATTTTAACCTCTATTGGATATATGAATAAAAATATTATCTTCCACTTAATAAGGTATATTCTTTTTTAATGACAGCTCATCTTACTAATTTGATATTTACTTATTATTTCTTTTGTTTCTCTTGCCATTGTAGTTGATTTTCTAAAGGCATCTATAAAGTCAATGCCAAGTGCTGCTTCTATTTTTTCTTCTAGGTATTTTAATGTATTCACATCTTGTGTCCAAGCCTTTAATAAACTATGAGATAATTTTTGTATATGTTGTGAGGTAGCGGTCTAGTTTCATTCTTTTACATGTGACCGCTCAGTTTTCCCAAGGCCATTTGTTTAATAGACTCTCCTTTCTTCACTGCATACTCTTGACCCCTATGTCATAAACAAAATATCTATGAAAGTGATTTCTGGACTCTCAATTCTATTCTTCTTGTCTGTTTTTTTTTTAATTCTTATTATTATAGCTTTGTAATACAGTTTAATGTCTGGAAATGTAGATACTGACATTCATCATTTTTGTCAGCAGTGCTTTGGTTATTCAGGATCTTTAGTAATTGCACATAAATTTTACTATTTTTTGTCCTATTTCCTTGAAGTATGATACTGAAACTTTGATAGGGATTACATTGAATTTGTATATTGCTTTGGATAGGATAGCCATTTTAACAATGCTAATTCCTCTAATCCATAAATAAGGAATATATTTACCTTTTTGTATCTTCTATTTCTTTTCTTAAAGATTTATAGAAGAACTGGGGATTATGAAAAGGGTATGGGGGAACAGGATTCAACCAAGACAAAGTGGGGGAGAACAGGTGGATTTTCTGAAATACAATGCTAAAAGGAACAGCAGATAAGACAGAAATCTGCTGTGCCATATGTGGGTTAGCAATCTGCTAGGGATTGAATTCAGGCCATGGCAATGAGAGCGTGATAGCACTGAAACTTAACCCCTATGCCACCAGAGAGGCCCTCTTCTGTTTATTTTAACATTATCTTATTCTTCTGTTGTACATATCTTTCAATTTTTTTTTGTTAAGTAAATTCCCAGATATTTAATTCATTTTAAAATGATTATAAATGAGGATTTTTTTCTTGATTTCCTTCTATTTAGTATATTGTTTGCATAAGGCAAAGCAACTGATGTTTATATATTGATATTATATCCTGTAACTTATTGTACTGATTTATACTCTGGTATCAAAAGGAGACAAAGATATCATAAAACAGAAAACTACAGACTTGTATCCCTGAGGAACTTAAATGCAAAATTCCTCAAGGAAACTATAGCAAAATGAGTTCAATAGTATGTTAAAAGGATCAAACATCATGACCATATGGCATTTATTCCAGGTATGCAATAATGGTTCAATATCTATAAATCAATCAATATAATTCACCACATTAATGAAAAGAAAGATAAAGTCCTTATCATTATATCAGTAGATGCAGAGAAGCCACTTAGCAAGATATGACATTCAGCTATAACAAAGACTCTTAAGAAATGAGAATAACAGTAACATGCCTCAACATAGTAAAGGCCATGCATGCCATACTCACAGTTACTATCATACCCAATGGTAAAAAACTGAAAATGTTTCCTCTAAGATCAAGTACATGACAAGAATACTAGCATAATTACTATCGTTTAAGATAGTATTAGAAAACCTAGCTGGAGCAATTAGATGATAGAAAGATATAAAAGGAAACCATTAGAGGGGAAAAAAACTATCACTATTTGCAGAAGTCATGATAATATTTATAAAAAGTCCCAGAGACTCCTGATTCCTGTTCTTCCACAGTTGCCATGATTTGAACATGTCCTGTTTATATGTAACTTCAAGCCTATACTGACTTTATTGTATCTTTCATTTCTTATCATTCTACATGTTACTAAAACTGATATTCCTGAATTTTACTTGGTTTATACTACCCATTTAGAAAATAATTTATCACTTCTTATTATCTGAAATAACCTGAAAAGTATTAAGCCTGACGGATTATCCTTCACAAAATTGTGTTTTTGTTCTATCCAGATATGTCTTCTGTTTACTTTTCTGCTTATTCCATATATGTTTAACCTACTTGAGTAGTCTTAATTTCCTGATCATTTACCTTGACTCTTCTCCATGTCTAAAGGAACCCCACCCTCTGCTTCTCCAGCCATTGCCATTTACCAGTTTTCAAGGTCTGTCCCCCATCAGCTTACAATTTTAAAGAATCTTGCAATTGAAAGTGAATTTTGAAGTCATTAAGTACAATAGTTTGTTTCATGATTTGCTCCCCTCTGAAATTTCATTAGCTGTCACTTAGTTCATGTTTTCTGGCAGGGAATTTGACATGTAGGCTAGACTGAACTTTAGCTATATATTCAGTATTTGAAGAACAGTATACATGTCTGGAATGTATTTGCTAAATGAATGAATAAATGTTTATATCTTAATTCCAGAGTCACCAAACTTTTTCTGTTATTAATCATATAGTACATACTGTTATTATTTTATGGATTGTATGTCTCTGTCACAATTTCCATTGTAGCAGGAAAGCTTACATAAACAATAAATAAATAGTTGGCCAAATTTGGTAGATTAGCTGATGACTTCTATCTTGAGGCAATTCAAAGCATCTTGAAACAGTTTTTAGGATTTTTCCTCATGTTATTTCAAATATCTCAAGCTAAAAACTTATAACACCTATTTCATGTGTTTCAAAGCAACTACCATGCTTCCTATGACAATGTTAATTTCTTCAGTCAGTTCTCATATTATTATAACTTTTTTCCACTACCTTAGCCTTTCTTTCATATTACTTTCAATTTGTTTGTGGTTCTCATGAAATCTAGTATCCAAAATAAAAAGCAACACTCCTTATTGATATAACAACTGAAAAGCAAAACAGATCATTTCCTACCTTCTTTCATATACTACAGGTATAAAAATACTAAAGCCTTAAATAGATTAGGGTAGGAGGAAGCTATATCACAGTGTCTGTTGATTCATAAGTCATATTTCAACAATCCATTCTTATCTAAACCATTCTATATAAAGAAATGTTGGGGGAGCAAATTACATAATCTAATATTTCTGAGAAAATAATCCATGTTTTTAGTATCCTGATTTTAACTTTATTTTAAAATACTGAATGATATTAAGGAATAGCTTAAAACCATTAAAGTAGATAATATGATCCTCATCAAGTGTATCATGTTAACTTCAATTCATCACTCCTTTTACTTGTGATTTTTGTTCCATCCAGTTCTTCTAATGTATCTACTCAAGCATGTACATAGTCAGTCTAAGATATTTGAGTCCTTACTTATGTCAGTTATTTTATCCAACATGGAAATGTTGGGTAATGAATTATAGCAGACACATCTCTCTTGCATGAAATTTATAGTCTGCCATAATACCAGACCACAAAGGTACCGTGTGTCTTCTGAACAATCAACATAAATTTCATATTTCCTTCTATTGTGTGTTATACTTAAGATCTCTCTCACTTATCCAGATGTAGAATCATTTCATTTAACTTTCCATATGCTCCCTGACATTTGAGTTTACAATTGCCTTTAAGTCCTTTCCATCCAAGATTTTTTTTTTTTTTCCAAATACTCCTTTTACTCTCTTTAAGGGATACTGGCTTGCACATTTTCATTAGCCTTCCTTCCTCAAATTGCATCCCCTTCCTCTCCTAACTTGCCTCTTGAGATTACCTTATAGCTCAAATTGTCAAGTTGCAAGTAAAATGTTGCCCTGAAATAGAAAACTAGTTGAAACCAGAATAGTCTGAAAACTGCCTCCTGTTTCTTCATTCACTTTTTAACCATACCACTCTGCTTTACAAGAATGGTAGAAAAGCTTGGTTTTCAAATTAGTTAACATGGGCTTCATTTTCCAGCCCCATCAATAAAACCTCACAAAGCAACAAACACATCTGCCTTCACTTTCTTGTAGATGGCACCTCAGCATTTGTCATCTCAGAAACATTTCCCTAGAGGTATGTTAACACCAGCTTCTTTAAAATTAACCCTACATATTATGACATAATCACAAACCATCTTCGTTATTTAACTTAAAATGAAGGATATTTAATGCTCATTTAAAAACTCATCAGAATAAAATTCTTACCTAAGTTTCCATTCTTATAAACTCTGTTCTGGAGAATCCATTGCATTATGAAAACAAACAAAATCTTGCCCTTATATTGTCCTCGTTTGTTTGTTTACTTTTTGGTATGTACTGTCATTATGTAAATATAATATAATGTGGCACTATCTGCACTAGTAGTCACTCAGTTATAACTATTCTTTTTTTATCATGTGCAACAATAACCTTCTAGACTCCAAGAATATTACCTACTAAAAACTAGGGAAGCATTGGCTAATGCCAGATATACTGATTTGCTAGTGGAGGTAACTTCCTTGCAAGTAAGCCATATACATCTTTGCGTCTTCCATGACCACAATTATTGTGGTTGATGAACCAAATAAATATATGTTGCTGTCTTTCTGAATTTTGCAGATTTGCATGTCAATGATTCTGCTAAATAGTGACTAAACCCCAGAATAAATTTAGAAAGTCTGATTATTCATATTTCTATAGTTTGATCAATCAGAATCACTAATGGTCTAATAAGAGTGTTTCTAGAGATCTGGAGGAATTATAGCTCCCGATGTAGTGCAAAACCTATGGTTCCTTGGTAGAAAGTTCTAGTCAATGAATTCATGCTCACAGTATTTTGCATGTTCCTTGTTTGGTCTGATGGACCCAAATCCCACATGGGAAATACAGCACAATTCCATTACTAATTTTATAAGCTGTCTGAAACTGAGAAGTCTTGAATATTATTATATTATTTTTCTAGAAAATGATATGATGAAAGTATTGCTTTATGTTTTGAAAATATTAAACATAAATAGTGATTTGATCCAAATGACCTTGAACTTAGTCTTGAAATAAATGTCAATAGGCTATGTGTGTGTGTGTATATATGTGTGTGTGTACATGCATGTGCACACATGTGTGTATTTGTGTATCACTCTACATATGTGTGTATACCTCCCTTTCTCTCTTTCTATGTATGTACCTATTCTGGTTACCACAAATTGAACTCTATCACATTTTTATGATATAAATCTCCCCCAAATAAAATCACCCCTCAAAGTGGTATAAATAATGTTTTGCCCACTAACTGGACAGGTAAAAGAGAAAACTGAAGCCAGTAGATTTTCCTTGATGTATAACAACTATTTTCTGCAACATGGAGGCCAGGTTAAATGTTTCTTGGAATGTTCCTGTATCAATTTCCTGGTAGGATAAATTTCTCTAATAATTTGTGTTACAATATGAAGCCTCTAATGCGATAGAGTGGTGTGATGGTATGATTAAACCAATGATGCCACCTATACTTAAATAGAATAGTATAATGATTTGATATAGAACTAAGAGTTGGTAACTCTACTAAAAGAATTGGTGATGCAGTGGGAAGAGGTATAATAATTTCCAGACAAGAGACTAAAGAGAGATGATGACCACTGAGTTGTAATGTTCACTCATCGTAAAATCCAAATAACATTCTCTTTAAGCTGTAAGGAATTAGGTAACTTCTGTGGCAAGTTTTTAAAGGCTGCCTGAAGTAATATTTTACTGGACTATAAATTGTTCTGATTACATTTCATGCATGAGAAAACCTTTATATTTACAGCAGAAAATGTAAGCCTTTGTTCCATAACTAATCTTTTAAGTTTTATGACATTGAGATTTCTTGGATTTTTTCCCCTAGAAAATGGCATGATTAAAGTATCATTTTGTTCTTAATTGCACTTTAATCCTTAAAATACAATTAAGGATTTTGGTCAAACTAACCATGAAATCAGTCTTGAAATATATTTTATAGTATGTGTATCAATACATATGTAGGTATATTTAATATTATTATAAGTCTGTATGTGTGTATATGTGTGTGTGTGTGTGTGTATATATATATATATATATAGAGAGAGAGAGAGAGAGAGAGAGATAAGTTTTCTTATGAATTGCTAGATGTATAAGTACATTCATTAGGTAAGAATTCCAATGACAATATAATTGTAGAAATTGTGTAACACTGAAGATTTTTTTCTTACTTAACAGAACATGCTTAAACATTATTGATTTTATAGACTGCCTAGACAAAAAAAAATAAATAAGATTAAATTGAAATTTATGAGAGACAGGAAGATATAATGGATAGGGTATGGACCTTATAATCAGTCATTTCTGTTTTCAACTCTCAGTTCCATGTCTTTTGAGTTTTGTAACTTTGCCTTTGGTCAGCTTTCCTGAGGATCTGAGAAGGAGGTTCTTATGCAGAACGTTGTTGACATGAGTGCATAGAATCCGTATCACTATAGTTGTTCCAAACAGAGAGAAAGGGCCCTCTTTGATGGAAGGAGGAATTTTCCAGAGTAGTCAGAGGTGAACCATTTGTAGCCAACACTTGAGACAGCTTGTGGAATAAGTCAGTGCCATCTCAGAAGGGGAATCTGGATGATGTCCTATAGTAGTTATTCTGTCCATTATGACACTTGGCTCTTTTAGCTTCATATGATAATTTTAATCTATCTGGACATAACTCCTTAAAGAGTCTTGTCAAAATCACAAAGAGGAAGATCATCAGAACCCTCTCATGCAGTAGAGTGGTGTGATTATATGATTAAACCAATGAAGCCACCTATATTTAAATAAGGCAGTATAATGATTTGATACAGAATTAAGTATTGCCTCATCAGGGCAGCTAGTATCAATGTCACAACTTATTCCTTTTTTTTTTTTCTCTTTTATCTTCTAGACTACTCTTTTTAAAATCCACTCATCCTAGGTCAGAACCTCTATTGATATATGTGGCTTACAGTAAGAGGTGGCAGAGGAGTCTGAAACCCTCCTCATCAATTCCTTCTTAGGGCCTGGCTACTGAACCGGCTCATCCATTTACTATTAAAAAAAAAAAAAAAAGACAATAAAATACTACTTGGTGAACTACTTGGATACCAGGAATTCTTCACTTCCCTAAGTGTAACAGCCCTGCCCCTTAATGATCAATTTACTTTTGCTAGTATGCCAAACTTCTGGAACAAATGTTTGAAATAATTGGGTCTTAACGTTTCATGCATACTCTATGTATCCCCTCATGGAAGAATTCTCCCTTTGAAAATCAGAATCTCTAGATCCAGGAGGGAAGAGGACACACAAATCCCCCAATTTGGTCACTAGGAATGACACTAATTTTAAACACTCCTATTTTCTTTGCTTGATTCCCATGCCTATATATTCCGTTGTGATGAATTATACAAAAGAATGGTCAAAGATTGGGAGTGTTTGCCACATCCTTTAGCTAGCACCCTAACATGGTAGTTTATCATCTAGCATGCAACAAACAAGTGGGTGCTTTAGCTGCAACAGCCACGCAGCTTTTCCATCGGTCTTGAGGTCAACAACTCTGGGTCGTGCATAATGTATAAGATTAAGTGGTTCTTGTTATTATGTATATTATGTATCCACTGTTGAAATCTAGCATATTTTCTTTGGCCTGAGTTGATATCATGTAGCATCATATACTGATGTATAAAGCATTCTATAAGTCTGTACGTCCTCCAATCATGGTGTAGAACAAGAGCTTGTAGACAAGTTAGCAAACCCTTATGTGGAGTTTGTTTCACTTCTAATCAAATTGAATCATTGCTCTTTCCAAGGAGGAAAGGGACCAATGTCACAGTCAGCTTTTCCATCAAGTGCCTGGTTTGTCTCCCTAAGGGACTGCACTGAAATTGAGGTTCTTGTTGCTATCAGTTTGGATAGCTCATTAACCTTCCTATGTGTGGGAAGACAGAAATAGACATGCATTTTTATGTAACTGTGTGGCCTACATGTAACAGATGGGTTCTACTGGAAGAACAAATGGCAGGTTATTCTAAGGCTGAAAAAAAAAATACAGTGGGAGAATAGAACTTCTTGGGCAGGGTAATAAAAATATTATGAAGCTGAAAGAGAACCAAAAACACACCCTGGAAGTACTCACACTGCATAAGATGGTAAGCCAGTGGCTAGAATGTAGTCTACTAAAAACTCTATGTTTTTATTCTTATCTTTTTTATTTGCTCTTATTTTCTGATTTCTTTTAAATCTTAACCTCTTTTTGATCAACACGAGCCAAACTACCAACTTAAAAGAACAAAACTCAACTTGGGAAAATAAATTACTATAATGAGCCTCATTTTCCTCATTTATAAAATTAAGTAAAAAAACCTATCATGTAGTTTTATGGGATTTAAACTTTTTTTTAAAGATTTATTTATTTATTCATACAGAACTGGGGTACAGGCCAGAGTTGCAGGGGCAGTGAGAGGACTCACCAGAGACAGAGTGGGGGGCAGAGCAGGCAGATCAACGAAGTACACTGCTGAGGGGAGCAGCGGGCGGGTCAGGAGAGGTCTGCCACACCATGTGGTCACCTCC
>NW_004567107.1:60157243-60172904 GCF_000260355.1 Condylura cristata | reverse complement strand
CATCATAATTACAATTTCCATAAGGAATGTAGAACAGTTATTATAAACAACACAATAATCACTTGGTCCATAAGGGATAACAGATTATTGGGGGAACGGAGGGAAAAGAAGCAAAAGCTTTGTTCTAATCAGCATTCATGAGTAGAAATACAGAACCTGAGACTAAATTGCAATAGCCTCTTAAAATGTTCTTGTCTGAATTTATCAAAAATCTTTTCATGATGACAAATTCTCAATGGTTGATTAAGTGCTGTCTAAATATTTCTTATTTTATATAATTTAGTTTTAACATTCTTTGTAAATGCCCTCTTATATTTGTCATTTGTAATTGCTATAGCTTTGAAAAAAAATTTAAAAGAAAGCTATCCCAAAACATAGAAAACACAAACTGTCTTTAAAATAATTAAGGGATAGAACAAAATTTATCTGAGTATTTCTTCACAATGAAACATACCTCTTTTGCCAAGGGGAAATGGGTAAAGTGTTTTTTGTTTGTTTTTGAAGTGCTGTTTTACTACTGTAGCATCTTACTTATCATTTCCAATTAATTTTACTTTTGTCTTTAAAATCTATCTTTTTGTTTTTTTAGGTGAGATGAGAAACACAGAATGCAGCTTCCAAGGTTGGTACTTTTTATGATATTTTAATGTCTCTCACTAGTATGAAGCAATATGAATGAAGCTGAGAAATATATATCCTTAACTGTGCAGAAATAGCAATAGAAATACCAAGTTTTATTTTCCTTATTTGTGGATACTAAAATGTAAAATGTAAAAATATCAAAATACAATAAAGTAAACAAGTATAATCCCTGATTTAATCTTTGGAAATATTCAATATTTTTCTACCTATCTATCATCCATCTATACATTCATCCACAAATCTATGATTTCATTTCCTTTATCTATTCATCATTCCATCTACCTACCACCATTTTTCTTTTAGTGAATGCATATTACATATGTATTGTGTGCTACATTCTGTCTTCTGGTTTTACTCTGTTCATACTTTTTCCACTGATGACCTTCATTATATTCCCAATAGACTACCTTTTCTGACACTTCTTGATATCTAACAAATTTTCACCTATCATCACAGATTTAAAATTTAATTTCCCATAAGTGATAAATGAGCAGTTTCTACAACACTGCTCAGCAAATGTTTGCTGAGTTATGTCTACTCCCAAGTAATTGGGGCAAAGAGGAAATCATCTCAGTGATAATAAGAAAATAATTCCTCTTTATATAATAATGAACTATGTAATATCCTTTCTTATTTCTTGTATATATATATATATATTTCTTATATATATATATATATATATATATATATATATAATATGTAATAACCATCAGGGGTATTATATCAATCTGCATACAATAAATATAATATTAGTTAGACTTCCTCAGAATTCTAGTATATTGGTATTCTTTCTCTGTACCATTTGAACAATATTAAGACTTCCAAGAGTGAACATATTATTGCTATAAATTTTAAAACAAGCCAAGCATTCCAAACACATAAAATGGCAATTGCTATGAGTGGCAGAATTGGATTGAATCAGATTTCACAGGAGGCAGAGGCTGAAAATATTCTGCTGAACAAGGATTGGTAAATGTAAATTAACAGTAGAGCACTCCCCATACTAATAATGTAAGATGAATAAATATTTTCTTAACTGTAGGGTGGGCTGTTTCATTATTTATGATCATTAGTGCACTTCACGAATGCCTTTTGTATTACTGTATCCTGTTACTATACTAC
Organism: Condylura cristata; assembly: GCF_000260355.1. NCBI lineage: Eukaryota > Metazoa > Chordata > Mammalia > Eulipotyphla > Talpidae > Condylura > Condylura cristata. The sequence goes on along the minus strand of NW_004567107.1, from coordinate 60,171,140 downwards.
ATTTTTTTATTTCCTCTGTTGCTTTTTTTTTTTTTTTTAAGGTAAAGTCTTGAGTTTCTCAACACAAAATGCTGTACTGGAACGTTTTCAGAAACATAACTGTCACAATTGGGGATTCTACTTTCTATCTTCCGATCTAATTTAATTTAATCTAATGTAAAATAGTCTAAATTATCTCAGCCATCAATCCATTATTTCTACTTTCAGAGAGGCAGTGAATAGTGGTTGAGATGCTGGAATCAGACTGCCTGATTACAAATCTTCTTCCATCCATCTACTATTTTTATATTGGACTAATTTATTAACATATTAACATCTCTAATCCTCAATTTACTCAGAGGTAAATGAGAAAAATAAGAGTATTTTCACACAGAAAAAAAGCTGTTGAAGAATAAATGAAACATGGATTTACATTTTAATATATTGTAAGGATGTAGGAGATGATTGTTTCCATGTTATTCCTTTTTATTTTTACTATTTTAATGAGATATTTTTATTGGTGGCTAGCAACATCTTCCTTTCTCTGAAATGGTGATCTTTAATGTTTCCTTACAAGTGTTGTATTCATTATTAGGGAAGACTGTGTCCTATGTTGAAAATATAGATAACCAATTTTGACACTTTGCTGTAGTCAACTGCTTACTTTTTTCTTAATAGAAGGTGATCTGTAAATATTACCAAAGTGAAAGCAATACACAATGTGAGTGATTACAGATAGGAGGAGAAGAGAATCCGTAGTAGCGGAGGAAATTAATGGAAGGAGGATTTTGTTGCCAGCTTTCAAATTGTGTTCAGATAGAAAATACCATGGTCTGTCCTTCATGTGTAGAGAGTCCCTTTTTTTTTTTTTTTATGGTGACATGAGAAATGACAGTTGGAGGTAGAGGAGTCTACAGAAAGAAGGGGAGATGAAAAGTTCACGAAGGTTTGGAAGTCATTCTACCATGGCACTCAAAGGAGATCTGAAGGGCAGAAAAGAATAGAGGAGTGGAAATAGAACCCTCTTGATGAAATATGTAAGGTTGCTATACATTGTCCTTATGATAAATAGATGAGGAAAGCTAGCCCTCTGTGAACTGACTGGGCTGTCACCTCAGAGCAGGTCACCAATATGCACAATCCATCTAGTAGCAACCTCTGTGTGCTCGGGCCATGGAGAGACCAAAGACAAGGGGTCTGACAGAAAAGAGCACACTTAGTTCAATCTCCTTGAGTAGTCAATACTCCATAGTCCTCTAGATTTATGGCATGAGGATGGGAAATTCACAACAAAGCCCTGGATTCATCTTGAAACATGCCATGATAAATTTAATAAATGAGACAAACATTTTTTTAAAGATTTATTTATTTATACAGAACTGGGGTACAGGCCAGAGATGCGGAGGGTGAGAGGATTCACCAAGAACAGAGTGGAGAGCAGAACAGGCAGATCGATGAAGTACACTGCTGAGGGGAGCAGCGGGCGGGTCAGGAGAGATCTGCCACGCCATGTGGATCTCCTCAGGGCAGGCCGGGATCGAACTCATGCAGAAGTGGCTTAAGCTTCTTAGTGCTGTGCTTTAACCCGCTGCACCACCAGGGAGGGCCAAGACAAACATTGTTTTTAAGGGAAAGAACCCTCTCTGATGTAATGGAGAAAAGGACAACCTAACTCAGTGTAACAGAAATTGCTAGGTGTGTAATAACCCAAGTAAAGTGGGATAGAACCCAAAATATTCTTAATCTGACCTCTAAAATGGCAAAATCCAAAACTGAATTTAAATATAAACAATATAAATATGCTTGGGTGAAACAATAGTGTCGGTCTGCAGTAACCAGATTATCATTTATAAAGTCTAGAAAATCATTGGCTTGAAATAGAGTTTTGTTCTTCACACTGAATTCCACAGATAATCATAAAACTAATTACATTCAATCCTGTGTATGTACAGTAGTTAAAAAGAAAATATAATTACTATCATTCTAGACACACATCCAGGAAATAATAAAATATTTACTTGAAGAACAAAACAAGGGACCTAGTTTTAAATCTGCCTTTGACACCATTCTATCCCCACAATAGCCCATGTACATCCATGCTTCTGACAGCTTGGTTACATATAGTAACCCTTCTCTTAAAAGGGGATCAGTTACAGATTTTTAAATCAAAAATATTCTTACAACTATAGTTCATTTTGAATATTTTTTTTCATCCAATAATGAAATACAGACCCACAAGTTAGCAAATGTCTAAGTCATATAGTTCAACAGTAACCATTTTGTAACTACCTCCTCACCACTGACCTGTGCAAACTTGATGGTAAAGTGTATAAGAAAGTTGTTATTTGGCAATGGAAACTATGCAATCCTTACCATCCTGTTGCTTGAAATATTCATTTGTCACTTCAATTGTGAAGCACTTCTCACAGTCTTATTTCCCTGACTATATCATGAGTTACATAAGAGTAGAGATAGCTAGGTTTTGTTTTTATTTTGGAATTATTTTTCCTTTTCCTTCTTCCTTTTCTTTTTGCCAGTTCTGCTACTAGATTAAAGAAATAATAAATACATAAAAAATAAACTTATTTCAGTAGTATGTATTGGTACAAGGGTACATTGAAGAATGTGTGTGGGGGGGTCAAAAAAACATCAAAGAATTTTCATTTAGCTGGGATTACTTGTGTTTAATGACTTGCAGGCTAAACAATTAGATAGACTGGTGAGGCTAGAGAGTGCCTTTTGAAATATGAATATATATTTGGGCAGAGAGCAAAAAGGGTCCAGAGGCTAAACATTAGAATGAATGGACTCAATTTCTTAAATACAGAAGAAAGATTACAAATAAAAAAACTAATTTCCTTTTTATTACATATTCCAAATCTAATTTCCTTTTGTCCTTTCTGTGTATTTGAAAACAGGATGTAGCTCCTATTTCCATGTCGAGGCAGTTCAGTATTTTCACACCAGGAGCTTTGTATTAGATTTGAGCACCAGAAATTTCAAAGACCATAAATAACGTATTTTTCCCTGCTTCATATAGAATGTCATTTACAGGGTAAAAATTAGACAATTATTAATTAAGGAGAAATTCCAATATTCAGTTTACTTAAATCATTTAAAGTGGTCAGATGTACAATTCACAGCAGCTCCTTTACAAGTCCCTTCACTCCACCCACCAAATCCTCACTATGCACAATGTTTCAGATCTCTTCACCTGTCAAAACATCAAGCTACTTTTAAGTCTAGTTCCTACAGGTTTGTTTTTTTTTTTTTTCCTTTATTGGTCAGTCTGCCTGTCTCTGTCTGTGTCTGTGTTTCCTCTCTCTGTTTATATAGCATTTTATCATTGTAGTTTAACTTAGTGTCCAAGATCAGATGAGATCGGGCACATTCAGGGTGGTATGGCTGTAGACTGTAGTTCAACTTAGTCCCTGAAACTTTTCCTCTGTGCTCCCATCTATCTCTCCGTATTTAGCTTGGCACATTCTGCAGGTTTTTCAATGAGAGAGATTAAAAGCTAAAGCATATTTTGGAAATGGTAAGTGTACCAAAATGTTTTTAAATCTTATTTCAGCTATGCATATTCTGTAGACAGAAGTAAGGATAGTGATATATTCAAAATTATGCCAGTATTGGACAGAGCAAAGTTTTCACTTCTAGTTAAGCAGGTTCACTTCTAGTTAATAATTATAGTAATAATTACTATAGGTGTATTATTAATATATTATTATAGCATCGCTTGGTTTTTCTTATAATGATGAAGCTGTATTATTAATAGCTACATTTAAAACTGTTTTTAGTATAAACAATTTTTTAGTTTACTCTAGCTTTAATCTTGCCTTTTTCCTTTGCCTTGAGAAAATCATATCTGCCTTTATGTTGTTTTTGTTGCTTTGTTTGCTGACTTGTTGGTGAATTAGACCAGCTTAATAGCTGACACAAAGCAGTGAATCATCCAGAATTCATTGTCATTTTCTTAGTGAAGGAGTTGAGAATTGTGTGTCCTGTTTTCAAATAGCTGAAGTGGTCTCATATGGAAGAGAGATATGATTAAGCCAAAAGTTCCAAGTGGTAATATAAGAAGCCAGAAGGCTCAAGTAAGCATATCCAGCTCAATATAGGAAGAAAACTATTGTAAAGCATGGCTGTCCCAAGGCATACGTAACTTGTGAGTTCTAAAACAGTACAGCCGTTTGAACATAGACTAAGGATCATGTATCTGGTGCAATAGAGAGGAAAGACTAGCATTCAGAAGTGATTCACATTCCTTTTATTACAGAGTGGGTGATGCAAGGCTCTGTTTCTACTCCAGACTACTAGGGAAGTAGACCGTGGTTATTAATATGGTAGCTGCAGAAATTGCAAGAAAAAATAGTCTTTGAATAATAAGAAAAAAGCAAGTATTGTAGAATTCCACAACCTGAGCCAAATCAACCTCAAGTTATTAAAAGTTCGAAGACCCCATAAACAATGAAAGCAAAGCCCTAACATTTCATTTGAAAGCAGTGCAGCTCTCCTGGAAAGGAGTAACTCAGAATGCACATTTTCTCTGGACTCCAAGATTTCTGAGTCACAAACACATCCTCTATCTATATTCTCTGACTGGAAACACCTGCCCTTTCTCTCTCTGGACAAGCCTTACCCAAGTTATATTTCAAGGAAAAAGAGGATGATGTGAGAAGCCAAAAGGACTTATGACATTTGAGAACTTTGTGCCTCCTAGCTCTTGTCCTTATTCTGTAACTGTAAAAGGTTAAGATTAAACTTCTAAAGAAGTATAGAAATCCTACTTAAAGCCAGTCTTCATTTCCAGTTAGACTGATCTTCTTCTTCCCTTCTACTCTAGCTTTCTTCCAGGTCACTTCAATCATCTTCCTTCTCCTCATCTGCTACTTCTGCATTCAGCCCTCACACTATTCTGCTAGAACCTCTTTTTGGAACAGGTATCTGACCCCTGAATCTTGTATCAGAGGATGCTGGCAGGTTTCCCTTCTAATAATGGTTTTTCTTGTCTCACTAAACAGCCTGTATGCAGATGGGACTCTCTCTGAAACCCAGATCTAACTGTTAATGTTTAGTTGTATCCTTATTGGTCAAACAATGCATAGGCATTAATTCCAGTTAATTAATCCAATTAGTTTCTCACATTCTGAGTCAAGTGACATTTTCAAAACCCTGCCCTGATCTTCTGCTACCAATATCTCTTTGTTCCAGCCATACTAAACTTTCCACACTCCCTGTACTGAAAATGGCCCTTCCCCTTATCTCCTCTCTAGCACACACTGACTAGATGAATTCAAATAGCTTCCTTTTCTGTGAAATCTTGCATTTCCTTATTTAGACTGAGACAGGAATCCCTCTGTTTCCAAGACATTTGGCTAATACTTCTATCATAACACTTAACACATTGTGTTATAATTTATGTCTTTGTGCTTTTATCTTGCTTGCTTGTTTTCGCAAATAAAAGCATCCTAATCTTTTTGATATGCATAGCACCTAGCATAGTGTGTGATTCATAGCACAAGCCCATAACTGTTATTTGAATGAATAAAATAAATAAGTAAATGAATGAGAATATATACTATAGCATGTGTCTTTTTAAACAACTGATCTAAAGGATTAGTCATTAAGCAGAGAAAGCTTCAGTAGGCAACTTGCACATCTGGACAATTGTAATGCAAAATATTTACTTAGGAGGCAAAGAGATAGTCTCTTTTCCTGTGGAAATATAAAAGAATTTTTGTTTCGAGGAAAATTACATTGAAAAAAAAATAGCGGTCTATAATACAAGAGACTAAGTTTATATCTTCAGGGACAGTCTCTTGTCTTTTTATATTACAAGAGTGAACACGATTTAAACCAAGCAGCCAGTGTGATGATGTTGCCAGACAGCTAATAAAGACGAAGATTAGAGAGTTGTATAAAATGGCAGGTGCCACGGCAGATTCCACATCTTAGCTATTAAACACAGAACAAAGGGATTCTGTTTTCTGACAACCACCAAAAGTGCTAGATATCAGCCTCGGCGGCATGGTGCCATTTGACCATGGTGTTCATTATACCTTATATCCCAGGTAGAAAACACATTGAGAGAAAGTAAAGCAAGCAGCAGTAGATGATACTCCAAACAGAGAGACAGCATCTGAAACTTAACTAAACTCTTGCAAAACAGAATGAAGAAGTATTTCTATTCAATCACTTACAACACATCCTTTGCTCTCACAGAATAGACTATAATTTCTAATCATGTAAAGTATCTCAGAATCATCTTCAGAAGGAGTCCACATCCTACAGGATCCATTATATCTCAGTCTTTCAAGAAGTTTAGAATTATTACTATTTTAAAATGGGAAAGAAGTGTGCAACTTCTCCTGGTGACTCATATGAACATCATGGGCACAGCCATCTTTACCCAAAGAGTAAATACAGAAATTACTTAACATATGTGTGCCTGTGAAAATAATTGCAGCAAATATTTCCTTGTTTGGGCTTCTTTATCAAGAAGGCAACATCAAAATCATCTCCTACTTGGAGATAAAGGCAGTGCTGGGAACATGTGAATATGGGCTAAAAGAGAAGTGCAAAGCAAAGAGACATGAATAGTAAGTATAAAAAGGTCTGAGTTTGGAAAGAAATGAAAAGTGATATTTCTTAGCATTAAGTGCTAAGCATTGTGCTAATATTAGGCTTTACAAAGAATAAATCATTGTGTGCCTTGTTCTAATGTGAATAAAGCAAAATGAAAGAAAATCAGTGTGTATAGTAGAATGCATTTTGTGCATAAAATGATCTGATAAACAAGGTATTAACATCTATAGAAGAATTTACCAGTTTATACCAAAGAAAGTCACACAGCACATTATTTATGTTTTATTGTATTTTAAAAGGTCTATTTTTATTTATTTATGCATACAAGAGCTGGGGTTTAGGCCAGAAATATGGGGGCAGTGGGAAGATTTAACTGAGACTGAATGGGGAACAAAACAGGCAGATTGACTGAAATACATCACTGAGGGGGACAATGGGTGGGTCAGGAGAGGTCTGCTGTGCCATGTAGGTCGGCAGACAACTTGTGCTGAGTGGTTTCGGATAGCTTCATAATGCCGAGACCTAACCCCTTGTGCCACCAAGGAGGTAAAACGTCACATTATTAATGCTGGACTTATTTTCAGGTTTAAGATTTGGGAGACAAATCCAGGAATCCAAATTCTTTATGGGGAAGGAAGCTAAGCTGAAAAATGGGTCTACATCCTACTGGCCTTCAATCTGTAAAGCACTGTCTCATATATTTCACTCATAATCTAATTATCATATAATAAAACACTTACATGTGTTTATCCACAAAATTCACACAAAAATAAATTTCAACCTTATGTACATCTACTGAACATAGAAAAGTAGTATCAGATCATGAAGGCAACATGGGGTTCACCAATGTCCACTTTATTTGAAATAAGTGATTTTTTCAAGTGAACGTCTTTATACTTTTGTCTAACTAATGCTAATGAATCCACAAATTGGTGGAAATTAGTAATTTGTTAACCTGTCAGAAGATAAATGTTGATGTTTTAGAAACTGGTGCTATGAGTTTTGTTTTTTTTTTTTAACTATTCTGAAAAAACCCCAAACCTCTGTTAGTATGATTTTTACCTGAATATTTGTTATCTGGGGCAAAACATAAATTGAGAGATAGGTCCTCTGTTGATTCAAATCAAATTGCATCACAGCAAAAGGACTGTCCACCTTCCCTTCCAGGTGAATTGCTGCCTGCTTTTTCTCACATATTATATTTCCTGTCCATTTTCTCACACTTGCTTCATTTCTTTAGTCAGTTCACCTGTTATTTATCTGGAAGTCAACAGAGCACAAGCACTAGTGATGAAGTGCCAACAAGGGTTGAATCCTAATTTTCCATGTATCATGTATGTCTTTGAATGAGATGCTTATGATCTTTAAACTTTAGTTCTATTTTCCATAAAGTGGGGGATGAATCTTAAGTTTCATGAGCAGTTAATAGAGTCATCTGTTTATCATGTTTGGTGCGCAGTAGATAATCAATTGGCTTGTTACTATAATTATATAATTATTGCTGGGATAGGATAAAAGGTGTAAAATTGTCTTCTAGACTGATAGAGCTCACATTTCGAATGCTATGCATAAGAAATTTCCTTGAGTAATGACTTAGAAAATGATGATCTAGGTGATAACTCCTCTTTTGTTCATATTTCCAGAGAATTAGAACTTAATGGTGTCAAAGTTAAAAAAAAAAATAAAACACTTTCATCTTACTTGCAAAAAGGACTAAAGCCTGATTTAAAGCCAATTAACTAATTTTTTTTTTCTTTTCTGATTTTCTGGTTCTCAGTCTTTGTTCTTGGTTAATCTGCAATTATACAATGTTCTTTTTTTTTTTTTTTTTGCCTTCTATGTTTCCTCAAATCCTTTTGAAACAATATAATGAAATCCTTACTCAAATACGCAAATGTTCAGAAGGCCTGGTATCCAACATCCATTCCTATTCTCTGTCTTTCCCCTTCTCAACTTCCCTTCCCCTCTTTCTTTTTCTCCAATTTATAACAGCTAAAGAAATATTGCATTTAGTTTGGCCTATACCAATTTTTGCTGAGAAATTTTTAAAAATTAGATACCCTTATGCTCAGATCTGTATATTCTAATTGTGTAGATCAGAGTGAGGGCATAATCTGTATTTAATATTAAAGTGAATACTATTCACTTAGGAAATACAAATTTACATGTTATTTACTCTACTATACTTTTCATAGATTAAGAAGGAGAAATGAGCAGACCCAATTACTAGCTGTCACTTAAGAAGGTCACTCAACTATTTTTTTTTTTCATTTATAGTGCCTTCATGGTGGCCTAGTTGTTAAATCTCTGTGCTATCACCATTATGGCCTGAATTTGATTTCTGTATATTTCATTAAATCCACTTGTGTGTATATATGCATACACACATATGCATATACATGTATATATGTGTGTGTGTGTGTGTGTGTGTGTGTGTGTGTGTGTGTGTGAAATGTGAGTAACTGGAAGGAAAAAATGACTTAAATAGCTAAGTTACATAAAGTTTCACAATCTAAAAAAGGAGATCTCTGAACTTTTTGAGCAGAATAACTGTTTTTTTCAAGATTTTCATCACGATCATAACTTAATCTTTGCTCAAAATAGAACAGATATAGGGGATCTAGAGGAGGTCCTGTTCATTAGTTGTAAAAACAGTTTGGTGGTGGGTCCAGAATTTTTAATAGAGTGGGATAGGATGGGATTAGACAGGATAAAAGCTTGTATAGCACATGCCCATAGGAAGAAGTTTAAACATGTCTAAGATTTAACTTGGTTTTATACTGTCTTGTATTCTACTTCCCTTGCTTATCCCTATATACCTTCACTTGTGTTTGGAAATCATGTTGTGGAATTGAAAAATGAAGTAGTGGCCAGTGTGTGTGTGGTAAGAGATAAGTAGAGGAACAGGGCAGCTAGCAGACAGCACATTTAAGTGAGATTATGTGATGGAGTCATAAATACAGAAGAAAATACCGAAAGCTATATACACATTAGTACCCTCAAAAATCATGTGGAAGGTCTTATACTTACCAGGTCATGTAGAGGAGAATGCTATTTCATGTGGAAGATTTTTATAAAGCATGATCCCAAAGACCTGGGGGGAGTGGGCAATCAGTTTTCACATGCAAGCTTTAATTATAAAGTACACTATAGAGAGATGTTAGTACTTTGCAGAGTTACTCATTCCTTTGTGTAATACCTTCCCTTTTATTCCCACTGCCTTTACTAAATCGAAGTCTAGAGTTATAATAAGAAGATGGAATTTTTTTTCTTATATCAGGGTTAAAGGAAAAATGCTCTAACATCTAAAAATGAGCCTTGAAATTTATGTTTTCCCGTTTAAAAAATACTTATGTTTTCCCATTTAAACAAAATGATTTCTTATTGCTAAACATAGTTCAAATAAGTGGTATAGACTATTGAGTGGTTGTATTAATGACCATGATTTTGTGAACAAACATCATGTGCTATGTTCTCTGCAAAGTATGATACACTACTATAATCACTTACCTTCAAGAACCCTAGGCAAAAGTTTTAGTGTACATCCTTTATAGCTCATATCACTGAAACTCAGAGAGATGAAATCATTAACCTCAATCCCTATGAGTAGCCAATGTTAGAAGCAGAATTCATACTCAGGTGTTTACAGCTGTACACTTGCAGCTGCACTTCACTGCCTTAGCTTCTAGAGTAAATCTATGCTTTTGGACTAGTTTTGGAAGCTATTGCTTCACAGAACATTGATTCTATGAAGCAAGTATGCCAGCAAAATGAAGCGATGTCAAGCAAAAGTCTTACGCATTACCCTGTCAGTCTTTGTTGAAAAGGCTCAATCTTTTTTTATAAGTATATATGTATTATGTTTTCTTTTTGCATTTTCAGGGTAGATTCTAAAAGGACACAGGGGGAAAGGCACCTGCTTGTTCTTTCCTCTTTTAAATATTAATTGTAGGTCATGTTCCATAAAGCTATTTGCATTCTGTCACCCAAATGGTAGTGATTGAGGTGAAAAGGGTATCATTCTAAAAAGACAGTGCTATCTGTACAGTAAAAGTAATAACTACTTTTTAAAATTGTGTAATTGCAGACCAGGGTTAGGGCAGGTATGTTTGGGTCTGGGGGAAAAAGAAGAATCCTCTAGGACCAGTGGTGTCTGTTTGTTTTGCCTTTGGCATATGTGAGGGTTGATGTTAATTTGATCCAGAAACTAGACTACATGGAAGGAGGTATCACTTGAAGGGTATGTTCTGGACAACTTATCACCAGAATTGACTTGCCATATGCATCCTAGGAGGGCTAAAATGAAAGAATGAGGCAGCTAGTTTTTAGGAATACCAGCGTGTGCGTGGCAGAATGCAGTTTGCCCAGCTCCTGTCTAAATCTGTGAGAGGTATCCTTTTTGCATTCAGTACTTTGGGAAGCAGAGTTTTGAGCCAGGTAAAGGAAATAGGCAATAGAATTGCTGATTTTCAAGGGCATCTAGCACATGAAAATTTGCATTCGGTGATTCTCCTACTCTCCCTAGTGTCTCAGAACAATCTGGAATTAGCAAGCCTTGACAAGAGCTAATGAGAATGAACAGGCTCGCAGATTCCCCTTTCGCAGCAATTGGATTCAACCTTTTACAAGACAGGCAAATCAGCTCAAATAACCTCTTTTTGGAATGAATAAAATGATTTCTTAGCCTTGAGGAGTCGTGTACTAAGAAGAAAGTCAGATAAAGAGAGTGAGCTGTAATGATGACAATAATATCTATCTAAGACCCAGTGAGTGCTTACTATTGTGCCAGGCAGGTCGTCTCCACTTTAACCCTATGCATAGCACGGATACCACCATCACCACCACCTTTGTCATTATTGTCCCAGTTTTTTGAGTGAAGAAACTGAAACGCAGAGTTTACATTTTCTAGTTTTCACTTTAACCCTAGGCATAGCATGGATACCACCGTAACCATCACCTTTGACATTATCAACCCAGTTTTTTGAGTGAGGAAACTGAAACACAGAGATTACATTTTCTGCCCGTGGCCTATGTACCTGCTGCAACTGTTATACTTCTCTCTCCTTTACAGGGTAAGAACTACAAAGTACATCTTTGATTTCTGAGCTGCTTTGTTAACATGCTCTCATCTTGAAATCTGCAGAAAAGGACGTAGTTATATTTCATAACAGTATGGGTACATTATAAATTATTCTTTTGCACTTTTGATGGATCAGTTGAAAAACAATGATTATGAACTTGCTATGAGCTACACACTATTGTGTATGGCAAGAGACATTACGTCATGCTTGAGGCGAACCCTGGAACCATACTTCTGGGATGAGAATTCACTTCCTACTTGTGACCCAGGAGTAGTAATTGAAGTCCATGTGCCTCAGTGTTTTCATCTAAAGTTGGAACTAATAGTAATTTTCTCATAGGGTCATTATGGGGCTTAACTGAGTTAATTAATGTAAATCAATTAAAATAGAGCCTGGCATAAAGTGAGAGCTCAATAACTTTTATTGTTATGGTTATTACCATCCTGTTTTCCAAGCTAAAAAGAAGAAAATGGTTATGTAGCTTTAATAGCTTGGATAGAGTGAGAAATGAAACACTCTGAATCTATTCTTTTCATGTAATTAGTTGAGATACTGAAACATTATAAAAAATCTACAAGTTTTAGACTTTAATTAAGTTACCCTTTTATGTCTAATAAATGCACACTTTTGATTTCTTAAATTGATTTTATTGATTTATATAACTAATATGTATTGTTTTATACTAGAAGCTAGGAATGTTAAAAGAAAGCCTCTTACACACATTTTATAGAATCCTTCTATGAGAAGTTCCCCACTCATTTTCACTTTTTTAAAAAAAATATTTTATATTTAAAGGGTAATTTTATTAGAAAGAGACAGGAGAGAAAATGGCACTTGCATAGGTACAAGCAGGCTGGAAGAGCAGTCCTGAAAGGGACAGGTTTGCAGAGAGGCTTGCATGGTTGCAGGCAGATGGCCTTAGGAGAGCAGTCTCTGCTGGGGTAGGTCAATGCAGAGAAGTCTCGGCATGGTCACGGGCAGGCAGAAGGCTGCTGCCCTGCAGAGGGAGAGAGCAGGTGGAAAGAAGCACCTGTATAGGCTCAGGTGGGCAGAGGAGCAGACAAATATTAACATTTGTCTCTCAAATAAAGTATGACCTCTTCTTTCTTTCTTTCTTCTTCTTCTTCTTTTTTTTTTTTTTTGCCTTGCTTTTGTAGCTGAAAGACTTAGAGATTTAAGAGTAAACGTCTGTATTTTCCAATTATTCCATTTTACCATTTTAAAGATAGTTTATTTAAAGTCTCTAGGATAAATAAGTTCAACTCATTTTGCAATCTTGAAAGAGTCATACATTAGAAAGCTTAATGTACTTTACCTATTTTAACTACTTGTCACTTACTCAACAAGATCTCTGCTTTTTTGAAATAGATGGCAATAAATATTTTATTCTGTTTTGCAGTGTATTCGTTCTATGTTCTTTTATGGAAGTTGACTGCATAGGAGCCTAGACACTGATTTTAAATATTCATATACAATTTAACTTTGAAGTTAGTGTATAGAACTTTCTAAATTCTTAGATCAGTTTTTACCCTTATTTCAAAGTTTTGTTCCAAAATTTAAAGTCATGACTCAATGGAAAAGGAAGTGATCTATTGTTTCTCCAGAAATTAGAAATACTGTGTAATACAAAGAATTAATTGTGGGAATAAAGAATTCAATAGTAGGATGAACCTTCTGATAATTAAATATCTAAGTACATTCTAGCATTAGAAAATGGGTTTTCTTCCATTAATTTGCCACAAAGCCCAAAATATTATAGCTTATACACTGGTTGTAGAAACACACCAGCTATTTATTTTAATACAATATGGTCTTGTCCTATTTTTGTTACTTTATATTTTTAAATATATTCTAAAATTGGTTTGTTCTCCTCCATAATATATGTTCACATATTGATTGTTAATGCAATGAGTTTGTAGATCAAATCTGGAGTAGTAAAATTTGGAAATATCAAAGATATTTTGATTGTTTATTGGAATATTGTGTTTTGCAATAAGTGGATCTAATGTGCCCCTCAAATAAAAACTATCTCATAGTGAGGTAGTGGCCATCTATAATGGGGATTGTTCAGGTAAAGAATGGGTGTTATACCTTAGGGAGATAATAGTTAATTCTAGAGGTGGGTGGGCATTTGATTGAACTATTTCTAAATTTTCTTAAAAAATCTAAAATTTGGCCCTCCCTGGTGGCGCAGCGGGTTAAAGCACAGCACTGAGAATCTGAAGCCACTTCCGCATGAGTTCAATTCC
>NW_004567107.1:60152216-60156913 GCF_000260355.1 Condylura cristata | reverse complement strand
AAAAAAAAAATCTAAAATTTTGTTTTTATTGGACAATTTCTTATCTTGCCTAAAATCATTTTACAAGAAAGAATAATAGCATAATATAGTGGGTAAAATTATAAATTCTATGATAAAACAATTGAAATCTGATCTTTGCTGCCACCAACCATCTGAATGTCCATAATGTACTTATTCAACTTTTTCATAGTTTTTGTAGTGTCAAGAAAATATTTTCTAATTAGGAGTGTAATGAACTGTCTATATACATGTAAAGTGCCTCACAGGTGTTCATAAAGTGAATTGGGTTTAGGTCTAGAGACCTGGGATAGTGTGTCTTTCAAAAGACATAGAAATGATCGAAAAATGAACTCTGGTTGGAAGTAGGAAAACAACTATGATAATTCAATGATTTGTTTCAATCTATAAATTGTTGTAATTTCATTGGAAAACATAGGTGCATGTTTGGTTTATCATAGCCAGAAGCAAATATTTTATGACAAATGCATGGCAGTTATGATATTTTATAAACTGCATGCATAAGGGTTTATGACTGATTGTTTTCTTTCAGGGATAATTCCATAATCTATTCCCAGATCAATAGTTCTTTCCAAATGCTAGCAGTGATTAAATATCTAGCTAAACACTCTACACACCACATAGTTTACTGAAAATATGCTTTATAACCTCTCAGTTCATATTTATCACTCACTCACAGCCTAAGTTCACGAGAGAATTAAAGATGTATGGTCTTCATGTTTGTAGTAATGAATTAAATATCTGGTGATGCATGTTTCCTCTTCATACACACATACACATGCCTTTGTGGAAGTCACTTTTCAAAAAAACGTAGAGTGCTTTACCTGCTGATAACTGTACACAACTAATCTTTCTTAAAATATGTACCCTTAAGTGAAAAGCCTCCTGAATGCATGAAGAGTCAGTTTCCATAGAAGTACACATAGATCTTGGGGGATCTCAATCAATCTGTGGAGGGAGAACTTCTCCATATATAATTTTAAGAACCATCCTTATTTTATTTCATCAATAAACCTTTTGTTACCTCAGCAGTGGCAATAGATGTTTGTTTCAGTTGAAATCTGATATGTTTAGGGAGAGAATACAAAAATGTCCAGCAATTTATTTAGAGGTGAAATTTACTTTGGAAAATATTACTATTCCCAATCAACATATACCCATACATATACACACAGATATATATTTGGGGCCTTAGATTTATAATCCTGAACCAGTAAGGAAAAAAAAAATAGATGAAATATAGATGAACAGGACTTTTTAAATTAATGTGTTTGATTTTTTGAAGACTTATTTGATTTATGCATACAATAACTAGGGCACAGTCCAGAGGTGGGAGGGAATGAGAGGTTTCACCAGAGACAGACAGGGTATCAGAACAGGCAGATCAACAGAAGTACATTACTGAGGGAAGCAGCAGGTCTGTTATGCCATGTGGGTTAGCTCTTTGGCCGGGAACTGAACTCATGCTGCAGTGGCTGCCCATACTTTATATTGCTTAGTGCCCATACTTTATAGTGCATTATAGAACCTCTACAGTGGCCCTAATGTACTTTAAATTCACCTTCAATGTTGAATACATACATACATCTGTCTAAACTGCAGTCATCTACAGTTCGCCTTACCTTCTTTATATGTCATGCCACATATAAGAATTGATTCAAAATGAAAGGGATGTAAGACCTGAAACCACAGACTTCATAGAAGAAAATATAAGCAAAAATATTTGCTGCTATTGACTTCAGTGATGTCTTTAAGGATTTAGCTATAGCAGCAAGGAAAATAAAACTAAAAATCAATAAATGGAACTACATCAAAGAAAATAATACTGTACATCAAAAGAAACTATAGTTAAAATGAAAAATCACCCTAGAAAATAGGATTGACCTAACAAGAGAAAAAGCCAGTCAAAAAAATGAACACAAGTCATAAATAGACACATCCCCAAAATCCCAAAGATCTTATACAGATGCCCAACAGGAACATAAATAAATACCCATCACCAGTTATCACAGAAATGCAAATCAAAACCACAATGAGATAATACCTAACACCCGTGAGAATGTTTGATATCAAAAAATCCAGAAACAAGTGTTGGCAAGAATGTGGGGTAAACAAACCCTCTGTAATGTTGGTGAGGATGTCATTTGGTCCAATCCTTATAGAAAAGAATACCTTTCAACTATATCCAAAATAAGATGGAATCTTGTTATTTGCAAAATACGTATATACCTGGAGAGGTCAGAAAGAGAGCACAAGTACTGGATAATTTCATGTTTATGTGGAATATGAAGAAACAAATTAAAGGAACAGAGAAAAACAAACCAAAACATATCTTAAAATTGAGCCTCCCTGGTGGTTCAGAGGTCAAGTCTCAGTGCTATCAAATTATCATAAGCCACTGAGGCATGAGTTGGATTCCCAGCCAAGGGAGTGACCCACATGCCACAACAGGCTCACCCACAGCTCCCTTCAGCAGTGTATTTCAGTAGATTTGCTTGTTCTATTCCCCACTCTGTCACTGGTGAATCCTGTCAACCCTGCACCTCTGGCCTGTACCTCAGTTCTTGTATGCATAAGTAAATAAAATAGTTCTTATAAAATAAATCCTAAAATTATGACTGCAGAATTGAAGCTACAAGAGGAAAGTGAGTGGGATAGAAACTAAGTGGGGAGGGGGTCCAATGGCCTATTGTGCAAGGTTATTGGAGCTTTGGTTGTGGGTGTGGTAAGATAACATATCATATGTACCTATACTCCTAAAACCTATTAAGTGTTGTAAACAAAAATTAACTCAAGATACACATTTTTTCTCTCTCCAACTTTATTGATTTGCCAGTCATCACATAACCATATATCTAGGGCATATTTCTTCATGCTTCTGTTTTAATAACATAATTTCTTTTATAAAGAAAGAAAAGCAATATATATATAATAAATAAAATCAGTGAACTCTGGATTAAATTTCCTTTCTGTTTCAGATAGTTTCAGAATTTCTTGGGTAGGTTTGTTGGCACTATTGACAGCACATTTCTCTCTTGAAAGGTGTTTGTTAAATCCTGGTAGGAATTGCTTCTCATATGGCACCAGTTGACAGTGCAAATTCAGCAATGATAAATAGGCATCTGCTCAAGTTTTAGCTGGCATTTCCTTTTCTACATGATATCACTAGAATCTATTTGTCTGTGTTTAGCAATGTACCTTGTATTGGATTTATTGTGAATTAATGATAATAGATGAGAAGTTGTAGTAAAAGAGTTTCCAGTGGAATTTATATATGCTTGGACAGAGTTTTTAAAAAATCTTTGAAACTCTTCCTTTTTGAAATGTATAATTTGTTTGCGGTTTGGTCAACCAAAGGGATAACATTTGGATGGTGTCATTTTACTCTATTCTGGTAGTTGAAAATATTCAAGCTGATAAAAATAACTAGCTTGCAAAATAATATTTAAAAAACTGTCCCCTGATATGTCTTAGGAAAAAGTTTTGACATTTAACTATAAATGCTATTTGAAGACATCTCTAATTATGACTTGAAAGAATTTGAAAGTAAAATTGGCTTTAGATATTTGAAGTTTTAGAAAATCATTTTTATGTGTAATTTTAGAGTCATAGATAGTATTCATGGGCCTATATCATATTTGCTTTATACTATGAATAAAAATGCATTCACATTTACCACAAAATGAAGCAAAATTAATAATAATGAACATCAACATGGGACAGCCTTGAATTTTTCAAACTCATGGTTAACAACACTTTTTTTTCCCCTAAAATAAAATGCCTATATTGTAAAAAAAAAAAAAAAATTGTGGCATGTATTAATGACTTTAATCAGAAATCATGTTGTGAACAACATGTTGTTGGCCTTTTCATTAAAAATGTCTTTTTCAGGTTATGTACCTTAATTATTTATAATCTTATAATTGCTTTAACCTATAGCCTTGCAAGACACTTAACTATTTGAGAATAATGTATTTCAATGTATTTATGATTAGTGTCATAATTTATAAACACATTTTAATGAAATATTAATAAATATTAGTGTAAATATTAATATTACTATTAATATTTCAAGAGAGGGACAGTATACAGTATTAACATCATTGAGATTAGCAGGAGACCTCACATTTCTCAGTAGAAACACTATCACAAAGACACTGAAATACTCTTAAGTATTTAAGTCCTAAGAGTTTGTCACATACAAAAAAATTAGGCATACCTTGAAAGAATTTTTTAAATTCTATTCTTAAATAACCACAATTACTTGTTAACCAGTTTATGTCTCTACTGGGCACAATGCTTCTTACACTTTAGAATCAGCTAGTTTACTGCCACCCCTTCAGTTCTGGGCAATCACTGCTTATTAATCATTGTCAACCACAAAAATTCAGCATCACAAATGTTGAGACTTTGTTCTACCACTAATAGTTTGTATAGTATCCAGCAATATCTATTAAGATGGTATTTTCTTTGAAATGTTTAAATAAGCCATTTCACTTTTGTGAGCAGTTTGGAAACTGTAGGGGGAAATTATTGCCTAAATTAGGCATTTTATGGGTAAATACTAATTGAGTCATAATACTTTCTCCTCAGAAAGCTCAAAGTATTCCTGCATTACTTTGAAAAAGAATTGAGATAGAATTTCTATCTAATTCTATTTTGTTTTAAGGGGGGGGGGG
>NW_004567107.1:60129728-60151671 GCF_000260355.1 Condylura cristata | reverse complement strand
GGCAGGCGGGAATAGAACTCATGCGGAAGTGGCTTCAGATTCTCAGTGCTGTGCTTTAACCCGCTGCGCCACCAGGGAGGGCCTGATTCTGATTTTTGATGCCTCTCTTCTACTGTATTCTCAGATCAAAAATATTGTTCCCAGTTTTAAATTTCCTTTTACTATTAACTTCTTATTATGGGAACTCTCCAAAATAGTTTCCATATATTTTGATTGTATTTTCTTGTAATATTCATTTGTTAATCTAGTCCCCCAGTGTTTGTTTTCTGTTGGTCCTTGATCTCTCCTATCCTAATTCATTAATTCTATACTTCAAAAATTCCACAACTGCCTGTAACTGCTTCTACTATGGTCTCTGTAAATAGTGTAGCATGTTTTCATTGTTTCTGGATCCCTCCTACTTGGTGAGAAATTATTGACTGTGGTTTATTTTCATTCAGATTTTACCACGTCTGATGTTTATTATGTTATTATGTCCTCCTCTGTTTTTTTCTAATACTTCTATGTCACTAAGGAACAATTCTTCTTAGCATTCAGATAATCCTCTTTGAACTACTGAGATTTTTAAATTTACCTTGTGATTTTTCTCTCTATTCATCCTTAGAGAAAGTGATTTAGGTTGTTCTTCAGCTATGAAATGGAATCTGTCAAGAACAATTTTATATCATGATTTCTGTCAATTTTTTTAACAAATAAATGTAGACACTTAATGTTAAGTTTATTGCAAACTTTCTGATAGCTTGGATGGGGTTCAGTGATTTAAAGAACTAGGAAAGGGTTATGGCAGGAAAGACATTAATGGGTATGGAAAATTACATTTTCCTAGAAAAAAAAATTTTCATATTTTTTAAAATTTGGAATTTTCAGTCATGACTACATTGAGACAGTTGAGCCAGAAGAGCTTATTCTCTCTTGATGTTTAATAGAGGCATTTTATTTGCAATGCTCCCTGGTTATTTAACCTTGCAGTTCTTACCACCTGTTGACTGTGTTTCCTAGACTGCTGACTTTGTAACTCCCACATATAATGCCAGGCATTAGAAACTCCTTGTGTGTTCTGTAGAAACAGTAGGAAACAATGCCTCAAACACCCTCTACTTATTTCTCACTCCCACCATTTCTTAGCTAAGTTCTCACGAATTAGAGTACATGACTAAATCATTTTTATTATTATGTTGATTTAGTCATTTTAATGAGAAATTTAAGTGTATGATATAGTATGTCTCAAATGGCATTTTAAATTATCATGTTAATCTCACGTGATTTTATCAATAAACTTATGCATACAAGATAATTTATGATTTTTTAGCTTTATTCATTAGTCAGAACTCTCAAAATTTTTACTTCAAAACTTCTTGACAGGCCTCCTCTTTATACTGTTTCTACTACATAATGAGTAGAACCTGAACTTAACCTGGAAGGAAATGGAAATTTTTTTTTGTTGTGTGTGTGTTTGTGTGTTCCATTAACAAAATTTGTTGTTATTTGCAACAAATATTAATCTTTAGATTACAAAAAATATATATAAATTGAACTTGTCATAAATTTGTTGTAAATCTTTATTCCATTCCCTGTTGCCTGACTACCCTGAATGGTCTATTGGAGTTCCAAGCAAACAATATTTACCTGAATTCATGCCTTCCTATTTCCTAAGTCCTCTGTGGGAAATGCTGATGGAGAGTGATTATCATATGGTTTATAAAAATGGCCATATGGAAATTATGTGTTATGATTAGAACAGAACTTTAAATTCATTGTGCAATCCCTTGGAAATCACCATCCACCCAGCAGAAGTCTTTTGCTGCCATCAAATGTCTTCTGATAAAACCATTCACCTGAAACAAATGGAAGGATTTGATTACTAGGAACAGCAAGACCAATTCTAGCTGGACTTCTTGGATTTTATCTTTAAATGAAGAGAAAATGTTCACTCAAAAAGCACCCTCCTTTTTTTGGCTCTTGTTCTAATGTAGAAAAATAGAAGATGTCTTTACCACACAGAGTCACTTGTAAATAATATTAAATTACATTGAAACTGCATTTGGAAGTATACAACTCAAACAATGTCCTCTAGGACATATGATTCAATTAGTGACAATATTTCTTCTTATATGTAGTACTTATCTGAGGTTATTTTCTGATGGAAAAACCTCCTTAATATTTAATTGGGGTTTTGTGCATAGACCTGGAGTATGAGGAATCTGGATAGGCTCATTTTCAGTTCTTGTCTTCAATGAGAAAAGAATTCAATGTTGAGGCCAGAATTACAGAAAATGAGAGATTTATTGATATATAAGAGCAAAGACAGGTATTAACAGGTAAGAAGAAAGACAGGAAAGCTGTCTGTGTACAGAAGGGTCTGAATGGGTAGCTACTGAAGTTGTGAGAAGTCGGTACTTACATGGGTACAGTGAGGAGGGAGTGTGGGCTGGTTGTTGGGTGTGTCCATGTTGTGTCTTGCTGATTGGTTGTGCCTACAGTGTCTCCTGGACCCCTCAGGCCCACAGATTTTGCCCACATCTCCTGGCCTGCCTTTCCAAAACTAGCTTTAGTTTGTTACTTTAGCACTGTGCTATTGTACTGGTGTTTTGGACATTCTACTCATTACAAGGTTGGCGGAGGTGGGGGTGGGGCCTTCCTGGCTCCAACCAATGCTTTCTCAATCAAGCTAATAAGTGAACTTGGGGTGATTGTCTCTATACCGCTTTCGTAGCTTTCCCTTCAATATCATAGAATTAAAGTCTAACATTTTACATGTGAAGTTAAACAGATAAAGGGAAGGGATTTCACTAAAGCCTAAAGGTAAGAAGCAGTTAAGAGGACACCTGACTGCAGGTGTTAGATCACAGTACGGCCAGTTGGTGGGAGGATTACTAATGAATTGCTGAGATCAAAATTGTTCGTTTCTGTTTAGGGGCATGTGGGAGTTTTAGAAAGGCACATAGGGATATGGTTTTCATGTTTCCTGGACTTTGTGTGTATGTGTACACATGTGTATATGTATATACATATATATGTACTTTATAATTTTATATCTTTAGGATTTGAAATACCTATGACAATGGCAATAAATAATTTACAGAGAATAGAAAAGTGCAGATACAGTTTAGAAGACAGATTAAACATTATTGGTGGAATAAAACAGACAACCCATCATAGAAAGAACTTCAGAGCACCACAGTTTTGACATGTGTTGTTTTATGCTTCCTTGCAACTAAGGTATGGGGAACCAATCACTTTTATTGTCAGAATGTTTCTGTAGCTAGGAAAATAACATATAATATCTCTGAAGAAGTAGAGACTTTCCTATTAATTAAAAAAAAAAAACTTGTCCCTTCCTTTTTGGGAAATTGGAACTGTTTTGTGGAAAAGGGTTAAGCCTTCCAGACAAGGTATTCGGTATTCATCCTAACCCTAATATGTGGGAGGGTGGCACATATGTAATTAGTCACAGAGAGATTCTGAGATAGAGAAAAACTTGAACACATTATTCCATTGTGTGTGCTTGGGCAAGTTCTGCCGTTCAAAGTGGTGGGATACTAAAGTTGACCTGTTTCTGTAAACTTTGTGATAGAGCAGAAAATCTAAGAATTTGTAGTTGGAAAGTCAATTTGGGTTACTTGTGTGCTGTAGAAAACTTGGGGGAAGCAACACACAGTATATGGTTCACATAAAGTTAATTTTGTTACCTTTTAAGCAGGCTTTGTAAATTGAACAGAACCATGTAGCTCCTAATTATTATCATTTTAGGTATTAGATTTATTATTATTATTATTTTAGAAAATGATCAAGTACTGTTCAATTCACATCTTTTATGAAGATATTTATTGCCAACAATGGGAGTTTTTACTGTTTTTTTCTCCATTTGTTTTATAGGTTGCTTTCTATGGAAAATTGAGTTCTCATGACTATGAAATATATCATCTCTTGGTTAATGTTCTGTCTGCACTGTGTTTTTAAAGTTACCATCACAGAGTTGTATTTCTCAGAAAAATATTCTACAACACTAGAGTTGATTTAAGTGAGTTTGAATAGCAAAATATAGCAGAACACATGACTGAATTGGTTGGTAACATATATAGTAGTAACATATGCCTGAAAGAACAGATGACATATGAGTAAGAAAGAAATCTGTATCCACTGTCTTTTATTAGATTGCCAAAACATTTCTTCCAGTTATTTCTGTTGTCAGCATATTTCTTAAAAATAAAGTTGTAAATATTAGGAGGTTTTGTGTTTGATAGAGATGGATTTTAAAAAGACCCAAGCATAAATGTGTCGTTATAGAATGATCTTGCTTTTTCCTACTAATGTGAACTTTCTTTTTCGATACATAATCTAAGTAACAGCATATAATGAGAAATTATTCCTTTCTTTGCTTAGATTTTTCTTTCATGATGAAGGTTGTTTTATTGCTATGCATTACATTTGCCCTTTAAAGATAAAGGGAAAAAAGCTTATTGCTGGATTTTCTAAGAAAATAATGGCATAAAGGAATGATTCTCTTTCTAAAATATCCTTGTGATTACTTCATCTATCACTGTGCTCACTGACCTAATAACATTTTTTTCTTTCTATTAAAATGTCCTCACTACTTTCCATATTTTCTCTAATGAGTATCAAAAACCTATTACTCTTTTCTTGCTTTAAAGACAAGTTGCTATTTCATGGAGTATTTTTTCTCCTTAAATTGTTTTTGCACTGTTAGAAATTAGCTGAACTCTTAGGCACATCCTCTATTTTAGTTTAAATAAACCAACCAAATGGAACCATTTACTAGGTCACTTTTGTTCAGAAAGTTTGTCAAGAACCTAGCCAAAAAAAAAAAAAAATCTTTTGTTCATAATGTTCTTCTTCCCTCTCTATAGAATTCCAAAATAGCCATTTGCTCTATTTCTTTCAGTGTGATATATGTTGAAACAATACTATTCTGACTTAAAATCATTTTTTGTATATTTATAAATACTTTATATTCCAGTCAGTAATGCATATGGTATTTCAAAGTAATGTGAATTTCATAAAGACTATGCTTTGTTGGACTATTTCATGTTTTAACAGGTGTAAAATCAGCACCGGTAGTCCCCTTTACCTATGAGAGGTACATCCTTATACCCCCAAGTAGATGCCTGAAACCATGGGTACTACTGAACCCTAAACATATTGCCAGTTTCCCTCCCCATATACATACCTATTGTAAAATTCAGTTTATAAATTGGATACAGTTGGAGATTAAAAGTGACTGATAAAACAGAATATTATAATTATCTGAAATTTAAAATTATATGAATGCAATGCCTCTTTCTCAAAATATATTATCGTATATAATATTTCTAATTTAGATTGGCTAATTGTAACTGAAACCATGGAAAGCAAAACTGCAAATAAAGGAGCATTGCTGTCATACAACTTTATTAGGTACTGGACAGTGTGCTGAGACTTTTGCCTATTTATTTAATCCTTATACTGACTCTCTTCATTAGGAATTATCCACTTCGGTCCTTAAAGAAACTGGGAGCAACAAGAATTACATAACTTACCTGTAATCATAAAACATCAGAATTTAGTCTGAGGTGCACATAATAACAAAATCTGTGCTGTCCACTAACTTTCTCTTCTGCCTGTTGATGAATCAAAAGTGTGCTTATAGTAGTTCATTTTTTACTGAGCTTCAGAGTTGCACATCAGGTATATTTTGAAGTAGTATGTAGCCAGGAAAGAAGCTAACAAGAGTAAGGAGTCAAGCTTCAGAAGCTTTCGAGATAGCCTATGACTATCACCAGGTCATCAGCACAGAGGGCAGAGCTCAGGAGCTGTGACTGCAATGAACGAAGTTGCTCAGGACCTTGCATTGCAGTGAGCAGAACTCCCCACCTCTGATATATAGAGGGATGAAGTTCTTATACTAGATTCTCACATTATTCCAAAATTTGCTTGGAAACAGTAAATAATAGTCACCAACATTTTTCAGATGCATCCATATTTTATTATGATAATTAAAATAAAAGTTTATCTTAAATTATCACTAAACTCAGAGTTTGTCTTTAAATACTTTCTCAGTTGATAGGTGCTAAAATTGCTATTTGATGGGCCTAATTAAAATTATAATTTGATAGCCCTAATTAAAATAATTCTTTGATGGGCCATTTAAAACTAGATCAGAATATACGTTAATATTGAAATGTGTTCTCATACTCAAATATGTTTGGAGAATTGGAATACTGGATTGAGACAATGATGAACCTTTACTGAGAGGTCACTTTTGGGGCAGTCACTCAAATAAGCACTTTAAATGCATTGTGCATTTAGCTTTTTAACAATCTATTTGGTAAATTTTAATATCCATTTTTAAGATATAGAAGCTGAGCTTATTTTTTCAATTTATAAATATTACCTACTATAAATAGTGTGGAGATTAAAGTAGGTAATAAATTTAAATAATCACAGACTTAAGCTCAGGTAATATTGTTACAGATTACTATTAGTAGTTGTTACATGAGTAGTGATTTTTAATTGATATGTGTTCATTATTTTTAAAATGTATGGATAATATAAAGCTTAATACATTAATTTAGGTTCATAAAGAAAACTAACAAATGTATAATTTATTCAGGAAGGGTTGTAAGAAAGTTAACAGAAGATCATAAAGGGGTATCTCACTATGTCTGGAGATTAAACGGAATCTCATTAGATTTTTAGGAAAAAATGATAAACTTGATTGAGCAGAATTTTATGCTTATGTTGTGTGCTTTAGTTCATACTCCAAGACTTAGGAGACACTCATTTGTTCCCATCAGATATCAGCTTAATTTTTTTTTAAACGTTTGTTTATGTGTATGTGAAAATGGGACTTTCAAAATTAAAATCATGGAAACTGATGGCATAAAATTAAACTGTAGTTCATGAAAAAACATTTCTTACTAGATTAGTTAGCAATTAAAACTTTTTATGAATCAGTATTAATCTGATTAAAATGTTTTTACTATTTCATGGAAGGTAGATTTTACAGTCACTAGCTAATGAGACATTCAAACATTTAAGAGGTATCATGAATAGAAACTGAAAAAAAATAATATGGTTATTGAACTGTATTTTAAAAATGATTCTTTAATAACCACATTCAGCCACTAATAATTGCATACAAAACTGTAGTCTCCACTTGTTCTTTTAATGTTTTCTTTCATATCTATTTTTTAAGCTTTTTTTATGTTTACAGAACTGGGGTGTAGGCCAGAGGTGCAGGGGCAGTGAGAGGATTCACCAGAGACAGAGTGGGGAGCAGAACAGGCAGATTGACAAAGTACACTGCTGAGGGAAGCAGTCAGGAGAGGTTTGCTGTACCATGTGGATCACCTCCGGGGCAGGGATCAAACTTGCACTGAAGTGGCTAGCTTGCAATGCTACATTTTAACCCATTACTCCACCAAGAAGGGCCTTCTTATCCAGTTTTAAATACTGTCTCCAAGCATAAATTTTTGAAAATAAAAGTCATTCTGAATGTAGAGTGAGTGGATCTGTTCTTTTGAGACCTCTCAGAACTCATGATAGAGACTTAGTTTCTATTAGGCCTTTGCATCATGTTTCTGTTATGCGTGGTCTTCAGTTGAACTTGGAGTGGGAAAGGAAGAAACTCTTTATGACCTAGAGTTAAGTAAAGACTTATTAGGAAAACAACAGAAATACTTCCAAAACAGAAAAAAAATAGTAAGTTGAATTTCATCAAAATCAAAAATAGTTGTTCTGTGAATGACCATGAATAAGATCATATATAAAAGACAAGACACTAGTTGAGAGAAATGTTTCTAGATTTTTATCAAGCAAAAACATATATCAATAACACATTCAAAACAAGGTATTCTTGGGCTATCCCTGGTGACGCAATGCATTATGGGACTCTCTGAGGCCATTGCAAGAACAAGTTTGATCCCCTACCTGGGAGCTGGTCCACATGGTGTGGCAGACCTCTCCTGGCCCAACCACTGCTCCCCTCAGTAGTATTCTTTGTCAATCTGCCTGTTCTGCTCCCTACTCTGTCTCTGTCTGCCCCTACACCTCTAGCTTGCACCCCAGTTTTGTAAGCATAAATAAATAAATCTTTTAAAAAAATGTATTCTCAATTCTCAACTATTTGGAAAAAAAAAAAAAAGAAAACATGTTTTTCAGTTTGGTGTAAGATTACAATTAAGGAAACCCCACAGCCATGTGCCAATCAGCATGCAAGTCCATTACTAAGCACATTTTTTTTCTGAAATATCAGTTTTCTTGAAATGTTGGGGTATTAGCACAGGAGAGGAAGTCTATGTTCACAGTAAGTAAGTGAATATTTTGTATAGTAAATTATGAAGTTCATGTGTATTTTTTGACACAACAGATTATTATGAAGAATTGCCTTGAAGTAGGTGCTTCAGATCTACAACTCTAGGTTCCTGCAGATACCGTTCACTCCTCTTCTATGCTCATTCTTTTCTAAAATTAGAAAATGTCTGAAATAGAACACTCCTTTAGCACAAAGATGCATGGAACTTAACAATGTCTTAAATGTTACAATTTTGTAATTTCTATCTGTCATGGGAAGCATACTGGGAGTGGGATGCCAGCCCCACTTCCCAGAACCCATGTGAGTCTTCTGCCTAAGAAGTCCTAAAACATCTTCAGTGGTCAAGCAGTTAATGGATACCTAGAGGAAGGTAATCATGAAAAAAATAATTATTGTAAAAATAATAATTATTGTAAAAATAATCATAAAAAATGATTATTGTTGTGGTTATGAAGTTCATCCCTAATAACAAATTAAGCTAACTTCTACTTTTGGCCTTTTCTTTATCTCTAAGCTAACTTTTACTTAGGCCTTTACCTCACTGACTTGTCATGAAATTTGACTCAGTGATTCCTGAGTTTCTCCCAACAATCCCACATCATCTTTGCTGTCTCTGTACCTGAATTCTAGTGGGTTTTTCTTTCTTTTTTTTTTTTTTTGTTTGTTTGTTTGCATAGGAGAACTGGGGTGTAGACCAGAGATGTTCAGGGTAAGAGGATTCTCCAGACACAGAATGGGGAGCAGCACAGGCAGATTTACTACAATATACTGCTAATGGGAATAGCAGGTAAGACAGGAGAGGTCTGCTGTGCCGTATGTGGGTTAGCTCCCTGGCTGGGTTTGAGCAGCAGGCCCTAGGGGTGATAGTGCTGAGACTTAACCCCTCATGCCAAAGCCTTGATCAAGGAGATCCTCTTTTATTAACCTTCTGATGCTTTCTGTCCTCAAACCCTTAGTATCCTTTCAGATTCATAGTGGTGGTCTCCAATTCTACCTTAGGCATCCAAAGAGCAAGTTGAGCTTCTTAGACACATTACTCAATTCCCTCTGAGGTTTACCACATTTTGGTGCTTCCAAGAAAGGCTCATAGGACTCTACAGTCAGTTCTGAAATAAGATTCTTCCCAACCTCACTAGCAGTCCATTTCCAAAAGAAAAATGCATAAAATCTACTACCTTCCCAGCATTATTCTTAGTGCCTTATCACTATTATGATCTTCACAAAACCTATGTAATCCATACCATTATTTTTCCTTTATTATATGAAAAAACAGAGACAAAATTCAAGTATAAGTTATAAATTGACTTAAACTATTAAAATTATCTTGTGGCTGTTTTTCTGGTTGTATTCCTTACCTACTCCCCAATTGATAAATGTGCATGTAGTTAGTTGACTAATTTTTTTTATATTTATTTTATTCATTAATTCTCCTTCAATAGAAATAGAAACATGGGTTCTGAAAATGTTGCACACTCATGCTACCTTTATGTATCTTGTCACTTATGTATCTTGTTTTCCTAATAGGACCAGATGCTCTCAGTGACCCTTTTCTTATTCCAATAACTTGCTTGCAGTACTTAACACATATATGTGTTCACAACATTGCCTGTCTGGGAAGCTACTTTCTATTCAGTTAGGTCACAGGACAGAGTACCTGCACTTGCAAAGCAGCAAATCCTGCAGCATGAAGGGGTAATATAAGACTATAATCATATCTTCAAATGCTCACATTTGAAATATAAATCAAGGTTAGATAAATTCTTGATAATTTTGTTAATGTTACTATGCTCCAATATTACAATTCCCTTTCTTTTATGAAACACTGAGCTGACAAAACTATATAATAAGGTCATTTGTAAGCACTACTTCATTTCTTTTTCTCTTTTCAAATGGATATAAAGTTGGGTTTAATGCACTGAGAGGATATCTGCTCATGTACACTTTTTAAGTAATTTGGAACCAAAATGGTACTCTTAGAATGTCTTGCATACTATTCATGTGAGTTAAAAAAAAAATGCATGTATAAACCAAAGGATATGACAAGGTCTTGACATTATTACACTTTGAAAGTTCATATTAACAATATTCTTAGAGTAGATCACTGCCTTAATATGCACACTTGAGAATTGGCAAATTTTCAATTTAGCTTAATTTCCTGAATAGTAATATACATTTTTCATTTGATGTACTTCACAAAGAATGCGTTAGCATTTGAGTAGTAGGAGAAAAGTCTCTCTTACTCACTCCATCAAGCCTGTTGAGGCTTGACTTTGCCAGACAGCTGTCCTAATGCCTTAATATTTTACATTTGAGTATACTTTACCTTGCACCACCAAGATTCACTTTACACAAAACTTCCCCTTAAAGTCCTCCCACCTGTCCTTGTAGAATTGCTGATTGACCTAGATTACCCTTCTTGAAAGGTCTTTCTTTCAAAGAAGTTTTGCTGCAGCTGTAGCTATTTTCTATGAATCAAGGGCTCTTCCTGTTTAATCACCTGCGATCCAAAATATAAGCATTTGCCTTCAATTGTTAAAAAACAAAGACATGGGCATGATATTTGCCTACCTTAATCACGCTTCTTTTTCTATGACTCATGTTTGTCAGGAAGCGCATATTGTGGTGTTTCCTGTACACAGGCTTCCCTCTGCTTTCCATTGACTGATATTTGAGAGACCAGCTGTATTCTGATCAGTAAAATTGTACAAATTGAACATAAATATCTCTGAATCATAATGTTAGTGGGAAGACTGAGGGGTCCCATGGGATCCCAAAGCTTGCATGCTCTAAAATGAGTTCTGTCATTCTCTACCTAAAGGCAAAGCATACTTTTATTGTGAAAGAGAGAAGAAAAGATAATTGTTTCCCAATGAAATACCCAACATTAATCATCCCCTCATGGGTAATGCCCTACCCTAACCTTGGCACAAAAGAGGACCACCAAGGCCCAAAAGCCTGCCATGAGTATAAAGCATCTTCTGCCAGGGAACCATAGGAAAAGGGTGAAAGGAGCCAGGCAAGTGTAGGACAAAAAAAAAGTAAAAGCAAAGTACAAATCAAAGCAATGACAGCTGCCATTGTCAGTGTCCCCACAGGTCTCTCATCCACAACTTTTCCAACTGCATGTATCTCCTTCCATGTCCCCCAAGTCCCTAGTGCAAGTCCAAAGCTGAAAAGCAAGCAGGATTTCCTCTGGCCCATGTGCCTACTCCTGTCCTCTTCTCCATCTCCTCCAAGTATCTTCTCCAAATCTCCTCCTTCCCACTCAGCTCTACCCTTAACTAGGTGGAGAAGGCAACAAGGAAACTTCCCTTTTTATTGGGATTGCACACTATGTAACAGGGGCTCTTAAAGTCAACTCCTGACCCCAGGCAAAGTTATGTCTTCACATTTACTTCCTAAGGACTTTTTTTCTGAGTTATACAGTTTCAGAAACTAATTGGGAGTAGGTATTAGTCAACATGATCAAATTCTTTCTGACTGCATTCGTCAAAATCCATTCATTCCCTCTCACTTTATTCTTTTTGGTGAAAGAAAGCAGTCATTTTTTTTTTAAGATTTATTTATTTATTCATATAGAACTGGGGTACAGGCCAGAGATGCAGAGGGTGAGAGGATTCACCAGAGGCAGAATGGGGAGCAGAACAGGCAGATCGAGGAAGTACACTGCTGAGGGGAGTAGCGGGCGGGTCAGGAGAGTTCTGCCTCGCCATGTGGACTCCTCTGGGGCAGGCGGGAATCGAACTCATGCGGAAGTGGCTTAAGCTTCTCAGTGCAGTGCTTTAACCTGCTGCGCCACCAGGAAGGGCCAGAAAGCAGTCATTTTTATGAAAACATGTTTCTATGCTAAGATTGCCATTACTAAACCTTATCTCCTTTCCTTATAGTATTTACTTTTTATTCCATTCCAATAGGACTACCTTAGCACCATAATACAGTCACTTGAAAAATGCCTTATAAGATATTTATACCGCTCAGTGTGTTCTAATTTCACCTCCAAGAACCCCAGATATGAGTCTCCAGCTAGGTAAAGTTTGAACAGGAAACTTCAACTTAATTGACTTCCACTTGAATCCATAATCACAAATCACAAACCAGATCCAATTCCAATATACTAGCCAGCTAACAGTGGGCAAGTCCTTCAATGCACTCTCTCTCTCTCTCTCTCTATATACACACACACACACACACACACACACATATATATATTTGTGTGTGTGTGTGTGTGTTTCCTTATTAACCAATTTCCTCATTAGTTAATGAAATGATTTGCATGACTCACTATTTTACTATTTTATAAAATGTAATATTTTATTAACATTACTGAAACAAATTGGTTAGTATATTTTTAAGACAATTTTTTATATCAATCTTAGGTTCACAACACAATTAAGGGAAAGTTTCAGAAATTCTCTATATAATCCCTGTCCCACATTGTATGTATAGTCTCTCATATTATTAACATATTTCCCAGAAAACTACAGCTGTGACAACTGATTTACCTACCTGACACAGCTAAATCACCCAAAGTCCATGGCTCACTTTTTGTGTTATGCATGTTATGTGTGTAGGTAGGTGTACAATGATATGATTCAATCATTATTGTATTACACAGAGTAGTTTTATTACCCTAAAATTCCTGTGTTCTATCTATTCATCTCTTCCCCCAATGTATATTCTGGCAACCATTGATAATTTTACTCTCTCTTGTTTTATATTTTCCAGAATATTATATAGCTGGAATCATATAGTACATAGGTTTTATTAGATTGCCATCTTTCACTTAGTAGCATACCTGTATTTAAAAAACAAGGTTCATAATAAATTTGTGAATAAATTTGGAGATCTAAATTATTAAATTAGGCTGCATTTCATTTAGCATGCAAAAAGACACTGCAATGAGATGTTCAAAATGAAAGATTTTTATAATTAGAGAAATAGTAGACAGTTTATTAACCAAAACAATAATAATAATAATCATTGCAAGGCAAGGTACCCTCTCTTTATACAAAGAGAGGTGAGGTATCATTCAGATTACCTTACTATTGCTGAAATCAAGAGCGATTGGTTTCAAATTCCACTTTGGGAGATGCTTAAAATACAGTTAGGATAGGTGTTAAGTTAAGTATTGGTAAACCTGGCATAAGTGATTCCATTTTGCTCCTGCTTTTCTTTTTCAACACATCTAAGTTCTTCTACCTTGATTGTTCATTCTTTTTTCAGACCCAAGTAATATTCCATTGTCTCAGTGTACCAAAGTTTATTAATTTCAACTGAAGGACATCCTGGTCATTTCCAAAGTAACTAGACATTCCAAAAAGTGCATGTGCAGATTTCATGTAATTTGCTACTTTTTCAATGAGATTATTTGTATAACCAGATTGAAATATAAGAAATATTTATTGAGAGAGAGAAAGTGGATCATCATTGGTTTGAAGAGCCTGTGCATTCTCATGATGTGTGCTAGCCTTAGTAATTGAAAGGCACAGAAGACACACAAATTCCAGGCAAGTCTGTGGCAAAGCAAATCTGTCACCTGATCCACAGTTACTAAGAATCATTTACTTAAGTCCTAGAATTTTAAAAGAAAATGGTTTCTTATGTTTTAAATTTAATGTTAAAATTAATGTTAACGGCCCTCCCTAGTGGCACAACGGGTTACAATGCCCCACTACAAACTAGCCGCAGCCACTGCAGTGCGAGTTCAATTCCCTTCCTGGCAGGTGATCCACATGACGCAGCAGACCTCTCATGATCCACTCGCTGCTCCCCTCAGCAGTGTACTTTGCTGATCTGCCTGTTCTGCTCCCCACTCTGTCTCTGGTGAATCTTTTACCACCTCGCCCCTGCACCTCTGGCCTGTACCCCAGTTCTATATGCATAAATAAGTAAGTCTTAAAAATTAATGTTACCAAATTAGTGTTTCATTGAAACCTGTGCCTAGAGGTGTTAATTATAAACTTTGCAAGAGTATGGTCGTCAAAATATGATTGAAATGAATATTAAGTCCCTTGGATACTTAAGTTCCATTGACAAATTACAGACGCTGGAAAGACTCATAATAATAAGATCTATTCAATCTTACTTAACCTAATAGCTTTAATTTTGTTTCTCAACCTTTAAGTCTTGTCCTAAACTAGAAATATTGACACCGAAAACCTGACCTGAGCTAAAGAAGAGTAGTTTTTTAGACATTGTAGCGTCACACCCTGTATTCTTTTAAAGTCAAGCAAGAACTAGATTATCTGGAGAGTTACATTATGGGAGATATATTTTTGAGATTTATTTCATAAGCCTTTATGGAATACTATTGAATTTACAATATTTCTTTAAGTTGATTTGCTATGATTATAAATATTCATTT
Organism: Condylura cristata; assembly: GCF_000260355.1. Taxonomy (NCBI): domain Eukaryota; kingdom Metazoa; phylum Chordata; class Mammalia; order Eulipotyphla; family Talpidae; genus Condylura; species Condylura cristata. Next base: position 60,136,993 of record NW_004567107.1, on the reverse strand, counting down.
GGTGACTTCTTAAATTTAATAGGTATTTTATCAATGATAAACACATATTGTTGGTAAATCACTAAGTGTTGAGAACATTTTATTTTTCATCCTGCTTCATTCCATAAAAGAACCCTTTAAAAATGAGTAATTCCATAGCACAGCTCAGAGTACATTTCAAAATGACTCAGTCAATCAATAGTTGTCTAACATTTACTGACTTTTTTTTTTTCAGGGTTCTATGTACTTATACTAGAGCTAAAAAAAAAAAAAAGTCATTCTAGAGTCTTGAATGTTAAAACGTTTAACAGAGGATCTTTACTGCTTTTCTGACTGCACAGCAATGTGAAATACTTGCCATTGCTCTTACTCTGGGTTTGCCCCGTGACAAAGAAGATCTTTACTTACCTCCAGGCGAGACAGTTTTGTGAAGTAGTGGAAAGGCAAAGATGACAGAATAAAAATAGCTTAAGTCATGTGCAGGTTGCTGTAAAAGAAAGAATATCCTCAAAAGAGATTAAGGTAGAGCCAGGAGCCTACCATACCTGGGTTCTCTTTGAATATTTTGTCTGTATTTTTTTTAACGTGGCAGAGTGAATTATGAGAGCTCATATTTAAAACATATGTAAATTATTTTTCTCTCAATAGTGTAATGATTAGTTAAATGTTGAATACCACATGTCTTGAAGGGGAAAGTGGGAGGAGAGTGCACCCAGGCACTGAGAATAAAAGAGGACTAAGAGATGCTATGAAATTGGGTTTCTCTTTATATGTCTGCCCACCACATCAAAAGAAGAGAGAAGATAATCAGGAATTTAGGATGATAGATCCTATTTGTAGCTAATTATCTATTTCAGAGCCACTACTTATTCATCTAATTATTCATTCATTTTTTTATTCATTTAATAAAATTTTAATGAGAACCTGCAATGTACAAAGACCTCCCTAGGGACTAGGATATAGAGTTAAAAAAATTTGTATGGATAGATCACCTAATAATAATCTGTCATCACTGACTCATCAGTGTTTACAGATGACACATACTAATGTATGGTGTTATTAATAAGGGACACTTGCTGATGGCTCTTGAGGGGATATGTGGAAATTCACTTTCTCTTTAATTGGACTTTCTGTTCAATTTTTCTGTAAACCTAAAACTGCTATATCTTAGACTACTGATGATGCCATAGCAAAATACTACAGAGCAGTGGCTAAAACAAAAAATATATACATTTTCCACAGCTTCTGTGATTGGGAAGTCCAAGATCAAGGTGCTTACAAAGTATATTTCATGCTGAAACTCCTTTTCTTGTCTTATTCATGGTTGTCATTTCACTGTGTGCTCATGTCACATCTTTGTGTATGTGGAGAGAGAAAGCAATCTATCTTATCAGGGCACTAATTCCATCAGGCAGGCTCCACATTCATGACCTTGCCTAACCCTAATTACCTCATGAATTCCTAAATGTTTGAGTTCCATATATCATGGCATGGAGAGTTAGGGCTTCAACATATGAATTTGATGGTAGGGAAAGGGACCAGTGAGGACACAGTTAAGCTCATAGCATACTAAAACATAAAGTCTATTTAAAATAACTATATATTTTTTTAAATATGACCATTTAGTGGAAGAGCTAAATATAAATAAGTATAGAGGTACTTTGATGGAGCTATATACAAGGAGTTATATAATCACACAGACGGGATATCAAATTCTAGAAAAGGTCATGAGTATGGGGAGTTTAGTCATAGCAGTGATAAATGGAGGAGAAAGGAAGAAGGTAGTCTAGATAGAGAGAGACTGGCAAGGGTGATGGGACAGAGCCTGTGTTTGTCTGCTGGATATACTGGCTTCGACCCAAGCTCCCATTCAAATATGGTTGAATAAATGTGTTTTACAAGGACTTAATTGGTATGTTTTAGAACTAAATAAGAGGAAAACTCTTTACAAAAGTACCAGAAATAAAGAGTTGGCTAAAACACCACATGGAGGTGCCTGACCTCATACTCCTGCTCTCTAATCTGAGCACAGTGCAAGAGAGAGATTCATTAAGCAGTAAAGGGTCTTTATGAGATATGGGAGGTTAAGGAACCCTGCTTTGTGGTTTGGGAAAGAAGTGGGATAAGAGGAAGAGAGGGCTATCCTCCCCACTTTGGACAGAAATGACCTAAATATGAATTAAGCTACAAGGAAATCTTGACCCTTTGGTAACTAGGGACAGGGTTTAAGATTTAGGAACCATTATATGTTTATCCAATGGCTAAAGTAAAGGAGTATTGGAAAATATTCATGAGCATAGATGAGACACAAAGTAAATATTTGGGGAGTGATTTAGTTAAAGGTTAAATCTAGTGTTAAAAGAATGATTGAGACCCAAGAAGTTGAGGCCATTAACTATATTCCATTAATGTTCAACAACTGAATGAATCAGACTAAATAAACAAAGTTAAGTACTTCCCTTATTCTATTTTGTCAAATTGTACCAATATTAATCCTTTGGAATGTTACTCACCATTTATTATGGCTTAACAGCTAATATATCAGAACTTTCACTGTAACCTTCCTATCACTTAGTAACCTAGTCAATATTTGGTATTTAGGTAATATTCTTAGTTTACTAAAGAAGTCAATTGACAGAATCCTACAATTTATGGGTGGATTACGTCTAGTTCAGATGGTGTTTTCCCATTGCATCATTGATGAAGGAAATGAAAGTGATTTAGCATAAAATGATTTTCTTATTGTTGAGCTTTAGTGCTTAAAGGTTCTTATGAATTGTTTTAATGCTTTAATGTCAATCCCAAGACACACATTAAGGTTAGCTTTCTAAATTATTGCTGTCAGTATGCTTCCTTGCCTCCATTTTCAAAGATGGATTTTTTTTCTTTTTTTTTACGCTCCAATCTCTCTTGAAATTCCTCTTGCTTCCTATTGTTCTCAAAATAATAGCCAACTACTCAGTGAGAGGAATCACATTTTTTCACAAGGATTCAGAAGTTCCTTGTGTTTGGTTGTGAAAGTATCTCACATGTATGTTTTTCTGTTTATATAGTTTTTGTCCTTGCTTCATACTAATACTGAATACGTTATCAGAGTACATTGGATTTTTCCATGACTGACATAGGTAATATCACCATAGTCTTTTCCTTTCTTGACACTATATTGTTAAATATCCATTCTGAAAAGTCAATACGACTTTATTCAAACATTCCTCATCATGCTTACCTGAATGAGATCTTTTATCTTCTTCCCTTAACACTATCTGTGATTTCCTGCATATTCTTTATATAGCTCTACGCTTTTTTCAAGATCCTCTATTGAGATTCTTTTTTCTTCACATTTGGTGATTTTCCTGGTAGGAGTTTTAGATGCATCTACCCATAGAGTCAGAGATTCAAAGGAATATCTGTACTGTAGCTGTTGAAAGTGTATGTTTAAATTTCTATTTACAAATAATTTCTCATTGCATTTGTAGCTTTGTAAGAACAGCTTCTAGAACATTTTATCAGGTGAAAGTAAATTTAACCAATTTTTTTTTTAAAGCACTGCCAAGTCCATACCTGTGTAAATTGTAGACTAACCACACAGTTGACAAAAGGAAGAATGTTTTTACTTCAATTGTTTTTTGAAAAACAAACAGAACTCTGGGAGGAAATTTGCCAGTTTGACTATAAAAGGAATTGTGACCTATAGTTATTCATCTCTGAGGCAAAGAATTCTCTGTACTCAGGATCTTCCCCTGAGGAAGAAGTAGGTTTGGACTATGTGTGTAAGGAAACAAAAAGAGATCTTCTACCATAACTCACAAAATAAGCTTGAAAAAGCTTTCCTGCTGAGGCTAGTGCCTTCCTCATGTCTGGTGAAGCTACATAGCCTGCAGGTCCTGTGCTTTCTTCCTGCCTACTAAATACTCATTCAACAGTAGGTGGGAATACAGTCAGCAGACTGTGGATGTGAGGTGTCAAATGAAGTCTTTATCCTCCCCCTAGTGCCTTTCTCAGTGATGCCATTTAGGTGCTCATAACTAAGCCATGCAGTCAGCATGCCACACTTATTAACCATGTTATAGTTCTGCCAGTTCTCCAGTGACTTTGATTCCTAAGGAATAGTGAACCTTCCTAGTATTTGTGGACCATATAGTGTACATTAGGATTAGAAATTACATCTTTTATTTGATCACTTACTTAAAAGTATTTTCAGGTCCTCCCTGTTGTCACAAGGGGTTAAGCACAGCACTGTGAAGCTTTTCACAGCCACTGAAGCACAAGTTAGATCCCTGGGCCAGGGAGGTGACCTACATGGCATGGCAGACCTTTTCCGTCCCGCCTGTGGCTCCCCTCAGCAGTGTATTTCAATAGATATGCCTGTTCTACTCCCCACTCTGTCTCTGGTGAATCCTCTCATCCCCACACTTCTGGTCTGTGCCCTAGTTCTTATATGCATAGATGACTAAATACTTTTTTTTTTTATAAAAAGTAATATATGTAATATGTATCAATGCCATGTGTAAGTGTGCTAGATTCTGAACATTAAGGAAAACATAGTGAGCAATTTAAATATGTATACTAACCTCAAGAAATATAGAGTACAAAGCAAACCAGGCAATAAACAGATGAACAGCAAATTGTGCTAAAAGCCATAAAAGAAGCAAATAAGGCACAGTGATATGGAGGTTAAAAAAAATATAGAGAGATAGGAATGCTGAAGTTATATTTAAGTGTACATACAAAGAAAGTAAAGAATCGGGATTAGGAAGAAAAAGGTGAAGATTCTAAGGAAAGAGAGACATAGGGAATCACTAAAACTAAATACCTTATCTGCACTGTTCTGTGTATATAATGTCAAGCAAAGTTGCACAATATGGAGCTACATAAACAAGGAAGAATTTATTTTATATTACTGCATAGAAAAAGTAGATTAAACTGGACTTCACAAAAGGTAACATAGATTAAAGTTATTTTTAAGTGTAACAGTATGATGACATTATACTTCCTCATTTTTTTGTTTGTTTTCCTTTTATTTGGTCAGGATGCTTTAGCTCTTCTGGATCTTTTGTGGTTCATGTGAATTTCAGTAATGCTTGTTCATTTACTTTAAAGAAGGCCTTGGGGATTACTTTGAATCTGTAAATTCATTTTAGTAATGTCAGCTCTTCCAATCCATGAGCAGGAGAGATCTTTCCTATGTGTATGCATGTTTATGTCTTCTATTTCTTTTAACTCAGTCTTGTATTTTTCATTTACCTTCTTTGTTAAATTTACCTCTAGGTATTTCATTTTTTGTCATGATTCTAAATAGGAGCGTTTTCTTGATTTCTTAACTTCTAAGTTGTTTGCATATAGGAATACAACTGATTTTTATAAATTGATTTTTTTAACCAGGCAATTTGCTGAAATGGTTTATGTTTCCATTACTTAGTAGAGTCTTTAGGGTTTTATATATATTTTATATATATATATATGTATGTATTATCATGTCATATGCAAATAGTGATAATTTAAAGTCTTCTTTCTCAATTTGGATTCATTTATATATTTCTCTTAGTTACTCTAGATAGGATTTCAAATACTATGTTTAATAGTAGTGATAAAAACTGCAAACACTTTTAGTGTTTCACCATTAGGACTGATATTACCTGTAGGTTTCTCAGATATGGTATTTAATATATTCAGGTGTAATAATAAAAAATAAGGTATTAAAACAAAAAAGGTTACACCGATCAATGCAATAGAATTGAGATTCCAGAAATAAGCCTACACTTAAAATGGACAATCTACAGCAAAGGAGCCAAGAGAATCACTGGAGAAATAATACTGTCTTCAATAAATGTTGTTGAGAAAACTGTACAGCCATATGCAAAAGAATGAAACTAGAACACTATATTACACCAGACATAACAAAAATTAACTCAAAATGGGTTAAAGACCTTTATGTAAGACCTGAAACCATAAATATCTAGAAGAAAACATAAACACTCCACTACATAGAGCAATGTCTTTTTGGATTCATCTCTAACAGCAAGAGAAAAAGAGAGAGAGAGAAGGAGCACATAAAAACCTAGGACTACATAAACTTTCTGCACAGCAAAAGAAACTATCACTAAAACAAATGACACCCTACTGAATCATAGAAAATATTTGTACAACACACATCTACAAGGAGCTGATATCTAAGATAGCCAAAGAACTCCTACAACTCAAAAAAAAAAAAAAAAAAGGATAGAACATAGCCCAATCAAAAAAGTGGGCTGGCCCTTCCTTGTGGTGCATCTGGTTAAAGCGTAGCACTGCAAGCCAGCCGCAGGCACTTCAGTGCAAGTTCCATCCTTGGCCCTGGAGGTGACCCACATGGCATAGAAGACCTTTCCTGTCTTGCCCACAGCTCTCCTCAGCAGGGCACTTCATTGATCTGCTTGTTCTATTCCCCACTGTGTCTCTGGTGAATCCTCTCACCACCCCTGCACATCTGGCCTACACCGCAGTTCTGTACACATAAATGATTTTTTTTTAATGGGCAGAAGAGATAAATAGGCACTCCTCCAAGACTGCATATGACCAACAGGCACATGAAAAAGTGCTCATCATCATGTAGAGGAGAAATGCAAATCAAAACCACAAGGAGATACCAGCTCACACCTGTGAGTGGTTTCTAGACTATTGAAAAGTCCATAAACAACAGTAATGGCCAGGATGGATCCTGTCTGGTTCAGTACCTATAGAAAACAGTATGAATATTATTCATCAATTCCACTTCTAGGTATTTACTTGAAGAATTAAAGAAATACTAATTTACCAATTTGAAGGGATATATATCTCTTTTGTTGATTGTAGTACTATTTTACAGTAACTATACTATGGAAATAACCTAAGTGCCTGAAGACAGATGAATAGATTAGGAAATGTAATATATATAGTATAGCATAATACTCAGCAATAAAAATAAAGGATAAATTCTTGTCATTTGCAACAGCATAGGTAGAGAAGATTAAACAAAATAATAAGTCACAGAACAAGAAATATGGGATGATGTCACTTTTTTGGAATATATAAACAAAACAAAGGGTCAAATAAAGAAAATAATATACTGTGGAAATCTGACTGTATTGAGGCTACCAGAGAAGTGGAGGAGTCAAAATTTGGTAAAGGACTTTGGTGTGGTGTGGTAATATATACCTCATGAATATGAGACTATACTTCTAAATTTCTCTGAGTAGTATTTCACAAACTATTCTCTCTCTCTCTCTCTCTCTCTCTCTCTCTCTCTCTCTCTCTCTCTCTCTCTCTCT
>NW_004567107.1:60128614-60129628 GCF_000260355.1 Condylura cristata | reverse complement strand
TCTCTCTCTCTCTCTCTCTCTCTCTCTCGTGTGTATAAAACAAAAGGTAGGGGACTTTTTAAGCCCTAGCTCATGCTGATAGTAAAGTACTAAAGGATAGTAGGCAGAAGGCTGGACAATGTGATTAGACTCTCTGCAGTTTACTAATTGGTGCTTGTTAGTGGGAGATAGGAGCTTTTTCTTTCCTGTTGATTACACTTCAAAGAGATGACTCCTGAGTCCTTGAGAAAGATTTTTAGAAATAAGAGACTGGGAAAAGATTTATATCTCAAATGTATAGAGGAAAAATTTACAATCAAATGTTCTAAGAAAGGAAAGGTCAGAGGCATATAGTCAGGAAGAACTTTATTGTCTAAATATTTAGTCAATTTGAGAGGAATGGTAAAACTGCTTTTGCTAAGTAAAAGTGAGGCAGAGAAATTCAGAGGGGAGCATGGGGAGGAGAGTGGGAGAATGGAGATAAAAGATGGAGGAGGATGAAAGAGAGGAAGGTAAAGAGGAAAGCATTGAAAGAAAGTTTGAGAAAGTGACTGCGTGATGAGAAAGGACTGAGAATGAAGAAAGGGGGAGAAAGAAACAGAAAGTGGCCCTCCTTGGTGGCCCAGCAGGTTAAAGTGCGGCAATGCAAAGCTGGCCACAGCTGCTTGGGGGGCGAGTTCGATCTCCTCCCGTGGAGGTGATCCACTTGGTGCAGCAGACGGCTCCTATCTTGCTCACAGCTCCCCTCACTCAATCTGCCTGTTCTGCTTCCCAGTCTGATTATGGTGAATCCCCTCAGTCTCCCTGCACCTCTGGCCTGTACCCTAGTTTTGTATACATAAATAAATAAATCTTTAAAAAAGAAGAAGAAAGAAAGTATTGAGAGGGGGTAGATCATTGTTAAAAGAGAAAAGAATAGGCCCTCCCTGGTGGCGCAGCGGGTTAAAGCACAGCACTGAGAATCTGAAGCCAATTCCACATGAGTTCGATTCCCGCCTGCCGCCTGCCCTGGAGCAGACCACATGGCGAGCCAGA
>NW_004567107.1:60127341-60128461 GCF_000260355.1 Condylura cristata | reverse complement strand
GGAGATAAGAGAAAATGGGTGGAAAACAGGCTTGTTAAAACTAGCAAGCTGACTATGGATCTGAAGTATGCAGCAAGGGGTAGCAAAGAAGGTGATGAAGAGCAAAACAGATGAGGAAGAACACAGTAGAATATGATGGTGGTTCAGGGTGGTATGATAGCAGGAGAACTATGGACTACAACAATGTAAGGGAAAAAATTATTAGAAAAAGAAAAAAATAAATGAAAATTGCTAGTACAGTAATGGGAATAGGACTTTGAGGCCCATGCAGTCAAGAAGCTCTGAATTCTAAGCTTTTTTAGCTTCATTTTTAATCCTAGTTATAAATTTCACTCACCTAAAATTTTGTTTTTAGACAAGTATTTCCCCAAGTATCACAATGTGTGTTTTTTTATTCTGTAAGTGCTGTGACTTTCTATAGAATCTGCAAAGAAAGGAAGACACTGAAAAACTGCATCATTCAGTTTTCTAGTTTATTTAATTGATGGATCTGTTTCCTTTTATCACCTTTTAGAGGTCGGTTTTATATATTTTATAATGCAATGGACAGTGTCTATCAGCATCTTTACAAATTGGGCATTTGATTATTTTTTCTCAACCTTTTGTTCAATATATGGTGCTGTTGGCATTATGCTTTTTAAAGCAAATAATGGTGATTAATTGCAATTGGTTTCTGCCTTGTGTTCATTTTCCTGCCATCGTTCTCTGAAAGCATATTTTCTTTGATGCTGCTCTTGAGTACTTACAGCATATTTCAAGGCTACTTTCGATCTTTTTGGTTTCCTTCTGGTGTTCTTTTATCAGGGAAAATTTAGTTATATCAAAAGATTTGGAATTAGCTTACAGAATGAGAGTTATTGGTAACCTTGGATAACATCAGACCCAACAATTTTTAAATCCTTGAGAATGTTCCTCAAGGAATTAAATTAAGGAATCAATATATTGAGGATGTTTTCCTATATATTGCATATAAAAACAATGCTTTAGAAGGTGTCATAATAAACAGCCCACCCTCTGGGTAGTGCTGTGCATCAGTTTTTAATATGGCATAAAATTTTACCTATCATTTCTCCAATTGATGAAATGATCAGATTTTAACAACTCATCATTTGTCACTGTG
>NW_004567107.1:60073052-60125356 GCF_000260355.1 Condylura cristata | reverse complement strand
CAACACACACACACATACATGTAATGGTCATTTTTGTAGGACTTCCAGCTGTTAGTTTAACACATTTACACATATTAGACCTTTTGGGCAAATTATCTCTACACTTTGTTTTGACAACATGTTTGCCAGTTTCCCTTCCTGTCTCACACTACTTGATTCTTACATTCCAATAGACAATTTGTTTGGAAATTTTCTCAGGGCATATATATATATAAGCAAATACAAGGGACAGTTCACATTTCCCACCTTGAGAAGAATTTCTTTTATCAATGTAAGTGGTTTAGTTTGCATAGGGAAGGAGTGTGAATGAGTGGAAATACATGATTCTTTTTATTATAAAAATTGTTTTAAAGTAACAAAAGGTAAAGCAACCTAAACTTTTTCAACCTAAGGAATTTGGTCTAATGAACTGTTATTTGTGTCACGGATTGGCAGCTGCAAGACAAAGTGCATTTCATTATTGATGGTGTCGGTCAGACTGTACTATAGTTCTGTAATGGAAGAATCTGTTTGTTACTTGAAGTTAGCTAAAAGTGCTCCCTGAGTTTCAATATCCTGCTATGATGAAACAGGGCTTTTTAACAGCAAGAAAGAAACAGAAGAGGAACAGATGTGAGAAGGACTTGGCAGGTAAACAAACCCTATTCACAGTCTGGATCGAGTGTCCTCTGTTGAATTGTATCTTTGAGATCTTTTGAAAGGAATAAAGCTGTCATTCACAGAAATAGTAATCTGGCTCTATTCATTAAACTATGCAATGTAGTACAGACGCTGACTTTTTCAGCTCCGTGCCCTGGGTCAAAGTTACTTTTCCACACAGTTTAGAGAACACATCGATAAAGCCAATGCTAAATGATACCTGGTTGTTTACCAAACTAGTTAAGTCCAATACTGTAAAACTTTATTATGGCAGGGTCCAAGAGTAGGATGCACATTTAGAAAAATAAATATAACTGTTGAATTGTTTCAAATTATGTGTGTTAACACACCATTCACAATGTGTGTGGTTGTACAGGTGACTCATTATTTTTAAAATAGTGGGATTGACAAAATCAATTATATGTCCCATAAATTTGTAGGAAACTTTTAACTCAGTGATAGAGTATTAAACTGGAGCTTGGAGACCCAAATTCTACTTCTGGCTCTCATACTAATGAGATATATGACCTCAAGCAAATTACTTAATCTCACTGGCTTCTTCTTTAAAATGATAGAAATAGACTATGGGACCTTTGAGAACACTGACCATTATGTTTCCAATCTAAAACTGGAACAGCTGACTTCTGATGGGATATTTTTTGGGTATAAGAAGTATGCTTTGCCCACTGCAATGCTGACATCTTTAACGTTCCACAGAAAATGTTTGAAATCATGAAAATGATGTGAAATCAGAAAACATTCAGAGTAATCCTTGAAATCAAGAAAGTCTCAGAGAATTCAGGACATATCATCACCATATTAATATGGATAACCTCTAGTGCTAAAATTCTAGCATCTTAATAAGGTGACACAGCTGAACCACTAGTATTATTTTTATTTTTACTTTTTTGAGTTAGGTTTGTTACCAGATTTATACAGTGAAATCCATTCCTTTAGAACTCTTTTCTATGCATTTTGACAAATCTGCAGAGTAGTATAACTATCACTCATAAAAGAAAGAAAATCACTACAAGTGGTTGCCTCAAGCTCCTTTCTATTTGATACCTTTCTTTATCCTCAGATTCTGGAACAGTTGATTTGTTTCCTATCTCTATAATTTTTATCTTTTCCAGAAATCATATAAGTATAAACATGCAATATACAGCAATAGGTTTAACATAATAAATTTGAGATTTATCCATATAGCACTACCAGTAGTTTACTTCATTATTATTTAGGAATCATGGTAGATAGAATATTAAGCCCATTCCATCTCCTAAAACTTTCTACAACTTGACCCCTAGAATTGTGAATATTGTGCCTTACATGATAAAGCAACTTTACAGTTATGGTTAAGATTATAAACCTAAAAATGGAGAAATTATACTGGATTATCTAGTTGGCCAATGTAATCTTATACTTCCTTAAAAGGGGAAGAAACTTTACTAGCTATAGTAAAGTATAAGTTGGAATAAAGAGAGGTTTGGGTGTGTGTGTTTGTCACAATTGATCCACCATTGATGGTAATGAGAATCAGGAAGAGACCACAAGTCAAAACAGATGGTTAGCCACCCTTTATTACTTTTCGAATATGTACAGATGTCATCATTTGCTTATATACCTCTTATAATTTTAAACATTAATTTAACTGTATCTCTAGACTCTTGACTCAAGTGTTTCTTCCCCAACCATCAGTTGGCAGTTAATACTTTCAAACCATTTCTAATATATATTCAATAAGTAATTTGTCACTCACCGTAAGGCATTTTAATTATTAACTAAAGGAATAAAGTTTTAAGTCTTACCTCAATTCTAAGGCTGATTGTGTGACTAGGCAAGAGACTGAACTTCTCTAAGCTTCAGTATTAAATTGTAAAAGGTACATAATAATGACGTTTGTTATGAGAATTAAATGAAATGTTTTCTTAAGTGCTTGGAACAGTGCCAGGGAAAGAGAAAGTATTCATGCAATGGTTTTATTATTATTATTATAATTTTTAATAGCATGAACATTTCCAAATACAGCTTTTTATGACTTCATATTTTCAAATTTTGGATCTCTTTTGCATGATACACTTACCTAATAGACACCACATATGCAGTAATGCTTGTAGAATTCCATCAATAAAACAGTCAAGTTTCTGCCCTTTGAAGATTTTTTGTTAAATAGACCATTTTGAATATAGTTGTGGAAAAGTATGAACTTTAGCTTCAGACAAACAAGTATCCTTTGACTTTGGGTGTGTCATTTAATTTATTTCAACTTGATGGAAAAAAAATATATAAACTTTCAATTCCCAAAGCTATTTTCAAAACACACTAAGATGAATACAGGTACTTTGCAAGCACACATTTTCTCCTCTAAAAAGGAAACTTAAAATTGAACAATATGATCCATGTTCATAAATAATTCAATAATGTCAATGGACATACATAGATAGATAAATAGATTTATACACACACACACACATTATTTTATGTTCATGATTTGCAACTGACTATTTCAAGTGCTAATTTATTGCAATGCAGACAATTGATGGTGTCCTGAGAAATAAGTAAATTAAATAGATTCTTTCCTAAGTATCTCTTAGGTATTTATGTGAGTAGAAGTGCTTGGAGTCTTTGTTGCTCCAATTGTATAGGAAGTTAGTCTGTTTAGCCCCCTGTTAATTCCATGAACCTTCTAAGTACATGGGAATCCTGGTGGGATAAATGGCCAGATACCTGTTTCAAGGCACTTGCTTCCTGTAAGTTGCACCATGTTTTTTACTTGCTGATGGTCCTTTGATGTGATTCACTGCAAGGAAGTCTGAGAAAATGGGCATTCAAGCTGTTTTTTTTTTATATTTTCTTGTTTCGATATGCTTAGTTCCAGCAAAGTCTGGAGCTGAATTTGACTGGACGGCTTTATTGAGGCTTAAAAGTTGGTCCATACTTTATGTGAGAGACAAAAGTGTGACTTAAATTAGCAGAGTGGGAACCTTTGGACTTTACTAACTGCTAACACAGCTAGCACTGACTGTGCTGTGTATGGATTAATTCAATATTTCATCTCAACCATCAACCCACTTTTTTTATATACAAGGTCAACAAAAGGAGGAAGCAAAATCAGTACCTATTGATGATCTCTCCCTTTTTAAAAATTCTGTTTTGCAAGGTAATGTATTGCAGTTCAGTTCTCTACAATTTCAACCTCACAATACTCAGTTCAAATTATGGTCCACAGAACTAAATCAGAATCAATCTGACTTCACCTAAATCAGTTCTACTTTTAGCTAGTTTACTTCTAATGATAGCCTGAGAATGTTTTGATAATAAAATAAAGCTACAACACATGTTATCAAAAGTGGAAATATTTTTTGGCCAATTTTTAAAGATTTTTGTGAGTTTCTTAAGAGACTATTGTTTGGCCCAACGTAGGGAGAAATCCTCACCATCTAATAAAACTTGGCTTCTAATTCTTCAAACTGATATAAGATGAACTCAACCTTGGGTATTTATTTTTTCAAGCTAAAATTATACCTCCCTCTCTGACAAATATACATGTTAGAATTCACACTGACAAAATATATTGCTACTGGATGCAAATTATCATTCATGCCTCAAGAATAGTTGAACTAGTTGAGTTCAAAATTTCACTTTGGCCTGTGTAATTTTTTGGTTAGGTTTCTTTACTGCTTTAAAATTCAATTGTGGTGGTTGGCCCTCCCTGGTGGCGCAGCGGGTTAAAGCACTGCAGTAAGAAGCTGAAACCATTTCTGCATGAGTTCAATTCCCGCCTGCCCCGGAGGTTACCACATGGCGTGGCAGACCTCTCCTGACCCTCCCACTGCTCCCCTCAGCAGTGTACTTCGTCGATCTGCCTATTCACTCTGTTTCTGGTGAAGTTTTTCGCCACCCTTGAGTCTCTGGCCTGTACCCCACTTCTGTATGCACAAATAAATAAATCATTAAAAAAAAAATTCAATTGTGGTGATGGGAGGCCCATGGAGTTACAACTGAGGTAGAAAAATGCACACAATGAAATGATGTTTTAAAAAAAATCATGAGTGTAGTGTAAAAATAAATAAATAAAACAAAGAGAAAAACAAATAGTTCTAAAGAAATTTTTCAAAAAAAAAATCAATGATTCTGATTTCTAGGAATTTGTTTTGAGTTTCAAGAAGGAAAATTTGAGATTTAGGGTCCAACATTTTGCCAACTGCCCCCTGGATCCAGCTGCATTCAAATGTAGAATTCCATAAACAGTTGTATAGAATTTAACCAGATTAAAAATAATTTCTCACTGGTCAAAGTATGTGAAGTTCTCATGGCATAGAGCTTGCAAGCCTATCCACATGTTAAGACCCTCATCAAAGAACCACTCACATGCACACACAAAATATCACCAAGCTATGGGACATCTACTGACACACCTTACATTCTTCTAGTTGATATCCATTGACACACCTTACATTCTCTTAATTCTCAATTTACTTTAAGGGAAGTGTTTAAGGAAAGTGTTTGACACTGATTTCATTTAAAAGCTTAAACTTGAGAAGCAGCTTTTTAAAAGAATAGATTTTGTGATAGAAAAAAAATTTGAATGTGTTTCTGGGAGCATGCAGTCTTTCTGCCCAAAAATCCAAGAATGAGCTTCCTTAAAAATGATGGTGACAGTGATTTACAAATTTCAATTTCTTCTAATCTTTACATGTACAACTTTAGAAATTTAAATCATCCTGAAAAATGGATATTGCCAACTGTTTCCAAATTTTAATGAACCCTCTAGAATTGGAGCTTAACAAAAACTTCCTCCACAAGCTATCCTATACTATCATTTTGGCTGAATTATTTTTCCACAAAGTACCAAATTCTTTTATTTTGTCTTTTGGATCTTTCCCAAATTGAACCTAAGACTTTAAATGTGCAAACAGGAGCCCTGTCTTCCTTGTTAAATATATCCCTGTCTATTTTGTGTGTGAAAAGCATCCTCTTGAAATGTTTCAATTTCCTAGTTTAGTAGTTATGCTTCCAGATATAATTATATTTTAGCCAAGGATATGAAGCTTCTCACTTGTAATTATGTGGTCTCATTAGGAAACTGGCTGTGCAATAGGAAATCAGTGATTAAACTTTCATTCAGCATAGTCTCTTCATCAGTCCTTGGAACAGGTGTCAGGATTATTCTCTGTTGATATTTTGCTTGGTTCCTGGACTATTAATCAGCTTGTTTAAAAAATTGGGATGATAGATTGTCTCTGCCTTAAATTCTTTATATTTTGTGAGTTGTCATGGCACTTAATATAATAGATAACTCCCTTTGGGTCATTAAAAACAAAAAGGTCAGGTTTTCCTTTTTTCCTGACACAGCAGAGCTCTGATTAACTGTTAAGACGATTTCTTCCATTGTGAAAGCTCTGATAGGATGAGAGTAATGTAACCAGTTATTTCAAACAGAAACAGGAACTTCCATAAGCCACTTCAAGTTGATATCATATTAGCTCATCCTAATACAATTATTAAAGATTTCTCAGAACTATTTCAATTAGGCTATATGTTGTGTAAAGAAATACATTTTTGGTAGAAGGTAAAAGGCATTCATAAACCCAATCTAATGATTTTGTAAATACTATAAAGTTCTTTAATGGGATATAACATAATACTACACATACTCTATACATGTTAGTGAGTTTATTCCTTTAATTCTTTTGTTCAGCTACTATGCAAATTTTGCCTTTAAAATCTAATTCATATTCATCCACTTTAAATTTCTTAATTTTGATGTGGTCCTTTTGTGTTCTTCAAAATTTCATTCATACTTCTACCCCTTCTATTTTTAATAACAACTTTTTATTAGGAGAAGAAAGAAAAAGAGGCACCTGCATCGTCATAGGTGGGCAGAAGAGCTGCCTATGTTCGCTTTATTGATGTGTAATTTACATTTAATAATTTTTTATATTTAAAGTGTACATTTTTGCATGTTTTGAGATGTGTATATACATGAAATCATCACCACAGTCAAGAAAATGAACACATACATCACCCTTAAGAGGGTGCTTCTCTTTTGCTTCCTTCTGTTCCCTCTCCCCGTCGGAACTCCCTAAACTCTATTCGGTAACTTTAATTGTTTGAAGTTTTATTTTCTAGAATTTAACATAAATGGAATCAGAGATTATACTTTTTTTTTTAATTTAGGGAGTCAAGCTGCTTTCATTCAGCATAATTATTTCATGATTCATCAGTGTGCTATGTGTGACAATAGTTCATTCCTTGTTTTGCAGAGTAGAATTTCAGTATATAGATAGAATTCTATTCACTTAATTCATTCACTTGTTTGTTGATGAGCATCCAAGTACTTTCCAGCTTTTGACTACTACCAGAAAGTTACTCTCAGCAGCTGTGTAAAAATATTTGTTTGGGTATGTTTTATTTCTTGTGAATAAATATCTAGAAGTTGAATGACTGGATCCTGGAGTTGGTATGTGTTTATCGTTTTAAGTAACTCCAGGGTTTCTAGAGGGGAGAGGGTGTGGGGACTAGGAATCGGTTGGTATAACTTTCAGTTATAAAATGAATAAGATCTGAAGATCTAATATGTAACATAAGGTAACTATAGTTGATAACACCATATTGCACAACTGAAAGTTGCTAAGAGGGTAGGACTTTGGTGAGGAGCAAAAAATTAGAAAAAATGCGAAGTAATGAATGGTGTTAATTAATGCTGTCAGGGGCAGGGGGTGGGGGGAATCTTTTCACAATGTAGATACATGCTGTCTACCAAAGTAAGAGGTAGAGTGGCCAACCATAAAATAGTCACAAAGATGAGTTTATTTTGGAATAGCAGAGATAAAGTAATTGTATTTCGGTGCACACAAACTGTAGCAAGTTACAGGTAAGTCCCTTGAGAATTTGGAGTAGGCTGTGTTTATGAGCAGGGAATGTAAAGAAGGGAGAATTCACTTAGGGTCTGTTAAAATAAAGAACAAGTGAAGACTAGCCCTGAAAACTCCCTCAACACACAAAATCAGTTTAGTCATATAAACAAAGCTTAATTTAGCTTATTTTGTGAGACTAACCTGACCTGGGTCATTTTGTGTTTATGTATGAAAGCCTAGTAAAACTTTCCAAGGGAAGTTTAAGTTTTCTATAAGCCAGGCATTTATGGGAAACACAGTTTCCCAGTCCTTGGTTTTTAAGTTTTTGTTTTCCCGAGGGCAGATGCATAAGACTTTCCAACTTTTATATGTTCTGTTCCCATTTTAGACTGAAATTCTTTAGCAGTGCTGAAAATTCATCACATTGTGAATTTTGAATAGCTGATACTTTTGTCAATTTTAGGTCAGTAAAGTTATTTAAAAAAAAATAATTGAATCTCTTTTTAAAAGGTTTATTTGTGCTTACAGAACTGGGGTACAGGCCAGCAGTGTGGTGAGAGGATTTACCAGAGACACAGTGGGAAACAGACAGGCAGATCTACTGAAATACACTGCTGAGGGAGTAGTGGGTGGGTCAGGAGAGGTCTGCCACATTATGTGGATCAGCTCCCTGGCGGGGGATCAAACTGGTGTTGCAGTGGCTTCTGAGAGCTTCATAATGTGGTGCTTCAATGGTTGCACCACCAGGGAAGGCCCAATAATTTTATCATTTTATACTCTCATTGTATGTATGTGGATCTTCTATACACATGCCAACACTTGGTATGGATGGGCAGCCTTTTTAATTTTTACTAATGCTAAAAGTGTGTAATGGTATCTTTTGTTCTGAGAGCTTCATAATGTGGTGCTTTAATGGTTGCACCACCAGGGAAGGCCCAATAATTTTATCATTTTATACTCTCATTGTATGTATGTGGATCTTCCATACACATGCTGACACTTGGTATGGATGGGCAGCCTTTTTAATTTTTACTAATGCTAAAAGTGTATAATGGTATCTTTTGTTTTATTGTTCCATTGATCTAGTGGTCTATCCTAATGCTGGCCATGGCCATGTTTGGCAACTTAATGAATATAACTTTTTAGGTTGAAAGAATGTATCATTAACCCTTCATGTTTGTTCTTGATTTAAAAGTGAAAAATTTTAGGTGACTTATTTTAGGTTCTTTGTACTTCCATATGAATTTTGCAATCAGTTTGTAATCTATATGAAAAAGATTGCCGAGGCTGTGACTGTAGTAAATGTATAGATTCATTTTGAAGAAATTGATTTTTTAACAATAATGAGTTTTCCAGTCCATGAATAGACTATTTCCACATTTGCTATTTAATTTCTCTTTGCAATGTTTTGTAACAGGTCTAGTACATCTTGGTGTAAGCTATGTCCCCATTATTTCAATACTAATGTAAATGGTATTCAGAGAACTTTTATTCATGCCTAATGATTATGGCATTAGTGGCTATACTAATTTTTATATGCAGTTCTTATATTCTGCAATCTTATATTCACACATTAATAAGTTGTTATTTTTTGGTGTAGATGCAATGAATTTTCTACACAGACAACCTTTTTATCTGCAAATGAAGACAGTTTTACCTCTTCCCTTCCAATCTGGATATGTTTTATTTCTTCCCTATTAAGCTGATTGGTACTGCACTATATGGCTGAGAAAATGTGTGGAATTAACATTCTTTCTTTTTCCTGATTAGAGGGAAAGTAGTCTCACCTCTAAGCATGATATTAACTGTAGCTTTTTAAGTGCCCTGTACCAATTTATGGAATTAATTTCACTTGAATTTTCTCAAAGATTTGTGTTTTGTTGTTTTTTTTTTAATTCAAAAAGACATTGAAATTTATCAAATGCTTTCTCTGTGTCTACTCAAAGTCTTTTTGTTTAGTGTTAGTAATTTTAATATGTAAGTATAGGATGTTTTCCTAATGTCAAACCATTTTTTTTTAAGTTTTGTTGCTTTATTGTTAGCATATAACAGGGTATAAGTTAAGGTGTGCATCATGTCAATTTTATGTGCTATGTATTACAAAATGAGTACTATCATTGTGTTAGCTAACACCTCCATCATGTCACATAATCATTTCCTTTTGTGTTAAGAACATTTGAGGTCTAATGTCTTAGTAACTTTCAAGTATGTAATATAGTGTTGTTACTATTATATAAAATCACATTATATCATATATTATGTTTATACATTAGAGTTCTAGAACTAACTCTAGACCATGTCTTCTTTTTCCAGTCATATGTTTATGAACATTTTAGTTGTTTCCATACCTTGGTTATTGTAAATAATGCTTCAGTGAATGTGAGAGTGCAGATATCTCTGTGAGATCCCAATTTCGATTATTTTGGGTCTGTACTCATAAGTGAGATTATTGGGTCATATGTTAATTTCATTTTTAATTATTTGAAGATTCCCCACACTGTTTTTTCCATAGTACACCATTTACATTGCTGTCAAAAGTACACCAGGGTCCCTTTTTCTCTACAACCTTGTTAATATATACTATTGTTTGCCTTTTGATGATAATCCCACTTTAAAAGGGATGAGGTGGTGCCATTAAGTTTTTGATTTGCTTTTTACAGATAACTAGTGATGTTGAGTATCTTTTCATGTAACTTTTGGCCAATTTTATATCTTTGGGAAATTGGTCTATTCGTTTTCTCTGCCTGTTTTTAAATCAGATTGTTTGGATTTGTTTGTTTGTTTGTTATCAAATTATGTGAGTTCTTTATATATTTTGGATACCTACCCTTTATCATATATATATGATTTGCAAATACTTTCTCCCATTCCTTAGGTTGTTGTAATTTTGTTTGTTTGTTTGTTTGCTATGCAGTGCTTCTTTGATGTAGTTCCATTACTCATTATTGTCTTTGTTGCTTGTGATTTTGCTATAATATCCCAAAATATCATTACCAAGACTAATGTCAAGAAGCTCATGTCCTGTAATTTCTTCCAGTAATTTTATGGTTTCAAGTTTCATATTTAAATTTTCAGTCTTTTTCAGGTAATTTTAGCATGATACAAGAGAAATGTCCAAATTTACATTTCTCCATTTAATTAGCCAATTTTCCCCAAAACATTAATTGAAGAGACTGAGATGCTGAATTCCCTTGTCAAATATTAGTGTATCCTAGATACAAGTTTTACTTCCATTTATTCTTGTTTAATTGCTAGTAGTGTTCTTTTGTGTTTCCATAAAAAAATAGGAATTTTCTTTATTTCTGTTAAAATTGCCATGGAAATTTTAATCAACATTTATTGAATGTACAGATATATTTGTGTAATATGAAATTTTAACAATATTAACTTCAGATTTAATGAATATGGGACATCTTTTTATTTGTTTTTGTATTCTTTGACTTCTTTCAACAAGTCATAGTTTTCATTGTACTCATCTTTCACTTCATTTGTTGAGTCTATTCATAGTTATTTTTATTGTTTTGATGCTTTTGTGAATGGGATCACTTTCTTTAATTCATTTTTAGGTTATTAGTTTTAATGTGTAGAATTTCAGGAATAAACCCCACTTGGTCACAACGCATTATATTTTAATACTAAATTTTTAGGATAGTTTTTAAGTTCAAGTTGAATTGAAGGGAAGGTGTAGAAATTTCCCACATTCTCTCTGCTCCCAAACATCCACAGCCTTTTCCACTATCAACATCCCCACTAGAGAGATTCATTTTTTTCAATGATGAATCTGCATTAATATATTGTAATCACTCAAATTTCATAATTCACCTTAGGTTTCAGTCTTGGTGGTACATTCAATGGGTTTGAGCTAATCTATAGAGATATGTTTCCACCATTATGGTATCATACAGTGTAGTTTCATAGCCCTAAATGTCATCTGTGCTCTGCCTTTCCATCCCTTTCTTCCTTCAACATCTGGCAAACACTGATCTTTTTACTGTCTCCATAAATTTTACCTTTCCTACAATGTCACACAACTGAAATCATATATATTCATTTCAGATTGCCTTCTCTCACTTAGTAATGTGTATTTAAATTTTTATTTCCATGTCTTTTTGTAGTATGATAGCTCATTCCTTTTTAGTGCTGAATCACATTCAGATCTAAACTGTAGCTGTGCCACAATTTATCCATCCACCTCATGAAGAACATCTTCAGTGCTTCTGTATCCTGGCAGTTAAAATAAAACTTCTATAAATATATATGTCCAGTTTTTTGTGGAACAAGACCTGTGTATGGATCCACTGAATGTGGGTAAATAACTAAAAATGCTACTGCTGACATATTTGACAAGAGTAGGTTTAGTTTTGTTTTTTTTTCTTTTATAATTTTGTAATCTTTATTTTTTATTATTATTATTACAAAAGTTTATTTTTACATCATTTTGCACATTTTTTTTTCCGTCTCGATTGTAATCCCCGCGGGTTTCCCATCATCAAATCACCCGTGTGCCACAACCATAGTCCCATGCATTTCCCTCCTCCCCCCCCCTTAAGAGTATGTTTAGTTTTGTAAGAAACTACCAAAACTACCTTTCAGCGTGGTTGTATCATTTTGTACTTCAAACATCAATTGACAAGAGCTTCTATTGTTTCATTTTCTAACCAGAATATGCATTTTCTTTTCATATAGTGTTGTATTTGATTTACTAGAATATTTTATCTGAATTATATTTCCCTTGAAACAACATCCCTATGAAGTTTGGGATGTTTTTACTTTTTTTTTTTTTTTTTACACAAACTAGTTGTTTCCTATCTTGTTATGTGACTACTCAATTGTTATAATCTTAAGATGTGTGAATTCTTAGAAAATATGCTAGATTTATCAACAAACTTGGCAAAGTCACTACATTTAAGGATAACATACCAAAGGAAACAAAAAAGAACATTTCTATGTACCATAAGTAAACAAATAGAAATGAAAATTTAAAACTATATCATAAAAATATTTTTTTCTTTACTTTAGGTCTGGACTAATCACTCTATAACTATCTATTCATTCTATTCAGCACTATTGTGTACTTACTACGTCCCAGGCACTACCAATCACAGTATCCTTTATTAGATGAACTTTGCACCAAGTTCTTGATATTAAGAACTAGTATAACCCAGTCAGAGAGATAGAAAATTGTGCCCAAGATTCAGATTCAACATTTAATTGTGTATAAGAATGTACTATAGGAATCCTTAACTTTCGTCAAGTATATAACTCTTGAGCTAAAACAGGTGTTTCAGATAAACTAAGTAGGAAAAGTTAACAAAATAAAAAAACATAATAGCATATCAAAGAAGATAAACAAGAGGAGATAAACAAGAGGCAGCATGTCATGTTTTTGAGATTACTGGGGGTGAGGATGGTAGATGATAAGCTCATGAAAGTGGACATATTTCATATAATAGAGAACATTATGTTACAGTCAACGAATTTTTATCCTATTGATGTTGGAGATCAGACTTATTTCAAAAGCATTAGTTAGAGGGAAGCTAGGTTTTTATTTGTTTTGTTTTTTGATGCTATAATAGGTATATTTTTAAACTTTCATTTTTTATTATTTTCTTCTGGTACATAGAATTTGTTTTGTTTGGTATGTTGTCCTTAAATTCTATGACTTTGCCAACTTCATTGATTAAATGTATGTATGTTATAAGAATTCACACATCTTAAAAAAAAAAAAGTTATATTTGTTTATGCATACAAAACTGGGGTATAGGCCAGAGGTGCAGAGGCAATGAGAGGATTCACCAGAAACAGAGTTGGGGACAGGCAGATCACCGAAGTACACTTCTGAGGGGAGCAGCAGACAGGTCAAAAGAGGTCTACCATGCCGTGTGAATCACCTCCAGTCCTGGGATGGAACTTGCACTGAAGCAGCTGCATCTGGCTTGCACTACTGCATCCTAATCCATTGCACCACCAGGGAGGGCCAAGAATTAATACATTTTAAAATTATTCCAATTGAGAAAAAACTTTACATCCTCTTTCTAATCTATGTGTCCCTGATCATTTATTTCCACACAACTAATCTGATTAGGGCCCCCCAATATAATGCTGAATCTAAATGGGAAAAGGCAATAGCCTTTATGGTCTTTTTTAGTAGTGACCAACATTGTCCTACTAAATGTGGTACAAGTTATAGGTGGATGTGTTTCATCAGGTTGAGAAAAGCCTATTCTAAGATTGCTGAGTCTTTATCATAAATTAGTGTTAAATTAGAGTCATATGATTGAGTCATATACTGTATTAATTCAGATGATCATATCATGAATTTTATTCAAATCTTAAATTTGTTTTCTGGAGCTAAATCCCACTTAGTTTTATTCTGTTACCATTTTTATACTTGTGACTGGCTTTGATTTGCTAATATTTTGATAATCACTTCGGCATATCCATTTGTAAGGGATATTGGTCTATAATTTTCTTATATTTGTTAGGCTTTAATAAGAGGGTTTATTATGAACTCATAATGTATACTGGATTTTACTTGTCTCCTATTTAATTTGTGGGAGAATAGGATTATATCTCTCTTAAATGTTTACTGGTACTTACTAGTGAACATTTCTGAATCTGAAGTTTTCCTTGTATAAAGACATACAATTATGAATTGAGTTTCTTTATTAGTTATAATCAACTGAGTTAATTCTGGTATACTTTCAAAGTAATTTAAACTGTTTTATAAAGAATTTGTTCATTTAAAATCTGTATTGTCAAGTTACTGTTATCAAGTCATTCACAAGATTTTTAATGTCTTTAAGATCTGTTTTGTGATATCCCTTCTTTTGTTGCATATATTTGTAATTTCTATTTCCCTTTGTTTTTAAATATCACCATTCATTTATCAATTTTATTTTTATTATTTAAAGAAGTATTGCTTGTTTCTATTTCATTGAATCTTGCTCTTACCTTTATTTCCTTTTTAATTTTGTTCCTTGTTTCTTAGGTTGACCTCCTAGATATTTGATTAGACCTTTCTTTTCTAGCACAGTTTTAAATTATGAATATATCTTTAAACAGTGATGTAGCTGTACCCCTCACAATTTGATGTGTCATATTTTCCTTTGCATTCAATTCAGAGTATTTGCTTATTTCCCAGAGTTATAACATATCTCCATTCATACTCAAGGATCCTTTCTTTGTACAATCACTTCACACCTTGCCCCATACATTCTGGCTGTGTCAATATCCTGGCACTCCAGGGTGCTCTTAGTCCAGTATATCATACGATCTTTGGGGGTGGTGGTGTGGTATATCACACCACCTTCTTTCTCTATGATAGAAAGATGTCCCCAGGAAAAAGCAGGATAATAAGTGGCTTAGTCAAAGTATTTCCTTTTTTCTCAACTATGACATCCCATTTAATCTAAGAATTGTTACCCTTTCATATAATTTCCAACTTTATAGTTGTGGGTGGTAGAGTAAAGCCAATAACAACAACCTAAATATTGAGTATTTAGTCTGCTTCTAATTTTTTATCATCAAATGTAACACAAGATGAACATCTTATCGTGAATACTCCATTAAAACTTTCTTTAAATTATTTCATTAAATAATTTTCTGTGACTTTCTTTTTCTAGAATCTTAATGATATGGGTATGATTTCCATAAGGTCAGCCCAAGGAGATTTTATACTTTCACTTTTTAATTTTTTTTCCTCTTTGTTGTTCTGTTCACTTGTTCTCATCCACTGTGCTTTTAAGTTCAATGCTTATCTACCCTACTTGCACTTATCTATAGTTAAGGCCTTCCAGTATATATTCTAATTCAGTGATAGTATTTTAATATCCATTATTTAAACTCAGAGCAGCCTCTTATTTTCACAGGTTTTTACTGTATTTCTAATTTTCATCATTCATTGTTTTTCTTTTTTTTTCTTTCTTTTTTTTTTTTGAAGATTTATTTATTTGTGCATACAGAAGTGGGGTACAGGCCAGAGGTTCAGGGGCAGTGAGAAGCAGCGGGCGGGTCAGGAGAGGTCTGCCACACCATGTGGTCACCTGGGGGGGGGGGGGGCAGACAGGAATCAAACTCATGGAAAGTGGCTTTAGCTTCTTAGTGCTGTGTTTTAACCCACTGGCTACCAGGGAGGGCCCTCATTGTTTTTCTTAATTTGCTAGCATTGTTGTCAATATTAACTTAAACTCCTCTTCAGACTTATTCCATAATTTTGCTGAATTGGGAATTCTTTCAGGGTTTGCTTTATTTTTTCTTGCATATTTGTGGTATCTTTTTCTGTTGTCTCCTCATTTCCAGTTTTTATATCTTTCCAAGTGCATATGTGCAGGACACATGTGACAGTCATCCATTTCTATTTCAAGGGCTGTTCACTATGTTTAATTGTTGCATGGTTGTGAGTGTGTAGAGTAGGTGAGTTTGTTTGTCTTCAGTTTGTGCCATGTTAGTGGACTCCTGTCACTTTAATTTAATGTATCTTTATGAATGGTTGCTCTAAATATCCCATCATATCTGAGCATCATGTTTAACATTCTCCTTAAATACTTTGCCAAGTAACACTATGAATACATTTGCTGAAATATGTGAGTTGAAACTTACTGGACACATAATTGCCTTTTTATTGGTAATTTTACTAGATGCCTCATAACTTTGGCCACATTTTTCTTTTTTTTTACTTTTTACTTTTTACTTTCCTACTTAGTGGTTGTTGTTCTCCTTGATATACTCCATACTACTTGGGGCCAATCTTCCAGCTGGATCTTTGTGGATTTTCAGTCAATTCTAAAAAGCAATCTGTGCCAGTCAGGTTTTTCATGACAAGTGGAGGAAAATAACTGGATCTCTTAAACATAAAAATAATTTAGCAGAAAGACATTCAGGCCTCACATGATAGGCATACAAATAAGAACAAGAAACTTGGGAGGCTAGGTGCTAGAAGATTAAAAAAGGTCAGATTACAGGAAAACTTAGTGCTTTAGTCACCACTATTATGGATCTGACTTGAAAATATATGCATTTTTTTTTTAATTTTATGTCACTCCCTCAAGCTTCCAAGTTTGTGACTTAGTAGCTAAGTTTAGGAGACATACAAGCTCTCTTTAGTCCCTGGCAACAATAGAGAGAAAGTCTTTCCTACCTTCCAAGATTAACCTTATATTAATAAAGCGGCATGCAAAAATAATGCGATTAAACAAGTTTCATCCTGATTTCTTAATAAAAATTAGAATCCTAATAGGAAGAAAAGTATCTTGATTTCCATAAAGCAAAATTCAAAATAAAAACAAAATCCTTTTATTTTATCTCTATATTCCTGATGTTGTTATGTAGTCATTAAAGGAGGGACAGCATTAAAAATGTAGAAAAATGGTAAATTTGGATTTACCCTTGAAGTTGGAAAAAACAAACTGATAGAACAACCAACACAAGGAACATTTATTATATTAAAAAAAAGCATGGTTATGGTTATGCAGGTGAGGGGGTTTAAGTACCTTTTAACTCTATAGCCTTAGGTAAGTTACCCTCTCTGATTCTAGGCCTTTTCAGGCACCAAGAAGATACAATCACATTGCCTCCCAGGTTTGTTGTGAAGGTTAAAGGAAAACATGTATATGAGCCATCCACTATAACACACTAATTCACAGTGGTTACTTACTTTGCTCTTCTCTGTAGAATACCATCTAACTCCTGCAACACCCCTATCATGTGATCTAAAATGGATCACAGTTCTCAAATATGCTAAGTGAATGGACCTCATCCGGAAGAGTGGTTGCTCTCAAGCTCATGATGTGTGTTTGAGATTGTTATTGAGAGTGTTGGCATAGAGATATAAATTTTTTCCTTACATTTCTTGTTTTCTACTACAGTCTCTGTGTTCCCTTGCTCTCTTCCATGTTGTCCCAAAAGGAAAGATTTCCTCTTCTCTTGGAACTGAATACTATTCCATTGAGCACATTGAGCACATTCTTTACCCAGACTTCTGTCGAGTCCATGTGTTGACAATTGTGTATAATGGTACTGTAAACATAGAGGTGCATAAATCTGTTTTTATTTGTATTTTTATATTCTATAAAGTAAATAATCAAGCAAGAGATTGAATTGCTAGTTTATATGGTAGTTGAATTCTTAATTTTCATGTGTCTAAATTTAATAGGAATGAAACTGTTATCTGAAGAATTTATTCTCATTACAAATTTGTGATTAATTTTGAGGTAGAGTTCAATAATTCATAGTATTAACCACATCCCTGGGTAAACTTGATGAACTAGTCCTGTGAGTTTTTATTCTCCCCTCCCCTCACTTGAAAGGTTAATGGAAGAGGTGTTTTTACCTTTCATGGATTTTGCCCATCATCTATACAGCAGTAGACGGTGACTGTGTGTTAGTTATAAAGCAGGACTGCATATGGGTGATAAGTTACCAAAATCAGTTTATAAATTTGTCCTATCTGGAAAAGTAGTGTTTAAAATGTTTGCCAAGCCCTGAGGTTAAGCTTACTTCTTCATTTCACTGTTGGTTGCCCTTTTGATTCATGGTTATAGTCAACAAAGTAGTGTTCATACTTCCATAATATAATATAGCTGCCCCTGAGGTATTTGTTTATGAGATATGAGCAAATTTGAAGATTCCACTTTTAAATTTTCCACAGAAAATTTAGAATATAGAAACTTTCTGGTAATGATGAAATTTTGCTTGCAAGTTCTAAATGGATCAGCCTGCAACAAGCTAGAGTCAAATTATGAATATTTTTTCTACTTAATGCTCATATATTCTGAAGGAGTCAGTGTAGATTGGGTCCTTACTTTTTTTTTTTAAGATTTGTTTATTTGTGCATACAGAACTGGGGTACAACCCAGAGGTTCAGGGGCAGTGAGAGGATTCACCAGAGACAGCATGGGGTGCAGAACAGGCTGATTGGCGGAAGCACACTGCTGAGGGGAGCAGCGGGTGGGTCAGGAGAGGTCTGCTGGGCCATGCAGGCAGGGATGGAACTCATGCTGAAGTGGCTTTAGCTTCTTGGTGCTGTGCTTTAATCCGCTGCACCATCAGGGAGGGCCCTGGGTCCTTACTCTTAATCTGTAATGCATTGCTCTCACTTCTCAGTCTACAATTAGACTATTACCAAAACCTGGATAGGAACTGAGTCTTTGTAGCTGTTTTATCCTCACTTAAACACATTGCCTAGAACTTAATAGATTTCTAAAATTTAGAATGAAGAGGCAAAAGTGAAGGAAAAAAAGGGGAGGAGGGCCTTCCCTGGTGGTTCAGTGGGGTAAAGCACAGCACTATGAAACTAGCCACAGCCACTTCAGCATAAGTTCAATTCCTGTCCAGGGAGGTGACCCACATGGCACAGCAAACTTCTGCTGTCTCTCCCACTGCTCCCCTCAGCAGTGTATATTGTCAGCCTGTTCTGCTCCCCACTCTGTCTCTGGTGAATTCTCTCACCACCTCTGCACCTTGTCCTATATCCCAGTTCTGTGTGCATAAATAAATCTTAAAAAAAAAAAAAAGAAAAGAAAAAGGGGGATGATAAAAGGAAGGTTGGAAAGGGTAGGAGGGAGTGGATAAAGGAAGAAAATGGAAAGGAAGGGAAATGTTTGGAGATGTGTTTTATGTGTAGAAGATTTGTGAATGTGACTAATAGGATGCCTCAGTTTATGAAAATAGATAATGAGCTATTTTAATTGACAAAGATTTTTAGGTAATAATAAAATTAGGAATTAGGCATTTTTGAGCAAAAGTAGAATCACATTCTCAGATATCAATAGAATTGCCCTAGATTTTGTTTTATGGCACATTGGACTTCCTGCTGTGCTTCTGAAATGAAAATATTAAATGAATACCACCTAAGAATATTTCAAGCTTGTAATTACTCAATATAATAAATGGTAATTAGCAAAACATCAAAGTGCTATTTATATTTTAACCTAATCATAGAATTTGTCACAACTAGCAATATAATTTTCTCCTTGTGTCTATTTTTTCCCCCATTGGGAAAAAAGGACTTGAAAGAGAGAACAGACTATAGAGAATGTCATCTTTTGCTTTCAGAAAATTAAAAAAATTTAATAAAATATTCAGAAATTCTGTTATTTTGTTTCTTAGTTTTGGCCCTTTTTTTTTTTTTTTCCTAAAATAAAACCCAACCAACACACGGTTCTTTGAAATCAAGTGAACTGGAAATCTATGAAACTGTTCAGATGCCACTCCAAGTAAGCTGGTAAAAGACTGGTATATAGAAAGATGGGTACATTGTGCATTTAGTTTCTCATCCATATCCCACTCTGACCCCAATGTCACTAATATGTCACTTCATTTCTCAGAAACTCAGAACTTTAATCTTGTAGTTGATTGACCAAAACACTCAAATTTAATTTATAAGAATTTAGAATTGACAGTTCTTCTTTGTCAATTAATTGCATATACCAGCACCTTTTCCCAAAGGTTTTATGCCCTAAGCTCAGTGACTTACACTTCCTATCCTTATTTTAATCACCAGAAAGTAAATTTTATTGTAATACTTCACATGGCTTTTAAGAAAAGTAAATGAGAAACTACAGATAATATAGCAACTGGTCCTACTTTGGGATGAGAAAAGCACAAGGGTCCTACTTTTGGGATGAGAAAAGCACCCATGATGGTTCATGGGTGCATTGGTGGTGGAAATTTCACGGGGACTACATCTGAAAAGAAAAAGCAAACATTGTACAAAAATGAAAAATAATGTAAAAAAATTATTAAATAAATAAATATAGCAACAGGTACCTAGAAGCAACCACTGTTTGTTAATGAACCCTGCTTGTTGGGGAATGATTTGTGACTTTTCAATTTCACTAAATATAGTGGAATAAAAAAAATTAGAAGCAATAACTTTGTAACTGTAAGTGGGACGCCTTCCTTTTCCTGATATCACTGATAAAATGGGAAAGATTTGAAATTTCTAAAACGGAAAGCCTAATAGCTTTGATTATTGATAATCTGCCTTTTCCTGCATCCCTGATGTTTATATTTTTATTGGTTGTGCTGGAAAACTAATACCAAAGATACAAAGCTTACAAAATGCAGCTGACAGACATTTAACTAATGCTCTGAGCTCACAATGCTGAGCATCTTCTAGTTTATGTAGGCTACGCAGAAGGCAAAGCAGCATGCTTCCACTGGGAAAATAAAGCATAAACTAGAGACCGAGTTTAAAGAGCAACAGATCAACAAGTACAACTCAATAGCCTATGAAATAAGTGCCTATGTGCTGAAGGGATCCTTTGGAAAGCTTTTTAAAGCAATGAGATAAAACTAAAAGGATAGCAGTGATGTGCATAAAGAAAGACAAGAAGTACAAAATTCAATTAGAAAGCACTTACGGCCAAATCAAGAATCGGGAAATAGAATTTGTGAATACTTGAATTTTTCTACATTTTTCAAATTTTATTTTCATTTTTATCATGTTTTGAATCACATATAGCAGTATTTTATCAATGAGTTCTTCATATCATCACTCTATTTAGAATCTCTTGTACACACAAAAATTTAATTAAAAATTATCAGTATTTTTTAGGCATAATTCACATTCAGTAAAACATATTTTTCTTTCATAGTATGCAATTTTTTGAAAATAAGGATAGATTTTACTTTTCAAGAGTCTTGTTTTCAGACAAGTCACTCAAGTAGTAATTAGAAAACTCAATAGTATAGGAAAATAGAAAAAAAAGTTAACCCAATTGGAAATCATATTGAATTTAGTAAAACTCACTTCATTTCTAAGAATAAGTTTCAGGAATTATAAATTTGACTACAGAGTTAATTACCAGAAGGCTAGGGCCCAAGTGGATTATGGTGGAAGATTATTGATGCATTAATGTTAGGTGTGATGTGATAACACATCTCTGAAGAGGGGTGAATCTACACCTCTAAATCATATGCAGTGTTTTAAACCAATGTTACCTCAATTTTTAAATTATATAATTAAAAATTAATAAGATAAAAGTCAGGGAAAAATTCAGGCTGTAGCTTTACACTTGATAAATGTATAGAGGACACCATCCCTACCAGCAGGGTCCTTGACCACTCATCAGTAAGTGACACACTCTTGTTTCTACCTCTCTGCCCCTTTCTCCACTAAGCATTATTTTTGTAAGTGTGGGTTGGTTTGTCTTGTTAGTTTGCTTTGTTTTGTTAGTTTTGTTTTGTATTGTTAGTTGTTTTGTTTGTTTGTTTGTTTTTTCCCTTTGCATTGCACATAAAAGTGAAACCATCCAGTCTGTCTTTTTCTTTCTGAAGTATTGTGCACAGCATATCACCTTAAGTCCCATCTAAGTTGTTGGAATAAGAGAGTGTTTTTTGTTTGTTTGTTTGTTTTTGTTTTGTTTTTTAAGATTTATTTATTTGTGCATACAGAACTGGGGTACAGGCTAGAGGGTCAGGGGCGGTGAGAGGCTTCACCAGAGACAGAGTGGGGAGCAGAACAGACAGATCAACAAAGTACACTGCTGAGGGGAGCAGTGGGTGGGTCAGGAGAGGTCTGCCATGCCATGTGGTCACCTCCGGGGTAGGCGGGAATCGAACTCATGGGGAAGTGGCTTTAGATTCTCAGTGCTGGGCTTTAACCCGCTGCGCCACCAAGGAGGGCCAAGAGAGTGGTTTTTAAGGCCTTGCCTGTTCCCTTTGTTTTCATGTACATTTTCAATAGTTTATTTAAACCAAGAAGAAGAACATTTATTTTAAACCATTTTTGTTGTAAAATTGGTATTCAAATAAATTTTCAAATGATGTCATTGAATTAGTATTTCTTATGAATAGTTCATAAACCTCTCTAAGTAGAATAAACACCCCCCACACCATATATATGTATATACACATATATGTACATATACACAGATTTGCATATATATATATACATAAATATGTATATATACAAATTTATATATAGTCTTTGAGGAAATGAATGAATGATAATACAAAAAGTACAAAACTTGTGTTAGTAGGAAACCTAGTGTTTCCTCACCTCACACTGCCAAAAACAAGTCTGTTGGCTTTTGATGTCAACAACCTAGGCTAATGTTCAATACACACATTTGGGAGACACAGATTCTATACTGGCTGCTAGGAATACAAACTTTGGTGACTGGATGTTTTGAACTAGTTTGGCTCAATCAATTAGAAGGGCTGATAAGGACTTAACTGTGATATAAAAGCCATCATATCCAGTAAAACTTTGCATGAGTCAACTGTATGATTCTATTGTTTTGTATTATACTTTCCCTTGGCTTATAGTGCTGCACCCACAGACAAACTTCATAAAATCCTATGGTCAGGTCATATAGTAGACAGATTATAAAATTAACTTTGTTATTTTGACTTGGTCTAATTTTGTTACTTTTCTTGGTTACAAATGCATGACCACAAATCTGAACAGAATTGATAAGTGTTTTACTTTTTTTTTTTTTTAAAGATTGATTTATTTGTGCATACAGAACTGGGGTACAGGCTAGAGGCTCAGGGGCAGTGAGAGGCTTCACCAGAGACAGAGTGGGGAGCAGAACAGACAGATCAACAAAGTACACTGCTGAGGGGAGCAGCGGGTGGGTCAGGAGAGGTCTGCCACGCCATGTGGTCACCTCCGGGGCAGGCGGGAATCGAACTCATGTGGAAGCGACTTTAGATTCTCAGTGCTGTGCTTCAACCAGCTGCGCCACCAGGGAGGGCCCGATAATTGTTTTACTTTTTATGGAGAGTAGGTCTTTTCTTTTTGTATCTGAGCACCTAGTACTCTGCCTGAAACAACTGTGGTGCTCAATTACATTTGTAGAAGTAATATGTGAGCTATTAGATAAGTCACTGATCAATGATCAGTGAAAGGTCATCACTATTGTTTTAAATTAAATTGAACAATAGGCCAATAGCATCATGTATTTATAGTGTAATTTATATTATAATAAGCAATTATGCAAATTTATGTATTTCCATTTATAGAAAGTAGCAAAAAAGCCATACTAGGGCACAGAAGGGTGCTTGCAAAGCAAGTAAGTTTCTAATATTGTTCAGTTGTCTGGGAGGGCCTCCTTGGTTACTCGGATTAAACCTCAGCACAATGAAGGTATCCTCAGCCATTGCAGCACAACTTTGATTCCCCAGACAGGGAGGTGACCCACATGGCTCAGAGATCTCACCTGACCCGCCCACTGTTCCTCTCAGCAGTGTACTTCCTCAATCTGCCTGTTCTGCTCCCCACGCTGCCTCTGGTGACTGCTCTCACCATCCCTGTACCTCTGGCCTGTGTCCCATCTCTTGTTGCATAAATAAATAAAATAAATATTTAAAATAATTGTCTGGGAGCTTGGAGATTATGTTTGTAAGCACTTCCTGTCTCTTGGTCCTTTAGTATAGAATTTCTTCCAGTATCCCACATGGCAATTAAGAGACTGAAAAGGATCACAACTTATGAAAACATATTTGTTAGAAAAGAATAAATTTGATTTCTTTCAGAACATCCTCAGGAAAGAAGTAACATTATTTTTGGCATGAATGGAACCCAGGATGGATCCAAAGTTGACTAACATTTTTGCTTACAGAATGTCAAAACTTGGTTCTATAATGTGAACATTTCAACCACCTATGTGTAGTGTATTTGTCATTAATAGCATCAACATAACTCCTGTTTTGAATTTCAAAATGGTCATTTTGTGGAAGGTACAGAAGTATTTTCTGTAAGGATATATTTCAGTTTTTTGCACTTTAGTATAAGGTATATGCTAGACTATCACCCCTTGACATTTTACCATCCTTGCTAAAATGGCACACTGCAGTATCTCACCTGTGTATTTTAAGGAGTTCTCCACATTGATTTCCGAGAATACTTGAAGCTCAGGTCACAGGACACAAGGATGTAGCATTTGGGGTAAAGTCAGTTTTAATACCTGTGTGCATGACTGTGCAGCACATAATCACTCACATGAGTTCCTTCCAGACTCAGCATAGCAACCATTTCTGTTTAACTACTTAGGAAATAATAATCATAGCAAATTTGTTTTGTATGTGCTTAACTAAATATGGTTTTTGGAGCTAAAACATAACCTACTGGTCCCTGGGAAGACAAATAAGCAAATCTATTTATCTCTTTATGTTTCTATTGAACATAAGTGACATGTTCAATGTCACTGTATTTATTTAAGTGATACAATACAATAACTATTGTTGGTGTTCCTCTTTTTTCCCCTTGAGTGTAAGTCAAATATGCTTATCAAGTTTAAAGACCATGTTTTCTATATAGACATTATAATATTACCACCCACCAAATTGGTTTTCTATTTACTTTTCTGGGCAATGGCCATTCCTCTGTATATAGTCTCTGACCACAAATTCCTGTTGGTTACTGTGTTATAGACTGTGTCTTGACATGGGTAATGGTGGCTGCTGAATATAGCACCTCACATAGGTCCCTCAAAAGTATGTCTCACACACTATCTTGAGAGGTTGCAATTTGTATACCAAGGATGTTGATTCTGACTAGAGTGTCAGAACTCACAAAGAAAACTATCCTTGATCTAGAGCACGATGTGGATTTTCTTGTGACTGCTGATGGATTTTTTTCCCTGTTAAGGCTCATTGTCTCAGTATCCTGAGAATATTATGGGTAGAGTCAGAAAAATACTCTAAGTAATCCAAGCAGTCATATATGGAAAGAGGGAAAAAAAATGTTATTTATCAAAAATGTTATTTATCAAATGTTATTTATCAAAAATGTTATTTATTCTGGCAACTCAAATAGAGCTGAAATATGCACAATAAAAAAAAATCTTCCATCTTCTAACTTTGATGTTTAAAGCATCTTGCAAAGCATTTCTAATCCTCCGCAGACTCCTCTATGACACCTTTATTGATTGAGCAGTGATGCCTTTTAAACAAAGGAAGGGCATGGGACAGTATTTTTCAGCTAAAATGAAGAAACACCTTGTGTGTTGCAGGTTCATTTCAAGCACTTGGCTTGTGGGACGCTGAGAGACGCTGCTGCCCATGACATGTTGGAATTATCATGATCAGCTATCCAGTCTGGATTTCACCCAGTGGTCAAGAGCTCTGCATGGTGGACAGCAAGGGTTGGAATTTCAAAAAGAGTAAACCAGGTAAGATTTGAAGGAGGCAGCTGATCATTTATCATTTGCTCTAGGGCTGTAGTGTGTTGCCAAGATTGTTGAATAATGTATAGCTTTCTATTTGCTTTCTAAGTCCATGAACAGTTTGTTGAAGAATAGATTCAGGAAATGTATATAGTAATAATTGAGTCCCTTTTTCTCAAGAGAAGAGAGTGGTTATTTTAAAATGCACATAAGGCAGACACAGACTACTATGGTTGCTAGTTTAAAGCAACAGCCAACTATCTCAAGCTATAGATTTCCTCTAGCTAACTACTCCACCCTGTAATGGAGTGTTATACTTTTGAAGATGCAGTAAAGTGTTGCCTCTATTTAAATTTACATGATATAAAATAGCAGTCCATGGCATATGATATTGTATTATTTAAGTTTGCATCAATTTAGATTACTCAGTTATTCTTTTACTTCTGTGACAGTATTATGATAACTTTGTTCACCTGAGTATTATTTAATATGGTGACACAATTACTGTTATTATGGTTGCTAAATTTTAAAATAGTCTTATTCAAATATTATTTTCTTCTACTTTTGTGTATTATGCTATAAATTTCTTCTCAGCTAATTTCCATACTTTGGTCTGATCTTCTTACATTTTTCTTCAGTGCTTTTCCTTCTCTATAACATAATTTAGATTTATCAACAATTTTAACCACAAGTTATTCCTGTCCTATGACTTTAAGGCCATCAAAGCTTTTTTGTCTTCTTTGAATTGTATGCATCCCAAAGCAAGATTATCTTTCAATTTGATATAAAAACATGAAACATTAGAAAATTAAAACAATTGAAGGGCATTATTCTAAGTCATTTAATTCTTTAGGGTCTTTTTACAAATAGAACTTTTCACTTTCTGGAAATAAAATAAATAGAGTTCAATTACTAACTTGAGCCTAATATGATTATTTGGAGGTAAATAAGAACCTTTAGAGGGCTAGTATGCTACTAGTAATCTATAATGTACTACATACCCCCCTGCCATCACCTTATCTATATATAAAATGATAGCATAGAAGTTCGAAACTCAGTCATGAACTAAACAAATTAAAATTTGTTGGCTGTAGTGTAGACACTCATGATGGAAAATCCCTATTTAACTCATTGAGTTAGTAATGATGGTTTGTTATGTTAACTAGCTTGGTAGGTCACCAAAATTTAGAATAGTTCTTCCAATATGCTCTTCAAAGTGTTATCAAAATGCAGGACACTTTTATGGAATGAAGCTCACTGTAGTCCCATGCTTCATAACTTTAGTATCTAGCATCTAATTATAGCAAGCACAGTTGCTTCATAATGGGCTTCAAACTCTTAATCTTTTATCTTAAATCATTTGGTCCAAAATAAAATTCATCTTTATTATGTTTCATTCAATACTTCCAACAAAATTGAAGTTGCATGTTCAAGCATCAGATTTAGAAAAAGAGAGAAAAAATTCAATCTATTTTGAAGGTAAATAATCATGTAGTAATGTGATCATTAGCATTTATCTTATCACAGAAAATGAGTTGTCCTTTTTTAAGATCTATTTTTATTTATTTATGCATACAAGAACTGGGGTCTAGGACAGAGGTGGGGGGCAGTTTGGGAGGATTCACCAGAGACAGATTGGGGAGCAGAATAGGCAGATTTACTGAAATATACTGTTGGTGGGAAGCAGCAGGCAAGACAGAATCCAGGAATAAAACTCATGCAGCAGTGGCTGGCAATAGCTTGAGAGTGCTGAGACTTTAACTCCTGTGCTATCAGAGAGGCCCCATATCTTATTTTTGAGATGTGTGTTTTTATTCCTTAGGATGCTTTATCTTTCTGAAATACATAAATTATCAATTTTGAAAAAAAGTGAACACCTATTTTTGAGCCAAATGTTATAAAGAAATATTATCTCTTCACACAGTCTTTTGAAGTGAATCATATTGATTGGAATGTATGGAGATTATTCATTCCACTGTTCAGTATAAAAACATATGACTTAGAAGAGCCCTCTGGACATAAAATACTTGATAGGAAATTCATGTATTTCCCAGGTAAATATTAACTCTCCAAGATGAACAGAAATGTGACCATTACAGTTTTAGAGTTTATTTAGTTTGAAAATTAATCGTTATCTGTTAAAAGAATGACAGGGCACTTCTTATGGTGATCATGTTACCTTCTTCATAAAGCTGAATGAGTGTCAAGGTTTTCCGATTCTATTTCTCAGAAATTTTAACAAAGGCATAAATATGTTCAGTTCCTTAGATTTAAAAGCATTCCCCCCCCCTTTTAAAGTAAAGGTTTGCTCTATGCTTGTACATAGGAGTAATATTAAACTATAAAGAGAAAATATAAAGGGTGAGATTTTTCAGAGCACTTCTGATAATAGCAGTCCCCATGCAATAGGATATACAGTTTACAAGGTGGTTCATGAAAAATACTGAAGTAGCTCCTGTGTATGCAATGTGTCTCTTGCTCTCTACAAAAAGCAATGAACATTCTCTCCTCTGCAAATGTTCTTATTCTGAGATCTGCAAATAAAATCTTGAGAACTTAGTGAAGTAGGTGAAAAGTCTCATATGATTCTTGGTACTTTTTGGCTACATTTTTACTTGCTCTCCAAACATTTTAATTTTTTAAGATTTATTCATTTATGCACACAGAGCTGGGGTACAGGCCAGAGGTGCACGGGCAGTGAGAGGATTCACCAGAGACAGAGTGGGGAACAGAACAGGCAGATTGATTAAGTACACTGCTGAAAGGAGTAGCGGGTGAAGCGGGAGAGGTCTGCAGTGCCATATGGGTCACCTCCAGGGCCAGGGATTGAACTTGCACTGAAGCCACTGAAGCAGCTGTGGCTAGCTTTGCAGTGCTGCACTTTAGCTCCTTGTGCCACCAGGGAGGCCCCCATTTTATTTTTAAGTGTCAACTACATGTAAGGAAGTAAGAGGTCAGAAATAAATGAGCAACACGCCTTGCCCTGTCCTCGAGGAGTTCACACACGTGAAGTATATGTAAACATGTAAAGACATCTAATCCAATTCAAGAAAAATGAACTAAGATTTTAATATGTCAAGCAAAATTCTCCATGAACTAAGATGCAGGACTGTTAAAACTGAAAGGAATATTAAAGAGTCTGTGAAGCTTGAGAGACATTTTAGTCACACTGCTAAGAAGTAGGAAGGATTTTAATGCATGGGAAATAGATGTGAATGTATGCCAGGTTCAGGGTACTTTCTAGCAAAGTCTTCGTGGGGCAAAATAAACATTATGTTTGGAGAATGGGAAATTTGACATGGAGATGTGAGGGGAAATGTCAAAAGTTGGGCATGGAAGGAAGGGCTACACTAAATTGTTTCACATTCATGACTCTGGTGGTTATAAATATTAAATCTAACTTAAGAAAATCATTCTCACAGAAATGGGATGAGTACAGAGAACGTATGTACAGAGAGAAAACTTAAATGAAAGTTCAGTTCCTTGTGTAAAGAAACATTTTATGGTTTCTATCTTCCGTATCACCAGTGCCTAGACACTTCCCTCCCATCATCCATTCTGTCAGTCACTCTTAAATGTGGACTGCATGAATGACTGTCAGTGGAAATCAATGAGCCTTTTACACTTGCAACATCTTCCTTTAAAAAAAAAAAAAGATTTGGAAACCCCACATACAAAGGTTGAAAAGAATGTAACTTACGTGTTTCTCATCACACACAGTGTACACACACACACACACATACACACAAAGGTATACACACATACACACAAGTAAACTTTCCCAATATGTGCTTGAAATTAAACCTCAGATCCTGTTTCTTAAATTTATGCTTCAATTAAGATGGGGGCAGCTGCTACCCTACTTTATTTCCCTTTTGAGACTTCTATCTCTCAGGCTTTACCCTTCCCTTCATCGTTTTATCATCACATCAATCACTGTGTCTCACTTCTTTGGAATGAAGATTGCATTGCAGGCACATTTTTATGGCTAAAAAGCAAAGCTACCTACTCGGCACGTACTGCTTACTTAAACCTAATTAAGTAATTCTG
The DNA here is from genome assembly GCF_000260355.1 of Condylura cristata. Classification (NCBI taxonomy): domain Eukaryota; kingdom Metazoa; phylum Chordata; class Mammalia; order Eulipotyphla; family Talpidae; genus Condylura; species Condylura cristata. The sequence continues at coordinate 60,095,694 of NW_004567107.1, read as the reverse complement.
CTGAAAGTATCACATCCTTTCTATCACAATGCACATTTGGTCAAAATAATAGGGGGCACTTTAGAGCTATGGAAAATAACTGGGTAACAGCCTGAAGAAGATACAAAATAAATGAAAGTGAACTTCAGTCCAACCTTCTTTGACACAATCCTCTAATGAGCCAGGGCACATTAACACCTCTGCTACAGGAAACTCCTGGCACACAGCATCACATTCGCTCCAATTATTTTATTGAAAATTACCATTGTTGTAAGATTCCTCAATAGCATGCCAGACTCCATATATTTTGTATGATTGAATATTTGTTTTTTGGGAAGTTCATACAGGCTGGAGGAAAATCTAAGAATGTCTTGCTAAATATACACTCTTATGGGACTGTAGATAGAATTAACTAACATGTAGTAATCTTGAAACTAAGACCTTTGTCTTTATTTTCTAATACCTTAATTTCAGAGCCACATACATATTCAGTAAACATATCTGATGAGGAAATGAATTAATGAATATTTTTGTGCTTAAGATAAAAATTGCCACTTCTGAGCTAATTGGTATTTGTTTCATCCTGTCTGTTGTTTGAAAAAAAAGTGCCTATCCTCTTATATTTTCAGTACTGCCATTGGATATAACATATTTTAATTTTTATATTTTGTTCTTCTGTTATTATTCAATGCCTAGGAGTATGGAGCAGAAAAAGAACAGAAAAAGAGAATAAAATTTCTTAAATGTTCCATTGCCTTTATAAATGATGTTTCTATTTTATGAACTGTTACAATTTTTCAATTTTTAAAAAATATTTATTTATTTATGCATACAGAACTAGGGTACAGGCTAGAGGTGCAGGGGCAGTGAGAGGATTCACCAGAGACAAAATAGGGAGCAGAACTGATCAACTGACGAAGTACACTGCAGAGTGGAGCAGCAGGCAGGTCAGGAGAGGTCTGCCATGCCATGTGGGTCACCTCTGGGGCAGAGGTCAAACTTATGCTGAAGTGGCTTTAGCTTCTTAGTGCTGTGCTTTAACCTTCTGTGCCACCATGGGGGGACAAGATTTTTAATTTTTATAGCTCTCAAGTGCTTGGGATAAAGAATAAAGGTCTGACTCATTCCATGTTGTTAAATATGGACTTGTATAGCAGAAGTAAAACTTGTATAGCAGAAGTAACTGGAATGCTGCTGTCCTACCCTCATTTACTTGTAGGATGAAAATTATATGAAATTATGATTGGGGCAAAAAAATAGTATGACAACTATAGGCATGACTTTTAAGTAAGACTTGGATATGAGTCCCTGCTCAAACACAAGTCATCATCTCAAAACTGATTCCCAGTCAGTAACAGGAACATTTTAGTTGTGGTCCTATGGTGCAATCACGAAGATTCAATGACATCATAGTTCTAAAACCTCAGTAGAATATCTGATATATTATAAATGCACTGCCATTTGGTTGTTTTTATTACTACTATTGTTCTTTTATTTTGAATCTATATGTATAGTAGTTCTGCCTTGAAGTCCATATTTTTTTAACAAAATGCCAATATATCTTATCCTTGTTTCCTGGAAGTGAATGAGACATGAAACGCTTAGCAGAATACCTGACATCTCATAAATACTCAGTAAATATTAGTTGTGGTAGTAGTATAGTCGTTGTTGTTATATATAAGTATTTGTTGTTACAAATACTTATATAAGCATTTGTCTTTTTCAAACTGGTTGAGGAGACCCTCATTCAATCTATTTATACCAACTTCCTTCCTAGGAAAACAGCAGCACTATGAGTTGAGACAATGCCACTTAACAACCTATTATTGTTCATAATCATATTATTGATATCTTGATATTCAGATAAATATAATAGCATTTCCTTTTTATCCAAAGATCACAAGATTGTTTTTATACCAAATTATAGTGTTTAATATCCATAGAATGCACTGAAAACCACTAAATGAAATAAATGTTAATATTCATTTTACAGTAGCAAACAAATCATCCTGATCTGTTGACATAGTTCTCTAATTTGGAAATACTGCTTTAATGTATGCTCTTCAGACTGTGTTCAGAACCTCACATTAATCAAGCAATACATACAATTATGCCTTTAACCTCTTTTTGTTACATGTATTTTATAAGAATACCATTATTAATTTTGAAATGAAAATTTTAAATTAAAGCTACATTTAAAATGATAAAATAAGACATGAAGATTAGTTGTCAGAATCAATCTCACAACATGCTATTAGGAGAAGAAAGGGGATACATCAGAAAATTCATGTATTTTTGGATAGTACTTTTCAGGCTGTTGGCTTTAGGTGAACCCAGTCTCTCTAATGAAGGCAAAATCTATATCATGAGCTGAAATGTGAGGAAAGACTATGTCTACCGCAAAACTGCAGGCTGTTGACAGTGAATCAACTAAGGTGAATAAAAAGATACCAGACTTTGGTGAAGAACATTCTGGGATTGGACTGTGGATAATTGAATCCAGGGATTCAGGGATGGACTGGTTAGGAACATAGCAATAAGGTGACAGAGTCCAAGGGAAAATCTGAGTGACACCGAGGCTAGCAGTTGACCAAATGTGTGTAAGAGATTTTGGACTCAGTGTTAAGAACTCTCTGTGGGAGCACAGAAAATATTTCTTTATAAAGAGTTAATCATTCTGAAGATAAAATTTAGCATGAAATGAATGAAGATATTGCTTTGGCCAATCGTTCTTTTTTATTAAAGTGTGACAGTAGGACAACCAATATCCAATTAGAATGTGTCTATTTCTAATGACTCTAACATGACAGTCATAATAGAATAGTAATCATTACCTCCCAGAACTGATTATTAGGATCAATATAGTTCTTTTATATCAGTAACTCTGCAATATATATGGATAGCTATTCAAGATGAAGAAAGTGAGACTTAGGTTAGTAATAATTTGCATCTTCACACAGGTAATGTGAGTCAGAATGAGTTTTTCTCCAAAATCTTTTTATAACACTTGGAAGTTTTCTATTATTTTATTCTCTTTTTTTAGTTTTTAAAATTAATAACCCAAATTGTGTGCCATTCTACCTGTGTGAAAAGTTGTCTATTATAACCTTTACACTGTTTATTGTGTAATTTCTTATTGCATGTGCATATATTTTGCTTCTCTATTAATATAAAAGTAGTTTAAGAAATAGAATCCATCTTGTTTCTTTTTATGGAGGTCCTCTTACCTATTAGTCTTAAAACAGGTTCTGGTTCCATACTAATGTTTGCTAGTGATAAATGTCAGTAGCAAACTTGTTTTCCCATTTCTACAGAGAAGAGAAAACTTACATATAAAAGTCATGTATAATGTTGGCTTAATGTTCTATGTAAGTTTCTATATCTATAATTTATTGAATACGTATATAAAACCAAATTAATGTGAGCAATCATTTTGTCTTTTTTAAAAAATCTATACTTTTCTTTCCCCTAAAAGAAAACACTAGGTTACTTTAAAGAATTGTTATCCAACATGCCTTCTCTGTGACACTGGTCTAGAGGTATATGTCCCATGTATAAAGAGTTTTTAACCAAATGAATTTTAGGGTATGTTAAATTATGACAAAGACTGGCCCACAAGAAAGACTTTAGGTTTACCTACTAAATCAGCCACTCCTTTCCTGAATACATAGAGGATTGTTGGTTACTAGAGGAAAGTGAATGGGTTTGAGTCATCTATACTCACACATAACAACTCTGTTGCCATGAATATAGGTCTTTACCTGAAACACTTTTTTCCTCCTTTGATAATTCCTCTCACCTCTCTTATTTCTTCTCCTTCCTCCTCACTTCTCTCTATTCTCTGCTCTTTACCTTTGCACATGCCAACAAGTTTCCCTTTGTTCTTTCCCATGTGTCAATCAAAGCAGACCATTCCTCCTGAAACACATCCTTCTCTAGACATGTTAATACCATCCATGATGTTAGGTTTCTTTTTTTTTTTTAAGATTTATTTATTTGTGCATACAGAACTGGGGTATAGGTCAGAGGTGCAGGGGTGGTGAGAGGCTTCACCAGAGACAGTGTGGGGAGCAGAACAGGCAGATCGATGAAGTACACTGCTGAGGGGAGCAGCGGGCAGGTCAGGAGAAGTCTGCCAAGCCATGTGGTCACCTCCAGGGCAGGCAGGAATCAAACTCATGTGGAAGTGGCTTTAGCTTCTCAGTGCTGTGCTTTAACCCACTGTGCCACCAGGGAGGGCCAGGTTTCTTATTTCATTCAGACAAATCAGCACACTATTGTCCCTCTCCCTGCTTTTGACCAGAGAGACATTGTCATGTTAAGATATCATAGAGTTCATTTCACTGGAGAATCACTTGTCAGATGGTAACTTCATAGTCATTTATTGGTAGTAGAGTTCTAAGATAAGCTACAAATTACATATTCAAAATGCAGCCTAATTATTAAGCCAATGCCAATTAAGATTTTGCTATTAACACCATATTCAGAAGGGTTTTACTGAGCATCCATTTTGCAGGGGCACTTGGCCACATGAAATGGTCTCATTTATTGTCTGTTTTCATTTGCTTATAGATTAAAGTCTTTTCTAATCTTAAATATTAGCTTTACCTTCAAAGATTTTATGGTGCCAATGACAAGCCAAGCAGATGTTCAATATTATCAATAAAATGAAAAAGCTGTACTCTTAAGTTTCAGACTTTTTGGATAATATTATCTAGATATTGCAGAGGAAAGAGCACTCAGGAAGCTTCCTGAAAGAGGAGGAGTCAAAGCTGAAATAAAGAATTCAGAAGCACACAGAAGATGAGGTGGGGTATTTATGCCAATGATTTTTATGAAAAGGACAAAGCTTTGGGAGAAAAACATGTGAATTGTGCAAGAGAGAGTAATTATATTATATGGAAGCATCTGCAAGAGCATGTTATAAAAGAGATGTTTGAGAAGGTAACTGTCAGCAGGATTGTGGAAGGTCTTTAAATGTCAGGGTAAAAATTCTGAATCTATTCAATAGGTGGCTGTTGAAACATTTATTATAAGAAAAGGTAAGGAACATTACATTTAAGGAAATCTAAACTGGATGCATTATGCTTGTGTAAATTGTTCATTCATGTTACAATTCATTCAGTAAATATATAAATAGGGATAAAGCAGTAGAGAGACCCAAGAGACAATCTTGGGAGTACAGAACAAAAATTGTCATGAAGTTGAGTTTTGACTTTATTTCCATGGGGCTAGGAAAAAGGATTTCTATCACTAATGAGTGTATTGCATGACATGTCCATGGGTCTGTCTAGGAAAAAAACATCCTAGTCATCCAGTCCATTTCAGTCTGTTTAACCTTATCAAATGAGCCAAAGAAAACTCACAGTTCTCTTACCACAAATACCTTTGCAATTCATAAAGCCTGACTACATTGCAATTTTAATTTTGAGGAGGTATGTCTTCAGATAGACTTAGTAGAACTGGAGGAGCCTTTTAACAAGCTCATCCTTAGTACTATTGCTGCTCTTCTTCTACAGCTCAGACATGGACACTAGACTATTACAAATGTAGCTAGACCATCCCATAGAGGCAGCATAAAATTCTTTTTGATTTATCAGAAGTTAAAATGTATTGGAAGTCATTGTTGATATTATAATTACATTTTATAAAGGTCTCAAAATCACTCAGAGCAAAAGTAAAATTGCATCTCCCTATGCAAACTCACCCCACCATCATCCAGAGCACCCCTCCATCTAGAGACCTTCTCTCTTTGTCTTCTTACCACATCTCAACACTTCAGTGTTTGTTTTTTTTTCAAGTAGCTTTTTCAGTCCAAATGCCATACCCTTAATTTGGGCCCTATTCTTTCTCAACTGGACTCCTACAATGATTCTCTTTTATAGAAAATAAAAATAAATTCTCTGTTGTTGTTGTAGTGACCTTTTAATAAGTCTCCCTATCTCCACATTTTCAAACCTACAGCTAAAAGCAAATCTCAACATGCCATTTCCATTCTGTGAGGAACAAACATTTATGTCTTAGTGAAACAGGTGAAGTTCTACATGTTCAAACTCATTTTGTTTGTTGAGACTCACACCCTCATACATGTATTGGACCTCGGCAATGAGAAGATCCACCAGAGACAGAGTGGGGAGCAGAACATGCAGATGGACAAAGTACACTGCTGAGGGGAGCAGTGGGCAGGTCAGAAGAGGTCTGCCACACCATCTGGGTCAGCCGCCTGGGCGGGAATAGAACTCAAGCTGCAGTGGCTTCAGGGGTCTTCATAATGTGGTGCTTTAACCCATTGTGCCATGAGGGAGCACCCCCATTGAACATATTTTTATTGCATCTTTTTCCCTCACTAGAATGTGAGACTGGTCCTCTAAGGCAAGGACCAGTTCTTATTCATATTTGTTTTCCCAGACATTTATAAATGCACAGAGTTGGCATGTATAATGAACATATGCCATCTCTACTCAATTACATCAATAATTCTTTGTCGATTTTGATGACTAGAAACCAAACTGTGCTTTCCTTGTCTTTACTTAACAGAAATGCCATTATGGAAAGGTTGAAAAGAACAGTGAGTTCTAGAATAGCTAGTAAAAATGTTGTGAGTTGGCAAATATGATGTAAATGATTGGGACTGAAAACAAAATTTCTATCTTTAGCACATGGTATTGAAATGTGATTCAAAATGTGATTTTATAAAAATGCTAGTATTTATACAAGAAATTCAAAGTAGATTAAAAACTAATACTCATAGAAAAATTTTAAGTGTTTACGTACCTTTTCATGTTACTGGAATTCAGAGAGGCTCTAAAACTCATTAACTCTCCTGCAGTATATCTTACTTAGATTACACCATAATCAATATCACATATGTACATTTCTATCCAGACCTCTAATCTAAAATGCCTCAAAGGAAAATAAAGGCTAACCCCTCAGTGTTAGCTTTACATATGAACAAGTTTGTTCCCATTATTCCATAAAAGTAAAGTATACCTAAGGTCTTGTTTTTCAATATTATTCTTCCTTGCCACTTAATTTTCTTACGTCTGCAGTGCAAGTACAAAAGTATAATAAATAGAACTACAAGCACTGCAAAGAACAATTCATATGTAATAATTTGGATGCAAATGAATACATTATTTCAGTTACTGGGAGTTAGATTGTAAATATTGAAAAAAATACATATTGGTGTAGGTATGCAATAACTAAAAGTAAAAGCTTTGCACGTGGGGTTTTTTAAATGTGGTTGCTAGCAAATCTGAAACATCAAATAACTTTCTATCCCAGAATCACAAATTCTAGTAATTCTTAAATGTGTACCTAACAGAAATCCTTTTGTTCTTAACCTGAACATCTAGAAATAATTATTGCCAATCTGGTTATCAAATGTAATCTGATATAGGCCAAAGCTATACAGTTATTATAGCAATTATAGTATAGTGTCCTAGCTAAATTATAATAAGTTTTATTTTAAAAGTAATATTTGTTTCCTCACCTGAATTTGCAGCAGAGTCAAAACATGCTTCACTAGCAGAAAGGGCAGTGTTTATTTCATCCGATCTTTCATCAAATAGAATTCTTAATGAAGCCAAACCCTTCTGAAATAACATCACTTGGAGACATTCCAAAAAAACCTGTCCTGAAAGAGATGGTAAATTGCACTTTGATCTCATTTGTCCTAAACTCTGCACATTATTCACCTGTGAATTATAGTTGTCTCACTCTTTTGAGATATGCCCCATAACTCATTCTAGTCAATACAATGCATTTACTATAAAAGATTCATATCTTGGAAATAACTTGTCTGCTTCAAATTGAGGTCTCTAATTAATCAGGAGATAATTGAATTAAGTAACTTTTTAATTGCCACTTCTAATCCTTTTCCTCCCAGGTGAATGTGTGGCTGGCTCCTTTATCTGGCCAATCTGTGAGATTTAGTCAAGGGCACAGTTTAAGTGGAATTCTCAGACTGGACATTGAAGTTTCCCCAGATGTTTGGGTTACAGAGATCAAAAACAGTATGTCCTTATCACATGGCATCTTGTTTCTTGTTTGAAACAGTTATAGGTTCAAGCCAGCACATCATTCCACATGCAGAAACCTAGTACTGTGATTTGAACACATCAGGAAGGCCTTTCATAGTTTTATTCAGGAAACAAGACTGTCACAAATCCAAACTAAGTAATGTGAGATCTATAGAAGTGAGAGTGTCTATCTGCCAGATTTGCCTTAAGATAGTATGATTCAGTTAGTGACAGAATGCATTTGCCATGTCACTTCCCCCTATATTAACTAGTGTTCCCTGTCTCTACTTCTCTTCTGCATTAGACTATAAACATCTTAATGTCAAGCATGGTATATTCTTATTGTAGCAATCTTCACACCTAAAACAACCTAACAAATGCAGATCCATCTGTATACACCTGAACTCTTTCAGCAGCTCTCCCCATATTTGAAAATAACTCAAAGTAGCTATTTTTCAGAGTTTGCAATCAGATGAATTATTTTTGTATCTGAATGAAAATGTTTAAAAAAGGCTATTGCAAAAAAATTATAATAAATTGTATATTTCTCTTACTGTTCTTAAAAAAGAAATGAGTATTAGGGTTTTTGTACATAAGAAAACAATTACTAGATTTCAACACTCTAATCTGAGTCAATTCAAGGTCTGATAAAAGGACTTTAGTGAAATATATTTTTTCAGTTGTCTGATAGAAAAATCACTACAGAAAACTAGCCAAATCCTTTGATTATTTACCCACTTAGCATTGCTTGCTTTATACAAAGGAATGATCCAATTCTTTAATTCTTTTTGAAATTGACAAAAGCACTAAATATATTTACTATTTGCCACAGAAGGAGCTGCCCCAAAGCATTACTGATGATCCTAGTTATCCTGATATCTAAACACTTCCAGCTATTTCACTTCCAGTCTGAACCCTCCTCACTGATGAAGAACAAAGGGAAGTTGTTTAAATTGAAATTACACTTGGGTGGCCCTTTCTGATTGCTTGACGGGTTAGGACACAGCACTGCAAGCTAGCCACAGCCAACTTCATTGCAAGTTTGATCCCTGCCCCGGAGGTAACCCACATGGCATGGCAGACCTCTCCTGACCCATCCGCTGCTCCCCTCAGCAGTGTACTTGGTCAATCTGCCTGTTTTTCTCCCCACTCTGTCTTCGGCAAATCCTCTCACTGCCCCTCCACCTCTGGCTTGTACCCCAGCTCTGTATGTATTAGTAAATAAATTAATTAATTTAAAAATAAAAGAAGAAACTACACTTGGAAGTACTAATATATAAGGTAAAATACACAGGGATAATTTTCAAGCAATAATAAGAAACTTCAGCTATAATTAGCTATGTTTATTTTTTAAAGATTTGTTTATTTATGCATACAGAACTGGGGTACAGACCAGAGGTGCAGGTGGTTAAGAAGCTTCACCAGAGATAGAGTGGGGAGCAGAGCAGGCAGACTGACGAAGTACAATGCCTAGAGGTTGAGGAGAGGTCTGCAGAGCCAAGGGGATCACCTGTGGGGCGGGGATCTAACTCATGCTGAAATGGCTTTAGCTTCTTAGTGCTGTACTTTTACCAGCTGAGCCACCAGGGGGGGGCCTTCATATGAGAATTTTAAGAAAAAAAGATAAAAACTGTGACATAAAACTGAAATTTTTATGTAAGATATTAATATTCATTAGATATTACTTTTATATCTATGTTATTGAATACAAAGTTTGTGTCCCTTAATAGAGGATAATGAAAGGAATGGAGGCATTGTCTCCCACTTTGTCTAGGAATATTGTCCAGTAGTGATAGTCAGGCAAGCAGAATCTAGAAACATCAGAGGCTTCATACAAAGGCACTGGGTGGCAGTCCTGACTGAAACATAAGTGTTACCAACAAATTTGTGGGAGGAACAAAAGATTGTAAAATAGCTAGTCATATTCTTGAATTCAAGTTGACTCCCTTTGGTGATACCTCAAATTACCACAGAGCAAGACCCCATGGAAGGTATTAGCAAGTGACAGGTTACATGCATAGTAGATACTTAGACCAGGTGAAGTGACAGACCCATGGAACAATCTTACAAAGCTTCATGACACAATAAGAACTAGATCTAGATATTTTAGTAGGGAAGAGAGTGGGCAAGACAGCGAATATAGGCCTGTAGTTGACTGTAGTTCTGTGTCAATTAAAAGAGGAGATTAATAACTGGATTGGAAATAGAAGTTTGGGTCATAAAATTAAAATGAACTGCATCAACATCATCATCTAAAAAATTCAAAAATGGTGCACTAACAATATGATGATTTCAGAATTTCTAAGATAATAAAATTCCTTTGACCTCTAGCCTTGCAAAAATCACTTTGTATATTTTACCTTTTCTAAGAGATATGATTGTGTTCATTTTCTAAAGTGATAATTGAAGCTCAGTCATTTGCCAATGAGACCCAGTGGTAGTGTAAGTTTAGACAGGATTTGTGTAGTTTTACACACCTTTAGATATGACACCCTTGTCTAAGTTGCTCTGCTTAACTCCCTGATCTCAGTAGGATTAGGTTGACTTTACATTTTCCCCACCCTGTTCTATTTCTTTGCATAAAGTAAGAGTAAATCCATTTTACATAAAGATAGAAAATGACTTATTGGTGGATCTTTCAATTCTTGAAATCAGGTATTTTTTAATGATGTTTTAATGATCCAGTATTTTTGCAAGACTTGGGATAGATTTTTCAACTGTTTTTCTTACTTCAATACCTTGACAAATATCTCCCAATATCACATATAATTGATTGGTTCATCTTTGTGTGTTATGCTATAGGAGAGATGAGACTAATATATTTACAAAAGATACATTGCTGTGTTCTCAGTGAGCTAGAGGTGGAGTTAAGAGTTAAGGAAGGTAAAAAGGGAGAAAAGAGATGGGCTTTATAATGGTGAATGAAGCAGGCAAAAGAAGCATTGGAGATAAATGAAACTGAAATTAAAGAACACCATCTTTACCATGAAGGTGAAACAATTAAACTGGATTTGATATACTTAGAAATGAACTTCAGAATGGACAAGTCCAGTACTCTGGGCTGGAATCAGACATGACTTGGTTCCTAGAGATGAAGATACCCACACTAACAGCAAATCAATAAGGCTTCTCTACTGCTGAACGAGGAGGAAACTTCTATCTACTCTAAATATCTGTGAGTTCTTAATTTAATTAGTTTTAGGGACCACAAAAAAAAAAACTACCCTTAATACACTTGACAATCACCAAGAACTAAACTACAGTTGTTAGGACCCTGAAGGAAGATACAGGTAGTGACTATGCAATCTTGCTCTGAAGTTGGTTAGAAAAAGAAGCACCTGGGCCTTCCATGTGGCCTAACAGGTTAAAGCTCAGCACTGCAAAGCCAGCTGGAGCTGCTTTAGAAGCCAGTTTGATTCCAGGCCAGGGAGGTGATACACATGGTACAACAGACCTTCCTGTCTCACCCTCTGCTCCCCTCTGCATTGTACTTCATAAATCTACCTGTTCTGCTCCCCAGTCTGTCTCTGGTGAATCCTCTTACCACCCCTGCACCTCTGACCTGTACCCCAGTTCTGTATGCATAAGAAAATATATCTTAAAAAAAAAAAAAAAAGAAAAAGAAAAACACCTACTGTTGGTTGTTATTGAAAGATGGCATCTACATTGGAACACTCCCTGTGACTGCTTCATGGATGGTGCAGTTAACCACACTTTATCTAACTGATTCAATTTGACTTAGGAAGAATAACCTACAAAGAAATTGCATTCTAATAAAAAAGTTTGTGAATTTGTCTTGAAGGACTGAAATAATTGGTATATAAATCCAATTTTAAGAGGTAAATGAAAGAAAACCTTCAATTTGCACAGTTCAGAGAGTATTATGCATGATGTGGTTCTCTCCTCATTTAAAGTGGGGGAAATTTTCCAAATTATTTATGAACTCAGTGAAAAAATTAAAATGTGCTATCAAATGTACTATCTTGATGTCAGTTTAACCCAAACATTTGTTACGCATTTTCAAATTTCTAGAGGAAAAAAAAAATTACCCTCAGAAATGGACCTTAATTACTCTCTTAAATGTACCTCAGAACTGGACCTTAAAAAAAAAAAAAAAAAAAGGGACCTGGACTATAGAATCACACAATTCACACAATGCACACAATAGAAGTTTATATAAAGGGCCATGGTAGAACAGAGGATAATACAGGAGACATTATTTTGATATTTTGGTTAGAACCAATTAGTTTAGGTTCTGTTTGTTCACTGAGATTCTAGAGCAACATGAATATTAAAAATACGTTCCTATGTTATGATTGATGTGTTTAATTTTGACTCCATTTTAGCTCTCGGACACTTCCAGTTCTCCCCTCTTCTCTGCTCTTTCATTGATGTGGTGGCCTCTTAACTGTAGCTTAAGTTTGGCAACTGCTCAGACTGTTTATATCAGAAGAGCTTGTGACAGGAGGAAAATGGAATTCCCCTTTAGTACTTTTGCTGTCTAGGTAGAAGGATAATAACTGTTCCTGTTGTATTAGGTCTGTCCCTGCTGTCTGGTGTATGAATCTAAATATTGTTGTGTGAGAAGAGCAGAGCACAGGACTTCCTTCAGGATTACTCTATAATCAGAATGCCAGGAACCACTCCCTTAAATGCAGCTACTATGAAGGAATCAGTCCCAATGCTTGGTGCTGGAGTTTTTATTCCCTCCCCTCCCTGGACCTTATGTGATCCTTGGTTATCCAAAGCCATAATAGCAGCCCAACCATCTTTTTATAGTGAAAGAGTTAGTTAGATGAAACAGTAGGTGTAAAACAAAATATGGCAAAATTCAAGCAGGATCCTCCTTTCTCTGATTAGGGGGTATTCGGGCTCTTTTGTAATGGTGCTCATAACTAGGGATTTGGTTACCAAAACGTTAAGTGACCAATTTCCCTGAATGAAAGATTCCAAGAAGTTTTGTGGTTTCTTTTGTCAACTGTGCTATAAAACTTAGTCCAGTGTCATCTATATTTTATAAAGGCCTACCATGCTTTTTCACTGACAAGATTAGATAATAATTAAGACCATAAAACCAGTATAAGTAAGATATTAAAAAGCCTTGTAGGGACTTTACTGAGAAGCAAGATAACCACTGGGTATGAGATAAACTACTTTTTCAAGGAGTAAGGTCAAGGATCAAGGGGCCACAAAATTAGTTCACATGACAAGCAAAACTCAATTATATTGAGTGCTAAAAACAAGCTGGTTTCCTGTTTAAAATAAAAGTCAGCTTGCAGCCCTCCCTAGTGGTGCAGTGGGTTAAAGCACAGCACTAAGAAGCCACTTCCACAAGAGTTCAATCCCTGCTCACCCCGGAGGTGACCCACATGGTTCAGAGATCTCTTCTGACCCGCCCGCTGCTCCCATCAGCAGTGTGCTTCGTAGATCTGCCTGTTCTGCTCCCCACTCTGTCTCTGGTGAAACCTCTCACCACCCCTGCACCTCTGGCCTGTACTCAGTTCTGTATGCATAAATAAATAAATAAATCTTAAAAAAAAAAAAAGTCAGCTTGCAAATATATATTGAACACCTACAAGTGAGAGGCATGATCCTAAATGATGATGGTGGGGAGACAGAAAGAGCAACTCTAAAGGTGAGGAACCAGGAAGCTTACAGACTAATGGAGGAAGCCATATAAAGATGGCAATACAGAAACTCAACAATGATATAAAATTTCACTCAACAGATTTGCATTGGAAGCATCTGAAGATAAGGTAACATTCCAAATTAAAGCAAACTTGGGATATTACAGGGTCAGACAAGAGGGGTACGCCCTTAATATCTGACTTAGGAAGTAGTTTCATCTCCAGTTGTGGTAGGTCTGGTAACTGACCTACCTTGTTATTGTTCCTTTTTCAGGATCAGTAATGTGATACCATCCAAAAAATTGCCAAAACAGTTCTTTTAAAAGTTTTTATACTGGTGCTATTTGTTAGTGAATGTTCAGGAGCAAATAAATTAGGAAACAAGGAGTAAGAAAAGAGAAAAGAAAGATAGGCAATTGTCAAAGGCTGCCTTTGTTTTCCTAGAGAAAGTATGCAAATGAAGAAAATATCAAGTTTTGTAAATTTAATCAAGAAAGTAAATTCTGGGAAATATGGATGAGAGTTATTAGGGAGGACTCTCCAAGGAAGTGACATTTAAGTTGAAACTTGACTATGAAGGAAGAAGCCATGAGCAAAAGGGGGACTTAGAAATTACAGAGGTGCTGAAGCAGGAATAGCCACGCTTGTTCACAAAAAAAAGGAACATAGGAGATAGGCGAGCTAGAGTTTGAGACATGCTTTGGTATTTGATGGTGTGGGAAGAGGCAAAGGCAAAAGAAAGTTCACACGTGGTTACAGCTGTTTTCATCTGTTATCAGCCCTGGCTTTACCTAGCAGGTGCTTAGACTAGACTCTGCTAGAGTTTGGTGTGGTGTTTCTCAACCTTCAGTGTGCTGTACTTAGACATTGTGTTAAATGTTGATTGTTGTTCAACATTGGTCCTATTAGTTTCCTTCCTAATAAACTCTTAGCCATATTGATAATTAGAGCCAAAGAACATCACGGGCTGGAAGACTCAGCAGATTCTCAGAGACTCCTCTCCTTTTCTACATCACCTCGACATTAAGGCATCCAAATAGGAACAGTCCATGTTTTACTTTCAATCAGGGCCCCCCATGGTGATGACCCGGGTTAAAGCACAGCGACTGTGGCCGCTTCAGCATGATTGGATCTCTGGCCAGGAAGGTGACCCACACAATCTTTCTTGACCCACCCACTGCTCCCTTCAGCAGTGTACTTTATCAGTCTGCCTATTCTGCTCCCCACTCTGTTACTGGTGAACCTGCTCACTGCCCCTGCTCCTCTGGCCTGTACTCCAGTTCTGTATGTATAAATAAATGAATCTTTAAAAAAAAAAAAAGTCACTTTCCTGCCATGTGTCTTTACTTTAATATTTTGAGGTTATCCTGTTATCTGCCTTTATAAGTTCTATGTTACCTCTGAGGAAGAGTAATACTTGCTAAAGGAAATCAGACTAATAATTAATAATCATACTACTAGTATTAATGTCTGACATCTATTGAAAGTATATTGTTTAACAGACACGACACTAACACTTCTGATTTCTCCTTTATATTTACTTACATTGGGAACTCTTTAAATTGTAAAATACAGACACTTGAACTATTTGTTCCCCTACAAATGTGTGGAATTCTAAATTATGCTAAATAATTTAAAACTCATTTCTTAGGGAAAAGTTATTAGAACCTATTTCTCGAAATTATATACAGAACTATAAACCAATGTCACCTCTGTTAAAATATATATGGAATCTATATAAGTGTAGCAACCTGATTCACATATTGCCTAAGCAAACTAGGAACAACAAAGAAGGATTATTTTATTTTATGTGTGTAACTAATCAGTTTAGAAGTCTTAAGTATTCTTTTCTGTGTCCTACATACACTGAGAAAAGGGGAAATGACTCAAGGTCAAGAGAATTGTTACTGAATTGCAAAAGTTCACAAGAACTGAGGGATACTTAACAACTAAAGATAGGGAGCTATCATTGTTTATGCTTTTAATGAGCCTTCCTTAATCTTGTAGAAACATATTCCTTCATTTTTAGGAATGCATATGATTTAAACGTGACAGGTTTAAGATGTTAATGGAGACGGGTTCTGTTTAGCTACCTGTTCTATGCATGACCTCTGACAGTTTAACCATTCTGAGCTTCAAATTTATCTGTCAAATCTGCATTGTAGTACTGCCTTGTGAGGTTTGTAACAATTACATAGGATGTACATGTGGCTTAAGTGTCATGTCTGTTACACAACATACTTTCTTATATTTTTTTTTATAAATACTTTTTTTTTAAGATTTATTTATTTGTGCATACAGAACTGGGGTATAGGCCAGAGGCTCAGGGGCGGTGAGAGGCTTCACCAGAGACAGAGTGGGGAGCAGAACAGGCAGATCTACGAAGTACACTGCTGAGGGGAGCAACGGGCGGGTCAGGAGAGGTCTGCCACACCATGTGGTCATCTCCAGGGCAGGCGGGAATCGAACTCATGTGGAAGCGGCATTAGATTCTCAGTGCTGTGCTTTAACCCGCTGCGCCACCAGGGAGGGCCCCTTTCTTATATTTTTTAAGATTTATTTATTTATGCAGACAAGAAATGGAATACAGGTCAGAGGTGTTGGGCTGGGGGGCAGTGAGAGAATTCACCAGAGACAGAGTGGGGAGCAGCAAGGCAGATTGATGAAGTACACTGATGAGGGGAGCAGCGGCGAGACAGGGGAGGTCTGCTGCTTCGTGTGGATCACCTTCAGGGCTGGGGATCGAACTCACACTGAAATGGCTGTGGTTTGCTTCTCAGTGCTGCACTTTTAACCTGTTGTGCCACCAGGGAGGGCCCACAGAGTACACTTTATAGCTGTCAGGTATTAATATTAGGAGCATGATTATTAATTATTATTTTCCCAACAAGAACAAATCTGATTCAGGCAGACATAGTTGGCAGAACCTTCAAAAACATATTCGTGATCTGAAGCTCACGTACCAGCTGCTAATTTGCTTGTTTATTTCATTTGATTTTCCTTAGCTGCACATAAGGGAGGTGGGTGGTAGAATTTTAATTTATTTATCCCTTTTTTTGAGAATGTGGGTTTTGGCTCTTACTCTATTTTGAGGCATGACCTGGTGTTGGCATTGGAGATAAGCACACTTGAGGGAGGTGGGAGGATTATGTATCTCTCCTGGTGACTCTAGTGTCTTTCTTTCTCCCAAGTGATCATCATAGGTGCTAGATTGCTAGTGCTGCCAGCCAAAGACCTCTCCTCCCACAGATCTGGAAACACATGAAAAGAGCCATGACTCATGGGCTACAACTTTCTCAGCTGCTTGATATAGCACTGATAGGCTCAGCTCCCATGTTTTCATCACCCCACAGACTGGCTGAAGGGGAAAGGGCTCTTTGGTTTTCAAATAAAGTGCTTTCAGCTGGTAATTGAGAACAACTGAGAGATACCTTGCTGGAGAGGTTAGATATGTATCCTGTTTGTTTGCTGAAGTCAGTGAAAAAGGATAATCGGGGTGATACCAGGGTATCTTCAGATCTTTAGAGGTATGGCATTTGAAGTACTTTCAGATCTTTCTCTACAAACTCGCAGAGAATTCCTGCTTTTCTGTTTCAGCCTGTACTTGACACATTTCTGTAGTAGCACTTTACCATTGTATTATCTTCTGCTGTGCTTGCTATTGGCCTGCCCTGTCTTCTGTGAACTGTGTGATCTGTGAGAGCAAGTTTGCTGCCTTTTTTTTTAATCACTGGCTTCCTTGAGCTAGTGTCCACAAGTGATAAGTAGCAATTTGGTGGCATGGGTGGGTGGATTGATGAATAGATGGATGGATAGATCAATGGTTACATTGATGGAATTAGGAAAAAGAAAAGACTCCAGTACAGTGGATCATAGTAGATATAAATATACTTTTTAAAGATCATATGGCTGTTTAGTAGGATAAATTATTGATTAAAAAGACAGTTCTGAAGTTCAGAAAACTTACTTTGCTATTAAACCAAAGGTCATATGTTAAGCTTGAGAGCAGCTACTTTATCCATAAAACCCCCAAGGAGTTTTGGGTTCAATTTAAATGAAAGAGGAAAATGTCCTCAAAAGTGTTAGTGGGTGTGTGTAACAGTCATTACATTGTAAATGAAAAATAAAGCAAATTGCACTTATATAAAGGTAAAACATATTGCATCTGTAGATTTCCATAGAAAGCTTAATATTTCTATGAAGGAAAAAATGATAATATTTCATCCATTGCACTCTTTAGAACAACGTTTATTAAATGACTACTTTGTACTGGATACAGTGAACTGAGAGATGAACTGATCCACATTTCAATCCCCTGAGTTTTCACAGTTAAATCAAGAATTAGATATGTGAATTGTAATTGTCGTAGTGGGAAAATAGAGATATGATCATGGTAACATGTAAACACAAGATGGACACAATAGAAAGGAGAAAAGGTGTCATTTGAACTTGAAGGCTGAGTGAGAGTTTATCGTAAGAGGAGGGAAAAAGTGTTTATGATATACACAGAGAGAAATGAGGGACTGGGAAGAACAGAGTGCATTCTGGGAAGTACAGTACTTTGTTGTGATGACTATATCAGGTTATGGATGAGGGAGGTAAGTAGTTGAGATCAGAAAGGCAAGTGGAGAAAAAAAGTTGTTCAAGATTTGTACAACAAACTATAGATTCACATAGATGGCATAGAACTCAAGAATATATGATTAATGCTAATTGCTTTTCTAAATATCAAAGGGTAACTAAAGAAATTATAATGATTCTACTTTGACAGATGGGAAAATGTGTTGGTGGTTACGTAGTCCTGATTTCATGTACTTTAATTCTTTTGGTAAAGGCAATCAATTAAAAACATGATAAAGTGATTTAACTTTATACCCTTGCATCCATTTGATATATGTCATCTTATAAATCAGAAAAGCATCCTGGAAAAATATATATCATGATTGTTTTATTTTAGAATATATGAAGAAACTTCTTATACTCAAAACAAAATTATTAATAAGGTCAAGAATAAAATCTAAGATCATTAGTTTCCTATACCTTGACTTTATTATGGTACAAGCCAGTTCAAAATTGCAGTAATCTACAACCTGGCCTGACAAGATTTTCTATACCTTAGTTGAGTTAGCTTCACATATCATAATTGTTTATGTAATTTAGTTTAAAATGTATCATTAACAAATTTTTTAAAGGTTTATTTATTTATGCTTACAGAACTGGGGTATAGGCCAGAGGTATAGTGGGTGAGAGGATTCACCAGAGACAGAGTGGGGAGCAGAACAGGCAGACCAACTAAAAAACACTGCTGAGGGGAGCAGTGGGTAGTACAGGAGAGGTCTGCCATGTCATGTGGGTCACCTCCCTGACTGGGGATCCAACTCGTGCTGTGGTGGCTTCAGATTGCTTAAAATAGTGTGGTGCTTTAACCTGTTGTGCCACCAGGGAGAGCCCAGCAAATATTTTTTTTTTTTTAAAGATTTATTTATTTGCTCATACAGAACTGGGGTACAGGCCAGAGGCTCAGGGGCGGTGAGAGGCTTTACCAGAGACAGAGTGGGCAGCAGAACAGGCAGATCGACGAAGTACACTGCTGAGGGGAGCAGCGGGCGGGTCAGGAGAGGTCTGCCATGCCATGTGGTCACCTCCGGGGCAGGCGGGGATTGAACTCATGCGGAAGTGGCTTTAGTTTCTCAGTGCTGGGCTTTAACCCGCTGCGCCACCAGGGAGGGCCCTCAGCAAATAAATTTTTAACCAGACATCATCCCTTTAAAAATTGGTTCATTTAAATAATTAATTAAATAAAAAATAAAAATCAGTTCACCCAAATTTGTCTGTACATTAGAGAAATTACTGTAGAAAATCAGCATATCATCAAAAGCTTCCTGGATTTTTTAATATTTTTTTACTTATATTTATATAGTGACTATATTATTAAAAAATTGTGTTTGTGTGGGTGGTGGAGGGAATAAATAAATAATGCTAGCATAGAAAGTACAGATGGTTACCAATTTGCAGTGGTTCAACTGATGACATTTGATTTTTTGACTTTCTGATTGTGTGAAAGCTACACATATTCAGTATAAACCATTTATGAACTTTGAAATTTGATCTTTTCCTGGGAGTAGTGATATATGGTACAATATGTAATGGTACTGGGCAGCAGCTGTGAGCAGTAGCTCCCAGTCAGTTGTCCCACCACAAGGGCAAGCAACTGATACTCTTCAGTGTACTCCTTCGCCTATGTTACCAACTAGTGATATTTTCAATTTATGATGGGCTTATTGAGATGGAACCCTACAGTATGACAAGGAGAATCTGTGTTATAGGAGACTGACTAGGAAAATCTGTGCTATAGGAGATTAGACTGTGTTGCAAGACATCAGTCTAAGTACTTTTTGCGATATGAACTCAAGTCCTTGTCAAAGAAGTGAGTACCTTGTTATACCCTGCTTTTATAGATGAAAATACTGAGGTTCCAGGAGATTAAGTGTCTTACTCAGGTGATGAACTAGGAAATGGAGGATTCCAGAATTGAACTGTGCTGTCTGGTTCCAGAGTTAGTAGCAGGGAAGCTTAGCAGATTTTAGAGACTCTTAAAGCCATTTGATAGCATTATGAATGGTAAGGTATGTGATTAGAAGTTGTAGTTTTGTGTGTGTGTGTGTGTGTGTGTGTATTTTTTAACAAAACAATGAATTGAGGGAGGGTGAGTCAGCAGATATATACTTGGTTGTATAGGTGGACAATGGAAAAGAATTGAAAAAAAAAGTTTGATCTATTAACATAATTACACACTTCATAAAAGCAAGAAAATGAAGAGAACAGATACTTCTGAAGTACCTTAACTATGAAGTAGAAACTGAAGAAAATTCAGAATTTTGCTCTAAAAGCAAGTGTAACTCACAAAAGCAATGCTGTCTTCCTTACCCTACACTAGCAGAACTTTTTACACCACCTGAAAAAATTCATTCCTGAGCTTCTCCCTATACTCTGAAGCCAGTCTTTAACTATTCCTCTTGACTTTGGCGACAGGTTTGCTCAAGATAGATGTACAGTGAAGCACAGTTAGTACATCATTTTCAGATATTTGCGGCAGTCCTATGGTGTGGAATAATGATGTATGTGCTACTTTGAAATAGACATTAATAATGATCACAGCTTACTAAGGGCACAAGGGACCAGAGTGGCTGAGCCAAAAGGTTTGCCAACAGCAACAAACTTTCTTGCCTAAGACAGTATAATCTCTACAGAGGTACAAAACAAAAAACTGAATGTAATTTGGGTTTCAGTTTTCTGGTGGGACTACCTGTCTGTGATGAATGAGTCCAGATATGGAAGAGAGCTAGAGAGATGTGTAGCTAAAGAGAACTCATGTAAAAAGGCCATTTCCTGCCATTTTCCTATTAATTGGATTGAACTTGTGGAAAATAACCAAATGTATTATTTCTAGGAAGCTAAGTATTGAAAGAGATTCAAAGATTCCAAGTGTGCTCTGGAAACAGCAGGCTGTATGCTCTTTTCTTTCCATGAAGTGGATCATAACTAGTGTGTCAGACAAAATAGCAGGAATGTTCATAGAACATTCTAACCATTTTATAGTAAAGTTCATTTCTTTGTGAAAAATCTTACTATTCAAGTGCTATGCTGCATTTAGGTGACAGTGTCTTTACAGTGTCCCAAAGAAATGGTTTTCATGGGTATTTCATCAAATAAGACCCTTCGTGTTATCTTGGTGCTTTATTTACTCACACAAGCTAGAACATAGGCAGGACGTTGAAATTATACGTTAAATAGTGAGTATGTTGCAGAAAATACAGACTGTTTAGAATTAAATAATTTAAACATAATATTAGATTGTTAAAATTTAAGAATGTAAACCTATACTGTAGGACTACAGTGTCTGCATCTTCAGACTCCATTGTGATAATGCTGGACCATTTTCTACTTTGAGCATGACTATGAGTTAATCAGTGGGTAAGGCATGGGGGTTTTGATAAGACCTGCAGGTTAAAGTATTTAAGCTTAACTATTGGTACTGCCAGTGCTGTATGAGTTGCTAATAAGACCAAGACTTTGATTTGGATTCATCTTTGCATTTTATTCACTTTTTTCTTCTACCTTTAAAATCATCTTAAACATACAGAAAAATTGTAAGACTAGTACAAACAATTCCCTATTCTCTACCTCAAACAAAAAGTGTTAATCTATTGCCACATTTGTTTTATAAGTTTCTATTTAATATTACTTTTCCAGAAACACTTGAGAGTAGATTGTATGTCAGGTCCATTTGCCCTTTAATTAATACAGTGTGTTTCCTAAAACTATATTCCCTTAAATAAATATGGTGTAATAATGAAGGATGATAACTTTGATTTATTCCTTTTTAAAAAGATTTATTTTTTATTTATTTGTGCATACAAGTACTGAAGATTCAGGAGTAAGCAGATTTATCAGAGGCAGAGTGGGGAACAGCATATGCAGATGTACTGAAATATACTGCTGAAAGGAACAATGGGAGAAACAGGAGAGGTCTGCTGTGCCAAGTGAGTTCGCTCCCTGGTGGGGGATTGAACTCATGCCTCAGTGATTGGCAATAGCCTGATAGTGCTGAATTTTAACCACTGCATCACCAGGGAGGACATACTTTAATTTATTCTTATCTAATCTACAAATCCATGTTGAATTTGTTATTTGTTTCAGTTATATTATTTATAGTACCAGTATCTGATCCATTCTAGGGTCATGTGGTATATTTACTTTATTAGAACTTTGAGCAACAGGAGAGACCACAGTAAAGGCATTTAGATGAAAAGGGATCAATGGAGGAAACAGATTTATTGAATTTTTTTTTACCTCAGAGGAGGTATCCCTGTGAGTTAGTCTACCAGTCAGGATTCAAGCCAATAATAAGTATTATATCATATAAGATAGAGATATAACTGTTACATGAATTATTATCAATCGATATATATAGTAATAATGATAATTTTTCAGTTATTATTGTGAACACAGTGG
>NW_004567107.1:60070110-60072462 GCF_000260355.1 Condylura cristata | reverse complement strand
ATATTTATACACTTGAACTTTGAACTTACCTGACCCTCCCTACCTGACTTCATTTATGTAAATACAAATAGTTAAATAGAGCCAAGCAAGTTTAAAACTGGTAGAGCAGGCTAGTGAGCAGAAAGCCTTGCCAGGAGTTGCTACTATAGTCTCTAGTCTTAACATCTGTGGGCAGACCAATAGACTTAAAATTCAACAGGATTTGATGCTTTAATCTTGAGGTTGGATTTTTTCTTCTTTATGAAATCTTAGTTTTTGCACTAAGGTCCTAAAAACTTCTTGAGTATGACCCACCCACATGATTGGGAGTGATCTACTGCAAGTCATCTGACTATACGTGTTAGCCATATCAGCAAAGTTCCTTCACAGCAACACCTAGATTTTGAGTTTAAATTATGTAACTAGCTTACCCAAGTTAATACAGAAAACTATCAGAGATTATAATGTAACCCACATATACACCCCAGGTGTCTGATGATCTTTCTCTTTACTAAGTATATTTACTATGTATGGCTGAATGCAAGACCATCATTCCCCATTCCAGACACTAGTGCTTCTCCCATAGCACCCATATTCAGTACCTATTAATGACATCCTTATGCACCTCTATTGCCCAAATTCAGCATGAGGTGATTTGGGAAGTGGTAAGTGATGGTATGCAACCTTATAATGGATGACCAGTTAGCAAGCATATTACAGAAACAATTCAAGTCCTAAAAGCTTATGCTAAATAGTTTAAAAAATCCATTTGCCTTTGTGAGTCTACAAGTTTTACAAAATGTGATTTGGGGTTGTTTTTCTCTTCTGGACTATAACATTTTTTATGCACAGATACCTTCACATTCAAAACATACAAGACAACCATATCAATGGCATGCTACTATTTGATAGATATGTTACAGTTACAGAGAAGAATGAGACTTCAAAGAGAATCGTGCTACTCAATTGTGAATGACTTAAGGCAAATATAAACTTGATATATCCAGATGAACATTTTGCACCTTTATTGTTTTATTAGGCTGCTTTGTTTTTTAAACTTCATCATGAATCTATAACTACTGTTCATGGTTTATCTTGACCAGTTATCTTGGACATTAGAAAAAGGTGTGTCCTGTCTAAGGCATTGTAGGTAATAAGTAATAATCATAGAAGTAGCTAATAAATAATAAGTAGGTAATACATAATAATCATAGAAGATTAGTATACATTGAGCATTATTAGGTGCCAAGAATTTTGCTAATTGATTTGTAAGCATTATTTTAGTTATTCCTCATATAACTCAAAGAGGAAAGCACTAGTATTGAGAAAAAATGAAACAAATCTAACATAGGAAGATTAAATAATTTAAACATAATATTAGATTGTTAAAATTTAAGAATGTAAACCTATACTGTAGGACTACAGTGTCTGCATCTTCAGACTCCATTGTGATAATGCTGGACCATTTTCTACTTTGAGCATGACTATGAGTTAATCAGTGGGTAAGGCATGGGGGTTTTGATAAGACCTGCAGGTTAAAGTATTTAAGCTTAACTATTGGTACTGCCAGTGCTGTATGAGTTGCTAATAAGACCAAGACTTTGATTTGGATTCATCTTTGCATTTTATTCACTTTTTTCTTCTACCTTTAAAATCATCTTAAACATACAGAAAAATTGTAAGACTAGTACAAACAATTCCCTATTCTCTACCTCAAACAAAAAGTGTTAATCTATTGCCACATTTGTTTTATAAGTTTCTATTTAATATTACTTTTCCAGAAACACTTGAGAGTAGATTGTATGTCAGGTCCATTTGCCCTTTAATTAATACAGTGTGTTTCCTAAAACTATATTCCCTTAAATAAATATGGTGTAATAATGAAGGATGATAACTTTGATTTATTCCTTTTTAAAAAGATTTATTTTTTATTTATTTGTGCATACAAGTACTGAAGATTCAGGAGTAAGCAGATTTATCAGAGGCAGAGTGGGGAACAGCATATGCAGATGTACTGAAATATACTGCTGAAAGGAACAATGGGAGAAACAGGAGAGGTCTGCTGTGCCAAGTGAGTTCGCTCCCTGGTGGGGGATTGAACTCATGCCTCAGTGATTGGCAATAGCCTGATAGTGCTGAATTTTAACCACTGCATCACCAGGGAGGGCATACTTTAATTTATTCTTATCTAATCTACAAATCCATGTTGAATTTGTTATTTGTTTCAGTTATATTATTTATAGTACCAGTATCTGATCCATTCTAGGGTCATGTGGTATATTTACTTTATTAGAACTTTGAGCAACAGGAGAGACCACAGTAAAGGCATTTAGATGAAAAGGGATCAATGGAGGAAACAGATTTATTGAATTT
>NW_004567107.1:60068862-60070010 GCF_000260355.1 Condylura cristata | reverse complement strand
AGATAGATAGATAGATAGATAGATAGATAGATAGATAGATAGATAGATAGATAGATAGATAGATAGTAGATAGATAGACAGACACACACAGAGAAGAACATGAGTATAGGCAAGAGGTGTGAGAGAGGGTTGGAATTGAGCGGATTCAGTAGAGACAGAGTAGGAAGAAAAACAGGCAGGTCTACTGAAATACACTGCTGAGGGGAGCAGAGGGCAGACAGGAAAAGTCTGCTGTCCTATATGGGGGTCAGTTCCCTGGCCAGGAATCAGCCTCAGACCTGGACTTTTGTGATGGTAGCAGTGAGACTTAACCCCTAGGCCACCAGGGACACCCCAACATAAGACTTTAATGTTGCCAAAAGAGATCTTAACTAAATTCTTGTAAAACAGCATTCCAGGTACTGCTTAACAGTTGGTTTATAAAAACACAGTCATTGACCATATTGCAGAGATCAGAATATTAGACTAAGGGAGAAACTGATCTAACAAAGCATCAGTTTCTTTCAGAGGATTCATAAAGGATGAGAAATTCAAGTAAGAAAACCTGTATGCACTAGGACTTGTAGGTACAGAGCTGGGAGAGAGAAAGAAGTCTCTAGTGCAGATTTGTAGGTACAGAGCTGGGAGAGAGAAAGAAGTCTCTAGTGCAGATTTGTGTGAATATGTGTTTCTACTATCAGTATCTAAAACTTTGTGCCTCTGTCAGGTCCACAACCTGGTAGGAGAAAAACCTAATGATAATAAAGCATTTTTGTCTTCAAAGGGTCTGTGTCACAAAAGTTCACGCACCTTATCATTTGTATTGCACTGTCTTAAGGTGGATCTGAGAGTCTTAAAGAGGCTGACATCTCTGAAGTTAGTATTTTAAATGTCCTAATTTTGTTACCATCCTGACACAGATTAGTATAGGTTTTGGAACAATATGGAATAGAGGAAAGCTTTAGCATATGCTACAGAGCTTTCAGGAATGAAGTTAGTTCCCTAGGCAGTTTATCCTAAGTGTTTCACCAATTTCCAAAGTGAAGAAAAATTTAAAGTTATCATCTAATAGATTTTGAATAGTATATGATCGTATATGTGGTCTTTGTCTGTGTAATTATACATCAATTTATTCTTTAAGACAGTTAACATGTTTATTACTTGTTTGG